>NW_015090830.1:13735726-13784131 GCF_001431845.1 Calidris pugnax | reverse complement strand
GGGGGGGGGGGGAGAAGAAACAATTCCTGCCTATTTGGCCGGAATATGAAAAATTCACGGAACATGGCCAATCTGGAGAGAATTTAAATAATGCATAAGGGAACCCTTGGTATTTGTAGGCAAAATGAAGGAATCAGAATGGCAAACTGAGGCAAAGAGCAGTTTCATTGCAGACTCCTACTAAAGCAGCCAGTGAGTTGTGATTGCAGTGTGATACCTGCATGTTAGGAACAGAGGGTTCAAACAGAAAGCACAGCTCCCACTGTTGGGAGCTGTTTTTAGTGTGGGAAACAGCCTCAAACTGCCCCTAAGTTATTAGCCCTATGGCAAAGCCTGCAGAAACAGCAGGAGACTGAAGTTACAGCAACCTGCAGGCAACAGCAGAAAGTTCAACACCACTTTATGATGGCAACAAAAGGGATTTTCTGACTCTCCAGGTGAGTATTCACAGGTTAATAGTATAGAATCTCTAAACTGTTTAATTTGGAGGAAATAAGTGAAGTATTATTTTACTCCCTTTCTTTATAGGTGGAAGGAATAAGACTGAAAAGGAGTTACAGAGTCATTTTGCAACAGGATTATCACGGACTACTTAAAAAGGTGAATTTGAGGAAAACCTCAGGACTTTTAAAGACCCTTACTGTAGAACTGCTGATTTCCCTGGGCGGTAGTAGTAAGAAAATAACTTAAAACGACAAGTAATACATGCTACTTCTCTCAGCCATGTGGTGATAGGGTCACGCTGCACTCAGTGGAAAACGGCTGGGAGACATTTGGCAGCACTGACAAAGCTTGAAGTGTCTGCAGGCTACACAATATTATAACTCCAACCCAAAGCAGAAATAAACTAACCTCCTGTATGAGGCAGTGGAGGTATTTCAGGATGGCAGTAAAAGGGAGGAAAGCAGAAATTTTGCTTCAGAGGAGAACGATCTCTGTATTTTGCAGAGCACAAAAAGTCCCTGTGGAGCCTATGATCTGGAAACTGTTCCAACTGCTGCTGAAGCCAGAAGAGAGATTACACACCCAGCTGCTCATCACCCCACCTTTTCCTCTCTCCCATTCCTCCCTTCTGTCCCCGTTATTCTGTCTTTTCCACTGCTCTCTACTTAATCCATTTCTGTAAAGTGAGCTAGTTAGGAAAAATTAAAAACCAGTCCTCCAATTAATAAAGGAAAGAGCAGCACCTCTCTAAAGAGGGACAAGAGGAAATGGCCTCAAGTTGCACCAGGGAGCTGTAGATTAGATATTAGGAAAAATTTTTACACTGAAAGGTTTATCAAGCATTGGAACAGGCTGCCCAGGGAAGTGGTGGAATCATCATCCTTAGAGGGATTTAAAAGACAGGTAAACGTAGTGCTTAGCAATATAGTTTAGTGATGTCTTTAGTCAGTGTTAGGTTGACAGTTGGACTTGATGATCTGAAAGGTCCCTTCCAACCTAGACAATTCTATGATTCTATGAGGGAAGGATGGGAAAGCAGGTCATTAAGCAATATGTAAAGACAATCCACTGCCTTATCCAGATATATCCATGGCCACCTACTGCACCACATACTAGTAAATAAGAAAGATCAGATTATTTTGCAGAATCAGGCTGGGGACAGCAAAGTATTTGTCAGACTGCTCAGCCAATTGGAACTATGAGGTGGCATTTGCTCATAGCTAGGGCAGGGTGGATGACAACTAGCCACATCATCCAAAATACCTGACCATCTCCAGCAGGGCACAAAATTTGGTACTTTCTAAATTAGCTGTAGTGAATGGATCACATTGCTCACAGAAGTAAGGAAACAGAATAAAACTGTGTACATCTAAAGTGATTGCAGGGTTGTTCTGTATTGCCATATGAAGTTCACCTAGCATAAAACAGATGTTAGTCTTACTGCCTGGCAGCCAGAACTTCTGCAACATCAGCATTGTTCAAAATTGTCATCAGGTAGGGACCTAGAGTCAGTAATAAGGATTGTGTTTAAAGATGCAAGGATTGATTTCTGCATAATCAGATAGATTTGTTCATTGCTATACCACCAGCTATCAGTGGTACATTTCAGGTATAAAACTCTGCAGGGGGTGAGATCCCCTATTGCTCTATTCCTCTGCTTTTCTTTTTGCTTTTGTCACAACAATTTAAAACCTCACTTGTAAACCTAGTTGGAATACGTAGCAGGCAGAGGCACATGCAACCAACTTCACAGTATCTCATGGACAAGTCTTTTCACTAACTTGCTCAGAGATGCTGTTCCTACTCCCTCAGGCAGAGGAGAGTCTGCCCTGAACAGTGGTAAATACTGGCTCCTACTAAACTGACAGCCAAGCTCAGCAGTCTCTGCTGAAGGGTATCATACCATATTCTATTATTCTTAACGTAGGGCTGAATTCAAGTCTGGTTTTACTTAAACCCAAGATGACTAAGTGTTTACTAAAGCCAGCTGTTGTTCACAAGATAGCTTGATAATTTTACAATGGTGCTTTACTAATAAATCAGAAGCACAGAGAGGAAGGTAATGACAAGCTAACATATGTATGCTATCTCATAAAACAAACAAAATATTAACAACGTAATAATATCACCAGCGTGACTCCAGACACACTTGTGCCGCCTTGCCTAAGCCCTCCTGCTACACAAGCTCCTACTAAGTCCACTCCACAATACCAAGAGTCTGCCTAAATAAAAATGAATCAGTGAGAAGACTACAAAAGGAGCTGCTGTTGGAAAAAGAGACTCCGCTCAGCTCTCTCCTCTTTGGGTCTTTGTCAGCAGGCTGCCTCTGTTTCCCATCATGTTCAAGCCCCCTACACTCCCCTTTCAGGGCCTTCATATCTCTGAACTCCCCACTGGGTACCTCTGCTGTCCTGGCTCCCCTCTTGCCTGCCAGGAGCACGACCTCCTCCTCTGACCTGCACCCTCTACTGCACCCACCAGCTCCCATAAACTCACCAGCAAAGCCCACACAAGGAGGGAGAGAGTCTCACACCTACTCAGGCCTCCAGGACCTGGCAGTTCCTTAACATCCCAGGCCTGATTCAGTTTATATATAGTTTAGATGAATACACAATTCCACCGATAAAAGTAGAGCTCTGCCAAAAACTGCAGTGATCACAGCATGGCAGAGATGACCTGAGGGTCTCACTACCATGGGGCTTTTACAACAGACATTTTCATTGATGATTTGAAAAGTAAAAGAAGCCCTAAACTCAAATGCTCAAAATAAGTAATCTTTTCTCATCAAAGTAATGGTGTAAAAGAAGAAAATGTCTCTTTTGTTGAAACTCCTTTATTGAAACCAGTCCAACCTGGTGTTCAGGAAGGGCCTGTAAAAAACACTTTTGTTGTTGGTCTCCTTTGGCAGGGCAGCAACTTTTCCCTTCAGTTAATGATGCTCTGGCAACAAGGCTGCACATTTTATATCCTTACATAGAGTCAGATCAGCCAGTTCAGCTGACAGAGCTTTACAAGATGCTCCTCTGCTGCTACTCAGCACTGATAGCTACTTTTATAGTTTCCTACTAGGACTTGTCTACCTGAGAAGTGGGGCTGCCTAGGAGTAACCCAGCTGAAAAGTACCTGATTTGCTGAACAGACCAGTCTGAGTAATACTGGTCTGGGTGCTTCTTTTTTCAAGGAATGCCATTTCCAATAATAACTTTATGTGATGTTTTTCTTGCTCAAAAACTTTAGAAAAAAACCTCAAGAATTACTCTTAAAATGTATAAAAAAGTAAAGCCTGTATGTGACTTTTTTGGAGGGGAAAAAAAAAAAAGGCAGAAAAGAACGTGAAAGGCAACCTTTTTGGTTCACTGTAGGCTAATTAAATATCAACACAATGTCAGAAGAAATTCCTTAATTTTCTAATGCCACTGGCTTCTTTACTAGATAAAGAATAGTTAAACTGCGTTTCAAGAGCCTATAATAATCAATGGAGCCTTTCAAGAGATTTTTGTGGTCTTTTAATCTGACCTGTAAAGAACACGATGAAACTCCCGTTATGGTGACACAGGCATTTTTTCTCCCGAGGAAGTTTACAAAAGCCACAGCTCCAGTTACAGTAACCCTACCTCAGATCCCAGTTTAGAAGTCCTCCCTCCCCACCGATGTCAGCAGAAATACCAGATTGGAACAGCACACTTAAGTTGTTTTTTGAAATAAAGGGCGTACGTATGGACATGATCTAACCCAGGAAGGATTTTTACCAGTTTCACTAAGCTCTAAATCCCACTCCCTGTAACACGACTGCTGCAACTTGATTCCCACAGATAATTATAAATCCAGGGAAGATGATAGTAAAATGTATGGCCAAGACCCAAGCCTACTGAAATCTGGGTCAATTTTTGTCACCCATGCCAGTGACCCCTAGTTATGTTTTACAACTGTAAAGAAATAATTTGAAAAAAATGAAGGTATTTATCGCTCAGTAGATTTTCTATATCTTTTCTATTGAAACTTGCTCAGTTTGTTCTAATCCTTTTCATTTTTAGAGCATATTGGTTGTTGTCTCTTAAAAGTTAATAAAATGAAAAAACTAAGCATATAGCAGAACATATCGTAGCTGGCAAGGATTCCTGACAAGAGGAAACACAAACCTGGGCTCACCTTTTCATTTTTCATCTTCAGCAGGTCGGCAGCTGTTGTCTCCGAGAAAATGTGCATCCTAAAAAGATGTCCATCTTCTTTTCTATAATCACCTGCCTTGCAAAGTTTACGTTTTTGAACATGGTGTTTTACACTTGAGTTATGAATTACTAATGTTTTAACCTTCTCAACCAGAGGCCCTACAAGCTTCTGTAGTCCAGAAACATTTTGTTCCAGTCCATCTAGCCTTTTAACCTGCCGCTCCGCATTCCTGTTTATATCAGAAAGAGATTTTTGCATTTTAAGGCAAAGCCTCTTCATTTCATTACTTCTCAGATTTTTATTTCTTTCCGTCCTTGGTCCAGGTTCAGATCTTTCCGCTTTTACAATTTTAATGTCTTTTTCAATGCAGCCGATTTCTTGAGAAACGCTGTTGAGCTTCTTCAGGACATTGTCTTGCAGAGTCAACAGCTTATCTATTTTCTGCTCAAGGGAGGCAAACTTCATATCCATGATGTTAAAACTTTCAGGTGTGCTGACATCACGGCTTGCAACATGAAGAATTTGGGGGGGGTCCATTCCATTATCAGGCCCTTGGTTCTGCAAAGCGTTTGGATCGAATATTTTGGCCAAGTTGTTGACCACAGATGTAGAAGAGCTCTGCCTGCTGGATGTGGTCATTTTGCTGGTATGAGTAGGGGAAGGAAACGCTCTGGTAATCAGCTGCTTGAGGACAATATCAGTTGCAAAGGCTTCCCATCCAGACTGCTCAGATATACAGCCAAGTTTGGCAACTCCAGCTCAACTAATCTATAAACTACTCTCATATATTTGACTAAAACAGAGGAAAGAGACACCCAAATTATTTAGGAAGAAAAATGCCTTTGATCGATTCTTTATATATATAAATATATATTAATATGTATCTGTTTCCAAATGAAGTGAATATTGAGATGCGCATCCTAAATGCACTCGGTTCAGTGACATCAGCCCTAGCAGGGACTAGAACTATTTGCACTCCAGTGGAATTTGACAGCAAAAAGGCTACGTGATACGTGAGAAGCCTCTAAGGGTAGAGACACTTTGGCAGTAGTGTTGTTGCTTTTCAAAAGCCTAGTATGTAATGTGATCCCTGATCCGAAGAGAATAAGGGTCCTTACCGGGACCTTAAATGTGGCTGCTTGAAATTACTGTGTCTTAAGGTGAGCGTTTCAGATGAAAACCTCTATTGCTTGGAAACCCTGTTACATCAGGCAGGAAGTCAACAGAGTTCTTAATAAACCAAATACATTAAAGAAAGTAAAAGAAGGAGGAGATGCAGATATCTGAAAAAATCAGAACCCCTTTCTCTACCCTATATTTTAGCTACCACACAGCTAGATCTTTAATACACAAGCAATTTTCTCCATAGCCAAAATCTTAATTTACTTCTGTATGTATTGAGACTGCACTAATTTACCACAAATGATGAGGCTTTTATATTTTACTATGATCTGGTCATACAAATTCCAAAAGACAAAGTTTAATAGAGAGACTCAGTTCTTTGCTTTGTTTGCCTGCCAATAAAGATCTCAAACTCAGTAATGAGTTTTCATAACTCAAACACTTTGTTTATATTTTGCTTTTGCAAAAGACCTGAATTTCTTTCAGAAAGACAACATCGGGCAAAGAAGAAATGCCATGACTGGGAACAGGATTCCCTAGATGTAGGTTTGAATTGTTGAATATTTTTCATGTTGGTTAGAAAACTATAAACAGAATTAAAAGGAAATAACAAAACCAGAACTTCTCATCTCAAGTCAACTATATTCCACATGAACAAGAAGCAAATCAGTATGGATCACCTTGATGGAGAAAGGCTGCCTCTAAAATACAAAGAAAAGGCTACTTTGGACAAATGACTGTTATAGATTGATCACACATGGCTCAGTCTGCACTTGTGCTGTACCTCTTATCGAAATCAACAAGCTGGTTGGAAAGCAGCCAGACTACTGCCCTACTCAAAGGATCAAGAGCTTCTTTTGTGTTCCCAGGGAATTATTTCTTTTGCCAACCTCAGTTTCCCCATCCTTTACATGGAGAGAGTGAGGGATAATTAGGCAAAGCACAGAGCAAGTTCTGGATATCTAACACATTAAATAGCCCTTCAAAATTGCATCTGTTCACTAAATGAAGAGTATGAAATGATTTTCTTTGTGTTTAGGTACCAAAGATGTCTTTTAGAGTCAATCACAGTTGAAGTTTTCAAAAGTTTCCAAAGGCATTTGCCCTCAGTCATTTATAAATCACCATGTAGTCAGTGTTGATAAGCTAATTTGGGAGCTTGTTCTCAGGTTACCACAGGTTAATAAAGGAAAAAAGTTCCTAGGTACTTTTGTCACCTTTTGAGAGCAGCATGTTACTGTGAGTGAAAGGTGAACTGTGTCCATGCATGACACAAACATGCATTGAAATCTCCTCTATGTCTTCCTTACATAACAGATGTTACCAAGAGGTGACCACCATCTGTTATTGTGCATAGGATATTCCCTGAGTCGATTGAGAAGGTTAAATGATTTTAAAATAGGAAACAGGACAGGGAAAAAAAGACGGCGAGTTTAGGGATCCCTATTTCATGGAAAGAATAATATACAGGACAGCAGTTAAAAAAGAAAAGAATACCAAAGCAAAGAACATCACGTTAGTTCCAGCAGAGAGCAGTTGTGTTTGAATCCCTTTGCCTTCTTCCACTCATCTCTGTTAGAAACATAAACTAAACCAAACCCTCCTGACAGTTTCCCATCTGCAGAAGCTCCTGTTAGACACAAACTTCCAGGAGAGGTGTTTGCACATCTGTAAAAAGGCCAGGTTTGGAGAGCCATTCATCTTGGATGAAACATCCCTGCAGGAGTTCAGAGTGAGCTTCCCTTCTGTCCCCTACACCCTCTGCACAACAAAAAAAAAAAAGGTTAAAGGTTTATTAGACCCTGCCACCCATCCAGCTAGGGCTCCCACACTCTGGGGGATTTCACAGGCAAAGCATGACAGCTACAAGGATCCTCTCCAAAAGGAACATTATTTTTATAAGCAAGGAAATCATTAAAAAAAAAAAAAAGAAAAAGGACATACAGATAGTAATGGTAAAATCATGTGTTATATTAGTGTGCACAGCCACATGTGTTAAACATTTAAATATCTCCTAACAGTTGCCTAGGGAAACGTTATGTGAACTACCTCAAACCAATACTATAAACACTAATAAAAATGTTAAGCTCCTTGAGGTAAGATCCTATTATCAAGTATCATCTGTAAAGTCTTGTTTGATTTAATATTATGCCATGACATACAAAAGTGCCAGACACACTTAAAATGTAGAAAGAAAACTATAAAAATGCTTCATTAAAAACTCATCAGTGTTAGCAGTTCTGTCTGAAGCTGAAGTGAAGAGAGAAGAGAGAACTGCTGTGTAGTAGCTAGAAAAGAGGAATAAACGAAAGAAGGCTAACATTAGCTTGCTTTCTGGGCTCAGAAGGCTCTTGCCAGTAACTTCTTCACACCCGGGAATCCGTGATCCCTGCCTCTTGCTCTGTAAACTGGAAATAATCTTAGATATTCAGATACCTTTCAAGGGTTCACTGAGAATTAATTACTTAAGGGGAAGCGTTATGTAAAGTATTTGAACATGTCTTTCTCTGTGTGATTGATTATTACCACAGCTATTTTATGGAATTCAATAATATTATATCTAAATCATTTGAGACATTTTTAATAACCAAATACCTGAATGTACTTTTCCTAGTCACTGAAAGAATCTCCTAGCAATCATACCTACCATTAATGCACAAAATAAGTCTATATAATAGCTTTCTAGCTTTCATCTCACAAATTTTACTGATGACTGGTCATTGGATTTGCCCAGCACCAAAACTGCTAAAAACCTCTTTGTTAAAGATTAAAGGTATGAGCTGCAGCAATGCTTACCCTTCACAAACGGAAAACATAGAAAAAAACCTGACCAAAATACTGTAGAAAGAAAGCAATTCCACTAGTTTTGAAGATGACACAACTCTCTACGTGCCTAACATTGCCTAATATTGTGTTTCAGAATATTAACACTAGGCCACTGCACCATGGCAGTGATAATATCATATATTGACAATATTACAAAGAACACAAGTGGAAATGTTTGAATTTGTAGAGTCTTATTGCAACTTTCTTGGACGCTAAGCCATGTACTGGGATATGCCACATTTCTTGGAAGGCTGCTAGCACTGAACCTTATCTGGAGATCACAGTACCACGTTTATCAATCTTGAGCCGTTTTAGACAAGGTATCTCCAAATTCCCAAGTCCAGTTTGAGATTTTACTGCTATGGTGGCTTGGGGTGTTTTTTTCCCCAGAAATAACATGGGGATGCAGTGCATGAGTTTGCAGCACGTGTATGACGCACGCTGCACATTCCAGCCATTGCTCACTCACATGTGTAAGCAGCATACGCTCTCCTGACATTTCTGTACCTACGTCCTGGCAAGGATCAGGTTTGCATAAAGTATGTGTTAAGGGCAGGGAGTGTGAACAATTAGCTCTGACTTACAAATAGCAATTTAGACTGGGCCACTGTGACCTCCGTCTTTGGGAAAAAAAAGACGTTATAAAACAACCTCCCTCAATCACTCAGAGGTGCATTAAATGAAATTTTATGTAATCTAGGTAAGAGTGGACAGGGCATGATGCATTTCGAGTTATATCCATGCTGAATCTCCCTGCACATTTATTACTAAAATAGTGGGAAGATCTGGAGAGAAGTCAGCTGTCTTTATGCAGCCAAAAGACAATGAGGAGCAAATACAGTTCTTGAACTTGTATGAAAGTTCGTCTCAAACCTTTAGTTTATTCCTAAAAACTCCCAGTGATGGAGCTTCCATAATTTCTCTAACCTGGCACAGTGCTGACAATTTTTCTCTGTTAGAAGGTTTTCCTAAAGCATAATCTAAATTTCCATCTGTGCAACTGAAGTTGACTTCTTCTTGTCCTATCCATGGATGACAAGAACAGTTTATTCTCTTCTCCTTTGCAGATATCTTTTATGTATTTGAAGCTTATTGTTGCATCTCCCCCTCAGTACTCTCTCAAGTATATTTTTGGGTGCAATATAGCTATATATTACAATTTTCTAGAAGTTATCAGTATAGAGAAAAAAATATGTTTCTTTAATATTTTTCTGAAGAAGTTGCCTTCCTATATGAAAAGAAATTGAAGATACTCTGTGCGTGTCTGTGGACATATAATGAATTCCTTTGTTAAAATGGTACAAGTCAACATGTTATGTTCTATCTCCCAGAAAACAATGTAAGATTTTGCTTTCGTTTGAACACATTGATTTCCTCTTCTATTAAAAAAAAAATCTCAAATCCCTAAAATAAAATCTTAGGACAGATAAAAGAAAAATATCAATTAATAAACATACATCAGAAGTCAACTTTTCAGAAATTTGGATAATAAAATTCTTATCTACTGGTTTATATTTTAATTCATAGAATCATAGAATGGTTAGAGCTGGAAGGGATCTTAAAGATTACCTTAAAGATCCCCTGGGCAGGGACAATTTAATTACTTAAATTAAGACCTTTGTAAGGTTATCCTTATCTACTACTTTTACTTTTCTGTTGCCTTTTTATTTCCATTCCTTTTAGTGTCTACTTTGTGCCTTATATATATCCCTGCCCTATATAGCTGGAACTTCCTATGTTCCTCTTCCTTCCTTAAAAATCAATTCTCTCTAGCAATTTTGACCACTTTCTTGCCTTCAGCTTTTATCCTACAGTTAATATTTATTCATTCACTTAATGAAAATTCAGTCATAAACTAAGAAAGGACAGGGAATATATGTTAGCCTACTTTTATGAAATTCTAGGTCAATTTATCATTCTAATGCTGTGTCTTTCATGAATAAGCAAAAAACCAATCTTTTTCTGAAACACTAATCAAGGGACATGTAGATTTTGTTCTCTGATTGGCCATAGAGATGCCCATTTTGTGGCTGGACTGGCCATAGGACATTACAGAGAAGTTCCAATAATATCTTTTATATCTGAATCATCAATTGTGTTTTATTATGTTTTACAGATAAATTATGTCTTTGTATTTCTCCCCATTGTGACAGTGGTCATAAACTCTAGATGTCCTTAGCAAAGGTGGCTACCTCTTTTAATCATTTGCAAATATGACATTTTGAAGAAGACCGTTGTATCACTCACAGAATATTTCCGTAGAAATCTCAGTAAGAGACAAATTTCAGTAAGCCTCAAAGAAGAAACAACTTTAGACTTTGGGGAACAGGACAGCCACTATCTAAAATATTCAAGGATTGCTATATACTAGTCACAAAGCAGAAAAAGTACTGTATATGGTAGTGCACAAGTGTGAGCTAACACATGCCTGCTCTTTCTCTAGTACACAACAACAGCTCCCTGAGAAACAATATAAGCTTACAGCTGCTCAGCTCTGAAACAAATTAGAAAGCAAGCATGAAAGCTATGAACCAGATTCAGAAAGTCATGCTGTTTACTGAAAGTTCACAGACATCCGTGATGGTAGAACAGGAAAGCCATTCTCTTCCGCCTGCCCTCCTCCCTCCCACCTCTCCCAGCCGAAAAAGATACATCAACATGGATCAGGGAATTTATTCAAAATGATACATTTCTACAATCAGCAGTCACGTTGGACTCTTTCACCATAGGGGCTGAAATAACTGTATGTCTAAGATTAAGTGACATACTGTGTCAGAAGTGATATACCTTTATGGTTCCCCTGGGGTCTGCCCAAAACATTAGTCTGGAACTCTGCTTAAGGTCAGAAAATCAAACAGCTTTATACAGGGCAGGAGCGTATGGCAAGAAAAGTCTGGCACTGAACTTCATGAGGTAGGACTAGGGAATTTACTGCTCCACAGGGCTCTCTGCATACAACTACTCTACAACCTGTTAATTAATTATGAATTCTGACTTCCTTTACTATAATGACCCTGGTAACTAAGTATCCTGGAGATACCCTAGTGATAAATCATGAGAGCAAGTCCCCGAAACAAACCACAGAGCGATCCTGGTTACAGTTCAGTGATCAATCTACAGATGGTCCTTTATATACACTACCACCTTGGAATTTTGAGCCTCTCTGTAATCGTTCATATGATCGCTTTTGGCAGAAAAAAATAAAATAAAATAAAATGTTAATTGAGCTGTATATCTCTCTGTAGAAAATATCTAGATCTCTGAACACAAAAATAATGGGAGACACTACCCATGTTCCGGGGGCAATACTCCTCGTACTCTGGAGCTCTGCAAATCTCTTCCATGTGGAAAAGCATTCACACAGGAAAGATAATCCACTGCAAGCTTCACAGTGCAGCATTTATCCAGGTCAAGCACAACTCCTTCACACATGCTGTCCCACTGTTAATGGGATTGCTGGGGTGAATAAGAACTGCACAGCACATAGAAAAGCCACCATAATCGGCATCTGTCTGCTTAACAGCTGAAGTTCTAAGCCCTTCACTGCCAAAGTGCATAATGTTCTTTCACCGGGGGTTGGTCTCCACTATCATCATCTCCTGCTGTCAAGATATCGCATCAAGAGCCTCACCTCTGCTTAGCTGTCCCCGTTTTACTATACTAAAAACAAAACAAACCTCAAAACCCACTTTCTTAAGTCTGAAAAATACTATGTGATAAATTACCCATTAATAGCCTAAAACTCTATTTCCAGGAAGCCTGTTTAAAGGAAAATTCCTGACTTTCTGAGGCTAAAGCAGAGGTGTCATAACTCTGAAACAGAGCAATGAAAGAAGTACTGTCTCCAGGTGCAACAGGAGCTGTACCTCATTTCATCTGCTGGGTAGACTGGTTAAAATCTTTGGTTGCAATCCAAAACTTTCTGGCAGCTAGCATCCTGTATTAAAATTTATAAACCACGAAAGGCCTTTTCTTACAAAAAAGTTAATTCAGGATGGATAGGCTGAAAAGACTTGAAAGGGACAGTCATCAGAAGTGGTTATATGGAAAATTGGATGTAAGTAACACCTTTTGCTCCATCAGAACATACTAAAAATACAGCAAATGTAATTTCAGTGAGAAAGGGAAACCATATTGATTAAAAGTTCTTTAAAAGAGTTGTGGACAAAAGCCCCAAAGCTGCCTTGGACTGTTGTGAGGTACAAGTTTTACAAAGGATGTATTATATTCTCCAGAAGAATCATAGTGATAGCTCAGCTTCTTTCAAGCTGCAAAATTTACCTACCATCCAGCCCACGGTATCAGAGCCCTGGTCAAAAACAACGGATATCCTCTATGGTGGCTGCCCATCAAACAGGCAGTATCAACACAAAGAACAGTCGAGATCCATGTTTGTCTCAGGCTGTCACTCTGTGATCAGCTAGATTTATAAAACTAATATTTAAAAAGCAAAGGCAACTATCTCCAAATTCATTATGAGTTAACCTATCTTCTCTGCTGTAAGAACACTGCAAAGATAACAACACCCAGGCTAGGGAAGGTCCCAGTGTGACAACAGGGGGAATGTAGTGCTCTTTTGCTCAATTACTACTTACTCATTTTCACCTGTGGTGATTTCTTCCCTGCTGCCTTCTACTGTGGGACAGGCTATGAGAGTACAGAAGTGGGAAGAAGGGTTTGGTGATTTTTGCTTGTTTGTTTTTTCAAAATACCAGTAAACACTCTCCACAACTACTATTAGCCTATTTCTGCATCATATACTCACTAAGAAATTACTTTATCCTGCTCCACTGCTAAGGCACTGTACCAAAACCAGGAACCCACTCATCCTGTAAGCAAGCCAGGGCATTGGCTATTTATCCAGACAGGCTCTGCTGAAGCAAACATATTTTTTACCAGTATGACTGCAACCAGAGTTGGAATTAAACAGACTTTAACTCAGTAATTCAGCACAAAAAACTGCATGCAAAAAATACCTTGACTCATCCCTTCTTTTTGAAAGTCTAGTGTCAAAAAAAGCTGAATAAATGGCACATTCATATTGAGTATGAAAGTCAGAATCCAGGACTGTGCAGAAGAATAAGGGAAAGCACCATGGGAAACCAGTGTTTTTAAGGAACGGGCAATTTGAGCTGATTTTATTTGTAGGGTTTGCTAATTCCGGTGAATATTTATTGATAATTTAATAGATTGTAACTTGTGCCTGGCAAGTTTCCATAGCATACCTTTATGCTTTTGGGATGAAGAATTTAAAGGAAGGATGTTACATAAAATTTAACTTTTGAGCTATATTTAAAAGTCCTAAAATCCAGGATGTATTACATTTTGATCTGTTTGTTCTATACCAATACAAATAGCCCATTCTGCTCAATTTCCTACGACAGAATGAATGAACAGGAGGTAAATAAAGGTCAAAGAAATCTTCCTCCCCATCCTCCTGTCCTGGCCAAGGTGCACGTGCTAATACCATTTTGTGTTGGTGGATATTCTCAGTGACAGAAATGCCTTTTAGCTACATGTCTTCTCTCATAGCTATTTTCTTCCACCTAGATCATTCATTCCAAGATGAAAAATGGCAAGTTCTCAGCCTTATAGCTGAACTTTGAGAGCCATCACAATTGCCACCTATTTTTGTCTCCTTTAACCCCCGCATATTCCAACTAAATGATCATTCCAGATGCCCAGCCATCTGGCTGAAAAGATTAGCCACATTCAGTGCCCAATCAATGACATTTGCGAAACAGCCATTACAAAGATCCTGTGTGGCATTTCTTCAATTTTCAATTACCTGATGAGATCTAAGAGGTGATACGGTAGCTGGCAAGACACTAATATATCAGACAAGCTGAGATTTACCAAGTATCTTCTATAATAAAGCCTTTTTTGTTTTAATTTGTCAAGCTTTAATAATTCAGCTTGAAAGTTCCAAAAATTAACATAAGTCTTGGCCTTAATGTTGTGAGAAATTTCAAATTAAAATATATCCAAAAATAAAGAAACTTTAAAAGTCATTTTGTGAGTGCTAAATACATTATCACTTCTAACACAAAAGCTGGGGAGAGGACTCTTGCTGATAATTACTTGCCTTTGCTAACTGAAAAAAAAAAAAAAAAGTGCTCAGATCTCATCAACTTCTAAGGCTCTTATACCAGAGATTTCATAGTCTTTTCATAGCTACATGCAAGCTGCATGGAGCTCAATTTCCTACAGGCCATTGAGTCCAGGGAGGACTTTCTTTGCAGATCCAGGGAATCTGGGCAGGATTTATCTTGCAGATGCTTCTCTCACCTTCAAGAGTCTACAGTGGCATTGGCACATGTATACCGGCACACTGACATATTTTGTCTTGTGCTTTCACTTCTCTCTATGACACCTTTCAGGCAGTTTAGAATTGGCAAAGAACCTCTTTAAATGGAGCAGAGTGAGGAACACAAGGAAGGATTCAGTCAATGAGAAGAAATAAAAGTCCTGAGAATCAAGTTGCTGTGAACAGCCTCCTGTTTATCACCCAGTCCCCAAAAAGTAGTATGTCACCAGATGCTAGGACAGGTCATAAGAATTGGGGGAGAAACTGTGAGGCTGAATACTTGCCATTTTTCAGCTTCTCAATGCTTTTCTTGGGAACCAGTGTCCCTTAAGGCAGGCCAGGAGTAAAATAACAGCTGCATCGTTCAGTAAAGAAGATGAGGTAAGTTTTTATTTCATAGAAATGCTGCAGGGAAGCTGATTTCAGAGGTTAGTTTGGCAATTTGATGAGCACAATGACCCAAAAGACACAAAGCTGGATTATAGCACCTATAACTGAAACACTATTCCCCTACCTTAATGTGCAGGCTAAGTAAAATCATGTAGCATTTAAAGTGCTCGGTGTTTAGGCCAACTGGCTAAGCAAAAAGACCGCTTCCTTTGGCCAGCCATAGCTTTTCCCAGACAGAAGTTTCTTTTCATAGAAATTTTATCAACATGAAATGCTGCATAAGTCTCCAGTTTGAATAAACAATAAAGCACATCAGTGTTACAGAAGTTGGCTAAATAAAGCAGAGTCTGGCATTAGTGATTCATTAATATTCCAGTGCTGAAACAGTGTGTTTCAGCCTGTAAATGCTGAGGAATTACTTTTTTTTTTTTTTTTGCTTTTAGGACAAAAATACTTTATTAGTGCTACGCTGCCTGCTGAGAAGCCTCGCCTTCCTACCACATTGTATCATTTACACTACTGCAGTCCTACCTCTTAAACCCCTGATTTTGTGCAACTGTCAGAGTTTTCTGGGTTTTTTTTCCTTCCAGAAAGTATGAGGCAGTGTTTCATTAGACTTTGAAGAACTCCAGTAGTCAGCATTATTAAACTAGAGCCCAGAATGAAAGCCTTGTGTTAACAGAATGGCTTAAGAATAGCTTAAACTAGCTCACAAGTGTCCAAAGCCAGGTATTTTTTCCCAGTGAGTACAGAAGAACCAAACCAATGGATTCTTTGCCAAAATGCACACATTGTGCTTTCCTGTTGTCACCTGCTCCAAATTAAAATTCAGTTACGGTGCACACCTGCAGGCTACTGAAGTGGAGGCTTTAAGTGTTTGGCAAGTCCCTGCTGCAGGATTCAGCGTTAGTTTTATGAGGAGGATTTTAAGCTAAAGACACCAGAACCAAAGTGTGATCCATTTAGGAAGGAACTTCCACACAGGCGGCAAGAACAGGTGCAAAGCACCCTTTGCCGAAAGTAGTCCTGTTTCAGTGTGCTTCACCATCTGGTATCATTACATGCATCCAGAAGCATTTCTGACTGCTCTTCACTAAGTCTTCAGGGAAAAGTCTTGCCCTCTGTTCGCATTTACTTGTGAACTTCTGAAAGGCCTGCTTGAGTGTTCAGGTGAAAGCAACTGTACTGCTATGTTATTGGATGGGAACCCTTCAGAAGCTGAAGAGAAAAGCAGCCATCCTCTGAACATGCACCAGTAAACAGGCCTAGCTTCTTAATGAAGTAGGTGGTCAGAGCAAGAATTGCACTCAGGAGAGCCTCAGTGCTCTCCTAGAAACCCATCCAGAAAAAAGAAAGATGGGGGAAAAGTTTGTGCTCTAACTTTTCCCACTCACCCTGTGTAGTTGGTCCAATTATTAATTGTATTTCTCATTCTATCTGAGAAAAATAAAAAATGGTGACGATGTTTAGCCAGCCAGGTCTGCTCACACCTGTAATTTCCCTGTGTTTCTGCATGAGGGGACAATAGGCTCTCTCTCACTTAGCATTGTTAAAATGCAAAGAAACAGAGAACAGAAATATTTGGGCTCTGGCTGCATTGTACAGCTGACACCACAGTGCTCATCCTGCGTTATGCAGTACTATAACGTTTAATAAACCCTCAAAAATAGAAAACACTGACTTGAAAAAACATCAGGATTAAGAAACACAGCTATGTGATATAAGAAAACTAACATTCTCTAGGAGGCAGATCTTTTGCATTTCTTGATGTGTTTTCAGGCTAAGTTGTTACCTTTTTTCAGTATCAAAAAAAGTAAACATAATATTGCTTAAAATAAGTTTGTTGTATTTATATTAATGAAAGATGAGTTCAGGATTCCTGAGTGTCTAGTGACTCTGCTCTTGGGACAGGGAAACACGAGAAGAGCAGTCTTGTTATGAAACAAACTCTCCTCTTACCTCAAAGGCCCTCTCCTCTCTTCCCCTGACCTATCCTCATCTGCTCACTTCTTCTATTTACAGAACTCCATTAACGTTACTTGCTCTAATTTGATCACAAGTTTTTGGGCTCTATACAGAAACCATTTGGCCCATTTCCATGGCCTCTGCCTCGTGGAAGGGCAGAGGGGAGGATCAAAATTGTCCCTTCTCACTTCATGCAGATGGTGGAAGTTTATGTTACAAGCTGTTTCTTTTTTTCCTTTTAAAACCTGCAATATCTTTGGGATCACAGATACAAGTCACACAATTTTTCTCTTTACAATTTGAAGGGAAGGAACAGGTAGAAAAAGCCGTACTGATACTGCTGTCTGGCTTTCCTCTCCTCTTCAGCAGGATAGACAGCAATTAGTACTATTACAATGGTTAAATATGGACATAAACAACAAGGAAAGTGAAGTTACAGAACCTCTAATACCAATAAATCTACATCTAGTCATCTAAAAGATGCTTAGCTAAGGCAGGCATCCTCTACAGACAAGGGAAAGAAAAAGCAAGTGATGTCTACAGGACAGTTCAACCTCATACAGGAGAACACACAGGAAAACATGTTCCTGGTGGTAGGTGGTACTGCTCTCCCTCCTGACTAAAGGAGGAGACCAGCTTCGATTTTCAAGGGCTATGGGCAATGCAGATTAATCTCACCTTTTGCCCCCACTTTGAAAATGGTCACAACTACGCTTAGAAAACAGTCCATCATCATCACAGAAAATTGAATTACAGCTTTCAGCATCATTTAAATTGTATCTACCCTTGTCCCCGGCAAGAGTGAGTCCTGAAACCCTGTTCCTTCTGCACCATTGGGGCACAAGAGAGAACAATAAGCCAGCCTACTCCCATCTCAAAACATTATGAAGTGGGTCTTTGATTTTGTAAGAAGACATGGCAGATGGTATTTTCATCATGACTCCTATCAATGTATCTCTAATGTTGCTCGGAGAAATGGCATCAGCAAGAATCATGGATTAGACCTTGTCCTGACCGTATGAAATATATGAGGACTGATCACAAATCACAAACTATTTCCTGTCTGCCTACACAACACTGATGAGCATTGCAAAAGGGATTATTCCTCTCAAAATATCTGACTCTCACTCTTCAGAAAGGCCATTTTCATGAGCTGGAAAAAATCCACGCTCTTTGGAAAGACAGAGCAATTTCACACAGCAATCTCACTTTTCAATTAGGCCATGCTGTTCCATTTCTTGTTAGCCTGCTCAGCTGGTTTTATGGTCTCATAAAACAGCTCATTCCTCTCTCTCTCTCACTTGCTGGTTTTTGTTTGGTTTTGGGGGTTTTTTGTATTTTTTTTAAGAATTATGCTGTTTCTAACTAATGCTTTTGCCTTAATCTCACTACTCACTGAAAAGTCATACATACACCTGTGAGTCGTATCATGGTTCTAGAAAATAATGATTGCTGCAACAAGAAGAATGAGGAATGACTGGCTGCCATTTCTCCCAGTGCAAAAGAATGGGGGACACTCAATAGAAGTATTGCTCATCAGTTTCAAATGAGAAACAACAGATTCTCTAATTACACTAATTACTTGTTGTGGAGCTTACTGGCACAGGATACTGTGGGGGCGATGGGGCAAATGGACAGATAAAAAAAGGTACTGGACAAAATTAAAAAGGATAGCTTCATCAGCAGCAATAGTGAAGATTTGACTTCTGTCCATGAGGTGCTGTCTGACTGTCTGGAGCTAAGAGGGTCTCATTGGGGAAGAATCTCACCTCATGTTCCCCGATTTTAGGTACTGCTACTAGCTGCCTGCAGCTGGGATGCTGGCCAACCTCTAAATTCAGAATATTCATATGAAAACCCCTGCTTAATTTTTTGTTATCCTTTCTTTCTGCTACTAGAACTTAGTGAAGATATTACTTACTTCTTGGTCTGTCCTACCTAACAGCATGGAAGTTTTCAGTCTGTCTGGCTTCTCTCCTATCCCGCTTGCATCTGGAAACATTTGGAAGCCTTGCTGTGACCTCACTCACCTTTCTGCCTGTGGGATTCAACTTCGTGACTGCTGCATTTTTTTTTACCTAAATTTTTCATCTGACACTATGGAAAATGAATTGTGATTACCAGGAGCACAAGTCTCTATTCCCTGACCAATTCATATGATCCAGCGTGAGAATTAAAAATAGTTGTCACTGGAGGTAACCAAAGAGTTTTGAAACAAAACACTGGAATGTGTTGGAAAATGATGGCTCATGAAAACAGAAGACTTTGATGGACACATGAGGATGTTCTTCCTCCAAACAAAATTAACTGGGGGAGAAGGCAAAGCAATGTTTGCAACCCTACTGGAACAAAGCATATCTATTTTTCATTTCAGAGCAGTTTTGCTTATTGCAGTCCTCTCTTCAAGGGTACAAAACAATTACAATGAAACTGAAAACCTTATGAAATGAGCCAGATTATAAACTGCCTTGCAAGCTAATTTCAACCAGTTTACTTAGCCAAAGGCTTTGTTAGCTTCTGGAAACCTGCTGAACGAACTGAAGCCTACTTATTGTGAAACAGAATTAACTAAATTTGATATAAAAAGACAATTTTATGTGAACTTGGGGATAGCTATAATTGGTTTTGTTTTAAATGCTAGTTGTGTTGAGGCAGAGCATACAGAGTTAAGGCAGAGCATGAAGCTCTGACAACAGACATAACTGTTGGGATCTGCACATTTTTTTAATGTCTTCTTTCTTTTCTCCTGTTACCCCTGCAGTACTACTAACCATTTTCCTTAAATGATACAGTTTCTTAACATCATGTTTCAGCCACAGTATCTGCAGAGTACAGACAAATCCTTCAATTCTTCATTTTTGCTGTACTAGCTGTCTCAAATTTACTTTCAGTGGTAAACATGCCACAATGGGAAACATCACCATATATCAAGTAGCTGTGATCAGGCAGATCAGGTACCAGTAGGTTTCCTAATGGAGATCCAGTGTCAGAGATCAAGCACGAAGGATCAGATGCCTGCATTGCCACCATCCAGAATTAAGTGTCATGGATCAGGACTGTAACTGCAAGGAATGAAGCATCACGTGTGGCAGAGAAGGGAGCAGATACCACCCTGGACCTCAGTTAGGGGAGTGTATCTCTGTAGCTTCACCACTGGACATCGAGGACTAATGCAGCAAAGGCAAAGGTGGTTAAATGTTTGATCTCTTAGGTGAGCCCAATGCCTCTTTGCTAAACATTGATTTGGTCACATAGGCATCTCTAGGTAAGCAGTACCTGCAGTATTGTATGTGCAGTTAATCTTTTTAGACACTGCTAGTCATGCATTTGACTTGCTACTCAATATATAAATATTTACATGTTTAAAGAACATGCCCTGAATGCACGTAGTGGCAAAGGAACATCCCAAACTTGCATAGCAGTTTGGGATAGCAGTGCTCCTGAAGGGAGCCGAAGGGGCAGGATTTCTTGAAATGATCCAGTTTGAATCTCAAGGACCTTTCATTGTCCTCTACTCCTCTTGAATACATTTTTACTATGCACAGTGCTTTCAGACTTAGTTGAAACTGGGAACTGTAGAGGAATGTGAAGAAAAGAAAAAGAATTGGAAGAAAATTATCTAGGATCCTTTTTTAAGACTCAAAAAAGTTTAAAATATTTCTTCTCATTTGGTTCATGTTTCAGGTTTTCGAGAGCAACGGAAAACAGGGAACTAAGACCAAGTCTCTGCTCAGTACCTATTTTCTGTGCATCCCCACAAGTAAGTTGCATAATACTTTTCTGACTCAGTTTCTCCATTTTTCAAACAGGGATACATCATTCAGAGAGCTTTGAGACTGGAAGGTGGCATCAGGCCATGAAAACGCAAAGAACTGTTATGTTGAACACGAGCATCTGTGACTGTCATGGACGTTATCAGAGCTGGAGTGGAGCAGATATGCATCACACTAAGAGAAAGAAAAAATCTGCCTCTTTTGAATAATGATTATTATTAAGTTAAAGTAAGCAATCTATTTTAACTTTTCCACTTTCTGAAGTAGTGCTTAAGGTTGCATACTGCTATAGGAAAAATAACCCAGAGAGACAAAGCCAGGAGTAACAGCTGAAGGGACATGATTTCTTGAAATGGTCCAACTTGAATACCAAGGGCCCGTTAGTCATCTGTCCCTCTTGAACACATTATCACTGTGCTCAGGTCACTGTTTGGAACCATTCTGTGCAAAGCTGTGGATTGTTGTAACCTGGGTGTTCAGACGTGATGGAACGCCCAACGGCAGCACGCTCCCTGCCTCACACTCACTCCATGCACAGCACCTCCTAGGCCCTCGAAGTATGAAAAAACTTTCAAAGAAGAATCGTTAACTTAATCCCTGTGATAACACTGTATATGTGAAGATTAAGTAGGAAGTTGCTGGTAGGCTCTGAATTCATACCATTTCAGCGCACCAATATACATTCACCTGCTTAAACAGACTAATCCCAATCAAGGAAAAATTTCACTGGAGAGGGGACAGTGAGGGAGCATTACACACACAAACGATTTACATGAATCTTGAATACCTTATTCCACTGTGGTATACAATAATTTACACTTCCCAGAGACTTACAGGTATATGAAAAAACAATGCTATTTGCTTTTTTGAGGTTTCTTTGGCTTTGAGGACTCATTAGAAATTGCAGAGACAGAGTTAAACCTGATTGCAAAGTAAAAGGTTTCAGGCTGCCTCACCAGTGCTGCAGTCCTCCTCACAGCACTACAAGTTAGTCTGCTGAAGCTCAGGACAGATTATTTGAGTAAAATTGTTTTAAAACTTATTTTATTTTTTAGATACTCAACAAAAGAATCTGAGCCAACAAAATACAAGGAGAAAGAGACAAATAGATTGAAAGAAAAATAAATAATAAATACATTCAGTTCTTCCACCTTCCCTTCTCTTCCTACCTTACCTCACCAATCTATAGGTAGTTACAATAATCATTAACAACCTGAAACCCTGCAAATGTCTTTAAACTGAAAAGTGGCTTGCTTTGTGGCTTGTATCCCAGCTTTCCTTCATCCAAAGTGGGACAGATGAAAGCGTCAGAAGGCGGCACCAGCAGTGCCTTGTACGGTGATATTGTCACTCCTTATCTAGACACTGATCATCTGGAGGAACAAATCTTTTTTTCTACCTGCTTCATCTAGACCTGGGAAATAAGGCTGGTGGATGCAAGCAGCTTCAATTTCTATTTAATGTTAATACACAGTCACAGATCTGTAGATTTTAGGATAGACTGAGCAGTTTATAGTCATGTATTCCAATTAGCTTGCATTAGTTCCTAAAGATTATCTTGTGATTCTCAAGAATTCCTTAGAGAACAGCTCACTGTCATGATGCCTACCAGTGCTGAACCAAAAAAGGAAACACCATTGTCCTCAGGAAGCACTCCTGGAAAGTACTGACACTAGTAAGTTCACATAGAACATCCAAAACGATGGTTTGACTCTATGACACATTTTGATAGTGCTTGGTATTAAGTCCTTGGTATATGAGCCATCTGTAAATCCCATCTATTATTAGTAGGGATAAAGGACTATGCCTGGAGCCATTTAAGGAGCAGAAACAATTGGAAAGATGTGGACTTGTTATAGTTAACATTCATACTACTGAACACCATGTTCAGAAAGTCTCCTAAGCCCAGAAGACTCATCACCACCTGCAGGTACTTCAGTTCCCAGCTAGCTTTGATATGGGTGGTTTATAAGCCAGAACAGAGGAGCCAGCTACAGGCATTGCATCATTACATTTTGTGTCACAGGTCTGAGCCTTTGTCACTCCAACACCTGCTGTGCCGCTGACAACTACAGTCTTCTAACTTTTCAAGCTGGTCTGACACCATCAGCATCTCTTCAGAGGTCCACAACCTCTCAGAGGGACATGAAACCTGATGTCTGTGTTCCACTGCCCAGAAATTACTGGCAAAACCTTACAGGGTGAGCAGCACATGCCTGTCACTGCAGAACCAGCCAGGCTACGTCTATCACCAGTTCTGCACCTCAACTCCAATGTGAGCCCTGTTTTTCTCTTGGCCTGGAAAATCAGACGAATGAGCTATTCTTATACATGTTTATTCCCCAGCTATTAGAAATATGCACTCAATTTCCAGGCATTTGCAGAGTTCACAAGCAGCAAGCTACCAAGAGATTCCTAGGAAGTTAACTAGCTCCTTGCCAGCATGGTACCCAAGCTCCCTGTCTCTTAGGACTTGAATCCTCCCATTTACAAGCATAGTTGCCCCCTTGCAGCCGATTAAAGAGAGCAGAAATGGGGTCAAAACACCCACTTTTCTTTTACAACGACAAGAAGTTCTTTCACTCCCAGGCACTGTGGTCAAGGCAAACGTATAGAAAGCCTCTCTAAAGGTAATTCAGCAGCACACAACCAATCTCTTTGGGAAGGATTTATGACAGACCCAGCCCAAGAAGAGTTTGCAGAAGAATGTTTCATGCTTTATCTTACAGTGGGCAGCTCTCCTGTCTTGTTTAATTGCTTGGTTTGTTTTCCAAATTTTAGCCCATGGCAAGCAAGACAAGGTACTCCATTCTGACAGTCTCTTCAATATCATCACAAAGAAAGCCCACGAGAATTTCAGACCCATTATAATCAGCAAAACCTGGTTCAGAAAGTCAGCAAACAAGACTTCTTTCGCACATTCTGAAACCTGATCTTCATACCTGTTTTTTCTATTTCTCTATCTAGACATTCCCATGAAAAGACAACTCCCATTATAACCTCATTGGCAACTCAGAATATGTCCACTGAAGTCACGCACATGTGAATTTACATTCACAGCAGCTGGCTGAAGTCTGATGATTTCTGATCCCTTGCATGTATACCACAGAGCACATTTACTTGGTATATGATGTGTAAAAGAATGAAAATCATCTGGGAAAGGCAAGTGATTCCTGTATCATATTAACCCCAAAGCATTTCCTCCCCACCCCTATAAAACCACAAATGACCTGACATCTTGACTGCTCTTTGTAGAATCCAGCTCCATTTTCATTCCTGAAGATAGCTCTCTCTTTTCTACAGGAAAAGGTCAGTAATGCTAAGAAATCGAAGGAATGAATACCAGCCACTTGACAGCAATCAGGCTAATCTCTGCTGCCCACAGTACAAAAATCAGCGTAGGCAAAGACAAGTATTCTTCTAATAAAAATTGCTAGGAACAACTCTAAAGCATAAAGGTATATTTTGCCTTGTAGAACATGGAAATACCTTCCCAAATGCCATACTCCAGCATCAACAATTCCAAAAATCTACTCTTTCATACTACTTGTGGGGTCTGGGCTAACCAGATGGCTAAACCATTGCAGAGTCAAACCTTAACTTAGAACAGTGAAGAAGCCAGATTAAGTGAAATGGAAAAAGTTCTCAATGAACAACATATGAGAGACTTCGCAAATATGTGGGAAAGCCAGAAAGGCAGATGTGGAAGGAGCTGAAAGAAATTGTGAGCTTTGAGAAGACTACAGAAAATAAGGTTTCTGGAGGTAGGAAGACCAGAATTGATCTCACATTATCATACCAGGAAACACATAATCAGCAAAGCCTCATACAGCTCATATACAATATGTATGACTATTGTCAACTACTGTAAATCCAAAAATCAAGAAGATCCTGAGAGGAGAAAGAGCAGAAAGAAGAAAAATACAAGCTTTTTTCTGAAATCAACAAAACAACAGAAACAAGGCTCAAAACATGATAAATAAATCTGACTGTAATGTGCTTCACAGGACTGAAATCTGCATCACCTAAACCCTCTGATGAATGACTTTCAGACAACATTGGGATATTAGCTATGCCACTCTTCCAGAAAGGTTTTTCACCACTGGAGGTCACTGTAAACTGTAGTTGCTCTTTATCAGCCCCTCAAAAGAAAAAAATTACACTGTGTGTAGGATCCACATTTTCGGGTGAGACAGAACTGAAATTTCACTTGCAGAGTATTTGAAAAATACCTGTAACTACTAGGTGAAGACCTCTCTTTGCTGGGGACAGACTTATTCTTGTTCTAACTTATTCCAAGCAGAGCAATTAGTAGACTGCTACACAGGGACCAGTTTTACATCTCTCAGCCTGGCTTTCTCACCGGTCTTGCAGACACTTACTGAACATCAGCAAACTAGCAACAGGTAAGGTGATGGGGACACAATGGGAAATCTACTATTGCAGCTCATAAAAGTAATAGGGTTTGATTTTTTAGAAAACAAATGAAGGATTATCTGCATTAGGATCTGTAAAAATGACAAATGTTTGGCAACGGTTCCTAATAAAAACATAAGCCTGCTAGGTTTGAAGGTTTACATCCTGTGTAATCCATAGATCACAGTTCATCTGAATGCAATTTTCTTCTCTCTTTTCATTGCATTCAGATGACCATTATTGGAAACAATCTTTCCAACAATTCCTAGCCCACCCCATTCAGTCAGATAGTAGTGCATATATACTATATACATTACAGATCTTAAACTGATGCTCAGACAGTAAAGGGATGTTAGTCCAAGTTCCTGTCTCCTATATTGTAGGAGTTCTACTGATATGAATATCAGAAAATTTTCCCTGATCACTTTCAGGGAAAATAACTATGAAAGCACTGGAAAAGAATGAAGAGAAATGTGCCTGGCTAGTTCCCAATGATTTAAAAAAAAAAAAAAAAAATCCAGCTTCATAAACCAAAGAATTTACATTTCAGGGATACAAATGAAATTCCCATTTGACAACAATTCTGATAAGGAATCAGTGGCAATTGGGTAAGTTTTATCTAGAATGGACATTGTATTTACTAAAATTGCACTTTTTGGTCAGGAGAAGGAATCTTCCTAATGCAGGCTTTATTTTCTGTTCAGTGAAACACAGCAGACCAATTCCTGGCTTGTGTCAACCAGAATAACTCCATAGGAGTTTGTCCTGGTTTGATCTAAATGCAGAACTTCTGTAAAAGAGAAGCTATCTGGATCTTTGACAATTTAAAAAAGAAAATAAAAAGGGAGCAGCTTTTCTTTGCTCCTCCAATTTATCTTTAGCTTTCCCTTTATTCTTTTGTACTTTAACCTATTTCAAGGCATCAGCAACACAAGGCTTATCACACAATCCATGGTACACCGAAATCCAAACCCTGCAGAATGACGCTTGAAAAAATCTTCTGATGTGATTAAAGCATTCCACTTGGTTAAGGAAAGGCTTGCTACAAACACAAGTTCATTGAACAATAACTTAATTGCTTTGTTGTGCCATTCTCACTTCGTTTTTATTTACACACAGAATATGAGCTCCTTGAAAAAGTAATTGTCTTTTTACTGGATGTATGCTCAGACAACCTCAAGGTAAATAAATTCATAGTACTTAACAATCCTGATTTAGCAAAGCATTTCAGCACATGCTTAACTTCAAGCATGTGAATAGGCTCTCTGAAAATAATCCACAACCACCCACATGGTGAAACATCTCCGACCATATCCCTTAGCATGTCATTTTAGCTGGATGGTAGAAAATCTTAGCTTTAAACTAGGCCAAATAGTACTTGTTTGTTTGCAATATAATTGACGAACAGATAGCAGTACTTTATATGTCTTAGCTCAGAAAGCTACGCTTTAGTTTCACCTAGTTCTTTCTAATACTGAATTACTCTTTCAGACTACAGTGGAGTACCACAAAAACCAAAGGAAGCATGGCTTTATAAGCTGAGAAGAAAAAAAAGCAGGACAGGCATTGAAGAATGGATAAACAGATGCTCCAAAGCAATGTTTTGGGGGTTTTTCTACAAAATGTTTATCTGGCATAAACCTCAGTGTTTCATTTGACACGCAAATCAATTCCCATTCCAAATTCATGCTGATAAAACTCATACATAACACTACAGACATGCACTTTTCTTCTTACCTTCCTGCACTGATGGATCCCTATAAATTATTATCATTTCCAAGCTAAAATACAGTTTCTAAAGTCAAATGTAAGTGAAAGATAATGTGGGGGGTTTATTTTTAAGATTCTAATTTTTTCTTTGGTGTCTGCTGAAGATTTGGAAAACGATTCATAGTTCCAGACGCTGCATACGTTAAGGGTATGATTCCAGATGCAGGAGATCCTGGGAACTATGGGAGACTTGGCAGATCTGGAAACAGGGCTTAAATCATTATTGCCCACCCATATTCTTTCAATTAAGCATTCCACTGATTTTGGAACTCAGAGATCGCTAAGAAGCCAATTTTCTCTACCACAGTCACATGATGCTGAAATGGAGATGACTGAAGAATTTGTGGGGTTAAAGAAGAAAATATCCCCCACACACTTGGCAAATGCTAGCTAATAACATGAAGGCTTTCATACAATGTGTGTCAGAGAATACAATTCCAGATATAAGAAACAGGTGTGATAAGGAAGACATTTCTTTAATTGCAATGGGGTCACGCTGCAGTAGCAGTATGCCTCAGGCCCCAACCTGGAAGTCAGAAAGTCTGGCTTATAGCCTTGCTTCTGTCACAGACCTGCTGGGTGACCTTGGGTGCTGCTTCTCCCTCTGAGCCCCTGCTTCTCCACCAAGTTGTGTAACGGCCTGCCACTTAGACTGTTAAGCCTCTGATGTGACAACTGTCACTCACGGCATCCATAAATAATCTGCAATGCAGTGAAACTTTGTATTGCCCGAGAACATAAGGAGCAAACACTCATCCTGGGCTGGCCTCCTGAACTATCTAACCATACATGAAATTACTGCTAATTACACGCGCAGCACAGGCATAAGCCAGCAAAAGTGCAGAGAGTCATCACACAAGCTTTCCTTACAAGTCTCACACTAGCCCCAACAAACATTTTGTATCAATCTGTTAGCAATTGGTGGCAGCCAGAAAATATTTCATAAGAATTCTTCAAGAAGATATTTAAACAAGATCTGTTTGACTTGTTAGGAATTCCAACTATGAGTTCTTAGCTAAAGATGTTCATGCTTGTTCTCTGGAGCAGCAGTGACTCACAGCTGAATTTACAACTTGCATTTGTTGTACAACTTTATAATAAAGATTTGAAATACGTATTTTGTGATGTAGCATTATGTGTACAAGGTGTTCTCCTTACAGCAAGGAAAAAGCTGCAAATACTGTGTTTAATGAATTCAGGAACTAACATGACAGGAGAGGCAGTAGTTGCATGTGGAATCAGGACAATGAAGAGAAAATGCCTTCAAAAACTTGGGCAATTTAGGTATTTGGATAAATCCATACCTTTGCACATGTGTCTAGTTTAACAGACAGTGAGTTATTCTACAACTAAAAATGAAAAACATACACAACAGTTTAAAGATACATATCTTGGATGTAGTGCTGGAAAGCTGCAACAGGGAGACCGATCTGCCTTTTAGTGGCTAGAATATTATCTTGAAAGAAGTACAGGATTAGAAGTGACTAAAATAAAAATACCTCTTTATAGAAACATAAGTTAATAAATTCAGTCAATTTGTCTGATTCATTTGTACTAATCTTCTTAATTTTGTTCATTCTTCCATTTTAGTGGTGCTATATGGACTTCTGTTCAGACCCTCCAACTCTTTAGATGCCCTCACTAGCAAGCTACATTTCCATACTGTACATTTCTCATCTTATAGAATAGAATAGGTTTCTTATGAAATCATAAGAAAGCCCTGTTAACATATGAGTTGGAAGAAGTACATAGAGTAGGTAAAAATAGGAGACCTAGGATGCCTCTGGATGGTCTAAATCATGGAGAACCAAGAGGCTTTAGGAAATTTCTCCAGATTTAGAACTACCAAACATGGGCCCACCATAAATTGCAGAAAGACAACAGAAAGCGTTTGGTTTTACAAAAGCAACAATTCTCTTAGTGAGCATGTCCTTTAAAATGTAATGTTGATATTAAGGGCTGTGGCATCATCAAACGTCAACAAAAAATCATGCCTCACCTTGTTGTCTCCCTGGCCATACTTAAGATAAAGGGCTCCAATTTTCTCCTATCAACTACAGTCACTATTTAAGATATGAGGTTAACTGGACAAGCTCATAACTAAATAGGCTCATAGCTGAAATTAACCTATCTGCCCACATATCTGCTCCATCACTGTTTAGTCCAGGCTTGGAGTTAGGGAGATGTTGTGTACCATGAGCATTTTGTCTGCTTTGTTAGCCTTGAAGACAGGGAACTATGGAAAAACACACTCTCTTCTCAGTATCAATAACAAATTCCTCTATTTGTATTATTACAACATCCTGTGTGCATATAAGCACCTTTAGCATAAGGTCATATTATAGAACCACATTTTTATTTCTCTCAAGAATTTCATTTGTAGACATTTATTAGCCGCTTAAAAGTATTTGACTACATAGTACTTAAAAAAAATCACCCCTTATATACTATACAATGCCTAACAAACAGTTATGTTATCAATATAAGCAATTAAGTTTCTTTAAATCGGGAGTGAAAAATAAACCATTTTCAGCAAACATAGAAGGACCAAGCACCAGGAATTACGTTGGATTGTCCATATATGGGGAAAAATGAAGCTACTCAACTCCTCAAAATGCTCATTACACATGAGGTTTCTGTTGGAGGTGACAGAAATGCGACCTCTCCTATGAAAAGGCCCTTGTTTGGAATCCTCACACTGTGCCCAGCATTGGAAAGACACTTTGACTGCACCGTGACTTCTGCTAAACGTGTTCACTAGACATTGCACAAGGCGCCAGGAGAGAAAGGTCACAGGGACGGTCTGGTGTACCTCCCTGCACCTCCGTGTATGTTACAAATTGGCTGGGTAGGTAACCTGTAACGAGACACTTTTGAATGACCACGGCCAAAAGAATTCTTTGCTAAGCCATGCATCTAAGGTCAAAGAGGAGTTTCTAAGGGAAGACAGACTAGATTCAACATTTTTACACTGAAATAAGTATCTATGCCTTTGCTGTATCAAAACTGATCTCCTTTTCATATGTTTTAACAGTCGCATGTTCCACATATGATAAACCTCTCACCAAAGTATTCATAGGATCAAAATAAAAAACAATGGGAATGAACTGGGGGAGGAAGGAGTGAATTGCATCTAAATGAACACCAGAAAAATAAAGAAAACATCTAGAAGCTACAACAGATTTTTGAAATCTTAGATCCTGGACCAAATGGTGTGCAGGACCTTTGCAAAGTAACCAGCATTGATGAAATGGCTGGGATCCAGTAGGCTGAGGGTTCAGAGGCATGCTTCCCCTCGGCTCTCAGCATATAGCTATGTAAAGAGGATACCAGACAGAGAGTCAGCAATTTCATGTCCATATTACGGATGTTTCTGTAGGGATGTCACTGACTGAGAGCGTGACCTGAAGAGACTCTTCATCCATCTCTGTACCTGTTCCTCGTTTTACTTCTCCCTTAGCCAGCTGTTCAGACAATGAATTCTGTGGGGTGGATTTGACCTGTACTGTGCCTCACACAATCTCAGTTGGAGTCTCTGCTTGCTCATAATAACACACATGATTATTATCAAAGGTCCTTCACAACTCACTGAACAGATACAAGCTCACCACTAAGTACAGTCACCTGCCACTAGCAGTAGTATTCCGCTGTAGTATCACATACAGAAAGAAAATTGATTTACTGAAAGTTACTTGTTATAGCTCTAAATTTTATTTCTTGATTAACACTGCTTTGAGGAAGGACCATCATGGTCAAAGGGCAGCACTGTTCCCTCACACTCCGTTAGGAAGCCAAACTCACGTTTTCTCCAGCACCACAGAATAGTAAGCGAGACTCACAGAGCTGTTTAGATCCCACCCCCCTTCTCTGCTCACTTTGGGAATTCAAGGAAGTACTATTCAAATATGAACTCTGGTAGAGATCACCAGCTTTTCTGATCACACCAGCCATGTGTCCAAACCTTCACAGGTCTGAGAGCCACAGGACACATATCAGCATGCACAAGAACAAGGGAGTTCTAGGAATAATTTACTTGCAGTTAATAACAATACTTCTCTAGAAAGAGAGGGGAAAGGATGAGCCTGGAATGGACATTCCATGGGGTCCTGAGAGGACACCAGCAGTCTTGGTCTCAGGCTGCTGTTGGCTCATTTCCTCCCAAAGTTAAGGATTCAGATTATCCAGGAGTCCATGCACAAGCACAGCCCTACTGCCTGGCAAGGACACTTGCTCCACTCTTGAAATACTTCTGAGTACATGCCACCTTTCTATGTATGAAGACTTAGGAGATAGCCTGGGAAACTTGCACTTCATGATGGACCTTTTAACTTAAAAGAAAAAAATATAACTTATATCCAGAACAGTCAAAAACCAAATGTCTGACAGATGTTACCACTCTGAATATCAAATGGATTCACGACGTGTGCAACAAAATTGACAAAGAGCCCTGACAGTCACTGACTTATGCAAAATTCAGGAAAAAAATACTTCAGTGCAGATAAGGACTAGAAGGCAACCTATGGTTAACACAATGCCCCTAACACAGAGCATTTTAAAATCCGTTTTCTTCACAATGCAATGGATATAGATCTCTTGCTAACAAATACTATTTAATGTACTAGCCTTAGGTCTTAAAAACTGGAAAATAAGTTTCCAATAGCAAAACAGTAGAAGTGCAACAAAAATACAACAGTGGAATGAGCTTGACTTATTTTTCCTTACAAACTACAATTCACCCAAGAAAAAATGCAAAAATCTTAGTGAGCTAGGCATAAACAAAAAAGTAGATCCTTTTTTCAAGTCCATCTGTGAGTGCTGTACCAGCTTCAGACTGTATCAGAGACAAAATGCAATCTACCAACCACAGACTAGATTTTTTTTATTTGCCAGTGAATCAACAGAAACGACTTTCTATAGAGTGCTAGTATGTGTTTTACATGTTTATTAATTATCTTCTCTGTACCACTCTTGTTTGACTGTCTTGCATGAAACACACAATTCTACACTATTAGTGATTTCAGTAATTGAATGTGACTGAACTTCAGATTCAACACAGGTGCGTATCAGGGACAACATTCTCCTTGATGGTATGGTACTGAACAGCTAGCTCTTCATCTCTATTAAGTTGGTTGAAGAATGGACTTAAAGATCATTACTTAAAGTGAATGTTTTAGAAAAAAAAAATCATCATTCAGTAACTTACACTATCAAATTAATTAACAACATGCATAAAACCATTTTTAACATGTTCTTACTGAGTGCCCCCTTAGTTTTTCCTTTCTTTCCATTTATCCATGCATATATGTCATAGAAGCAGAATCAGTATAAATGGAAACAGCATCAACAACCTTAATAAAATCTAGCTGGTTTGCTTTTATTAGTTCAGATTCCTGAAAGAACATTTTTTCTGATGGGTTAGAGGACATTCATATAATGAGTTTCTTAGGTCATCATGGAAGAGTATATAAAGAATTCTACACTTTATTTTTATGAGTGCTTTCTTCAATTTCTATGAATCTTATTAATCTTGAGTGCTTATATGTGTAGTAATATTTCAATTATTCTCCTTATCAGTGTCCTGCAAGCTCCTCACACAATGTGTGAAAACTTCTGTTGTATGTTCACACTAGGTCATGGCTCTTTTGCCAATAGTAATAGAAGAATATGTACGTGTGAGGCTGCAGACTTCTCAGATCTCAAGCCTTTGACATGAAATCAGTTTTGAGATTCTGCACCTGGGTGTCTTTACAGAAATAAAGAAAAATTTCATTTGCAGCAAACAAATTAAATTCCTAAGCATTCTAGCAACCTACAACCTTGGACCTACTTTAGAACAAGTGTCTTCCTTTTTGCCTTTCTAAACTCTTATATTTCTTTTGTTTAAGTTAATGTTTTGTTAATGTTTCCTGTTAAGAACTCTTCTAAAAGCCCTTGAGTTAAAACACTATGGGTTATCACAGAAGGTATTACCTTCTGGGAAATCACAGTAAACATACATACTATCTTTGACTGCAACATCTAGTGATTTAATAACTAGTGATGCTACATTCACTTGACAACAACAGGAAAATTACAGCCATGAGCCTTACTACGGATCTCAAGAGTCCCATAAGAAGGGCTGGAAACCTGGCTCTCACCATGACAAAGTGGATAACCTTGAGGCAGTCCCTTGTACTGCACCCAGTAGAGGTCACTAGAGGATGCGTCATGTTTTAATGGCAAAATAAAGCACGCCGACAGCAAGGGAAGAGATGCATGTTCCTGAAAAGCACATCAACTGTCTAGGATTTGCTGCCAAAGAGACTCTTGTAAAAGAAAGGAATATTTGCCGCTCCATGAAATAACAGGTAGGTTTAACTGGCTACATCTGAACATAAGCAGCATTCATCCAGTTAAATAATACCAATGCTGATTAGTGAAATATATCTAACTCATTAAAAGTGTATCTACTACCTGTGTATTTCCAGATGCACGGATCTGTTTCTTTCTTCCACAGCTTAACACAGTCCACAAGATGTGCCAGAGATACGAAGCCAAAAGGCAGAAACTACCTGCAATCCCAGCAGCATTTCTTTGCAGGGGTAGATCCATCCCTTTATTTTTAATGAACTGATTAACCTGGTTCTCCTGCTCTAGCAGATAAAATTTGGCAGTCACCCTCAAAACCCTCCCCAGCTCCGTAAGCACCACCTAGCCAGACAAGGCTCGGACACACAGCAGGACCCCTTCTCACACTTCAACACATTCCCTGAACCTATAAGGAAAAGAAGTGATGGCCTACTGACAAGCATGAAACAGGTGCAGGGATCCACACGAGATGTGTATTGCACAGGCTTGAACGGCAATTACTCTGACATCCCAGAACTTCTCAAATGAAAGCAAACTGTTAGGGCAATCCCTTTGCTGTTAGCAGTTCAGGCCACTGCTCATCTTTTTTTCCCTTTTAACAGGCAAGAAATGGGGAAAAAAAAATACCCAAATAGCAAAATTCAAGACAATCACTTAAAATGTGTTATGGTACACATGAACAGGAAGGTCAGTTTGAAATGCCATGGCTTTATTGTCCACAGTCCCTTCTGCTCCTGTGCTTGCAGTCTCTCTACGTTGCTCCCATATCCAAACCACTAGCATGCAGAACACAGGTCCCAGCTGTCTCTCCCACTCATATCCAGCATCTGCTCACCTGCCAACCATTAAGTCTTTGATCCAAAGGATAGACATGCCCAATCATTTCAACCACATGGATGCGAAACATTCAGTATCATCAAGATAATTACTTCCCCTAAAATTTCCAGAAACAGATAGACTGATTCTGCTGAATTTTTCCAAGCAATTCACTGTGATGCAAATCCTGCATGGAAAATTTTGGCTTGAGCAGCCAAAACCTGGAAAATTTTTAAATAACTTGAAACAGGGTCTTAAAATTGGAAATGGTAAGCAACTTTAATAAAAAAAATCCTGCTACTAGCTTCATTATAAGCCCGGGGAAGCTGTTTTACTTCTAGAGATAGAAAACTAAAAGTCTGACAAATAAAGCATGTCATGGTTTATTGTCTTATATATAAGGATTGAGAAGGATGATTACATAAGGTCTTAGGTCTATATATAAGGAAGGAATTCCTTATATATATCTCCTTATAATCCTTATATATAAGGAAGAAAAACTTATATATAAGGATTACACAACTTCTATGCAACATTTGCCCATAATTACAGAGTGCTAACAGTCATTAGTCTTCAGAAGATGAAGCAGTAAGAAGAACCAGTGCCGTTTCCTCTCCGCTTATGTATTTATCTGATTGGAAGTGAATAAGCAAAGAATTTAAAACACTCCCTCTGGCTGTGAAGAAATACGAGTATTGGAAATCTCAAGTACTAAAAATTCACAAATCAAATAATGCTATTATTTGAAAAAAGTCAAGAGATTTAAAAATTTACAGTGACTGTTGTCCTTTCCTTGGTCAATTTCTGGCTTCTGAGACTTAGACTTCAGAGTACTCTCAAGTCACATTTTGAGATTTGATGTAGTTGTTATGTTGGGGAGGGTGGGTTTAGCTGTGGGGGTTTTCTTTCAGTCAAGAAACAATACTCCTCTCTTCCTTTCTGGGACAAACGTACGTTCTCCCACACATGGGAACTGGGAACATTAAGCAAAACAGAGCTGCCTGAAATCAGGGAATTACACACATTGCCACATGACAACAGAGTGCCATGAATTTGGGACCTGTAGAGTGCACCGCAGAAAGGATATTCTGTAAAGCTGTGCCAGGCTGAGGCTGGCAACATGATGGCTTTTGATAGCATTTCAAACAAGCTGAAAAGGTGGTTGGTAAAAAAAAAAAATTGGCCCAAACTTGGCAGGAGTCCACTTACACTTTTCTGGCCATATCAAGCCAAGCTTTAGACATGATGTTTTGATTTCAAGGCTGAAGAAAGCCTTAAGGGTTTTGATCTCTTCCTTAGTTAAGAAGTCTCATTGCAAACGTATAGAACCCTTGAAGGATTTTGTTAAAGACACGTTCTCAGTTAAAATTGTAAAACAAGGAATAGATTTTTGTCAAAATATTTAGATCAATATCCTGACCAGTGTTTGGGGGCAGAGAAAGGTTATTTTGGGTTTAATTATGCAACAGTGATCATTTTGTTCCCTGTTCAAAATACTGCCATGACTCTAGCCTTCCCTGGAAAAAGGAACTCACAAAGGTATCATCACCACCATGGCTGTTTCCAACACAGAGGCTGCAGAGAAAGTAACTGCTACAGAAATTGTGGCAGTGGTCAAGAGGGAGAAAGAAGACTCCAAGGAGACAAGGCTGGTCACATTCTGCATGGAGCCAAGGAATTAGAGGACAATTGGCCAACCCCAGGGCCAGCTTAACTGAACACCAAATATCGAGTATATCCAACAGCAAAATATTTAAATATTTACGTATCAGCTGGCTAAATATTTAAAAGGCAGTCCTTAAACTGTTTTCAGAATATCAAAGGGATACTTTTGCATGGAAAATTGTATTGCCAACTCAAGAAACAAAATACTAATGAGTAGCATTTTTTCCCCCTTTGTATTTAAAAAAAAAAAAAAATCAAACAAGAAAATAAATGCCTGTCCTGAACTCAAAGTATTCCAGATGTCTACAGATTTTCAAAATTAACTGGCATAGCAACTACCTATTCAAATAAAACTAGGTAATGGGAGGTTTGATCTTTATTAAATTATTGTTTTCACATAGGAGGAGGACTAAGAAGCCTTGAAATATGGGAATAAGGAAAGAGCAGCTCTGCTTCTTGCCACTTCTTTCAAGGACAGCAAGGGCAGTAGAGCTAGTAGAGGTTATTGCTTATACAACAGTAAGCTGCAAATGACAGTGTCACATTTTTTTAGCAGATGTTAGGTTTCACATTTATGTGTACTAATAATGAGAGAAATTCTATTCTGGTACATAAGACTGCAGTTTAATTCATTTAATACATCTCATTTCATGACCTGAACTGCAGTAAATGACTAGGTGTGCAAATGCGAGGTTAAATCATAGTAAAAGAAACATCTAAATCAATGAGTTTTACCAATGCCTTTTCTTTCATTTTACAGTGGACTCTAAGCACGCAAACAACCAGTCGCCACTGCTCAGTGGACAGCAAGCAATAGATCACCCACACTAGTTCAGCTGCATTTGAGCTCTAGCTAAAGGTCCTCCACAATCCTCACATCTCCAAGGGAAAGCTTGCATAGGGACCATCTCTCCTGTCACAGCATATTACCAGCATGAGTTACTGTATATACAAAGCAAATAAGTAAAAAAAATGGATGGTCAGTCAAGCTAATGGCCAGGCCTTGTAGATTCAAACTGGTAAGATCCAGAAACCCTTTAGTTAACGCTGTCAACTAGTAATAGCTTCAACCCCAGGAACTGCAGCCGTAGCTCTCTAGATTGGAAGAGCTTTAAGAGCAGAGGCATTATGCTTGCAGAGGAACCCTGAATTTCAAATCCCTTTCCCTGCGTGGTCTGCTAGAGTTCAGAAAGCTTTGAAGCTTCACTTAGGACTAGATTTAGCTTTTGTTGAACGTTTATTTAATATTGTTGTCCTGAAAAAGTGGTCAATTAATTATTATCCAATGGGGGTGGGGTCACTTTTGTTATTAACTTGCTAAATAGAAGCCTAGGAGCGTCAATAGTTACCTTACTTATGTTATTAATAGAAAAGAAGGTGTAGCATCTGAATCATGGAGACAGGGTTTAAAAACAAGTCGCTAACCCTGAAGAAGATAACTTTAGAGTATTTAAAACTGAACAATATTGGGGAGAGGGAGTTAGTGCTCTAATTTCAGATAGTGCTTCGAAATCAAACAATTTGAATTGCATTCTCACACCCATCATTTACAAGGTAAGAGCCAGAAGGAAGAGACTGCAGGTTTGCTGACCAACAGCTTGCAGCTTTGGCTGGGCCAGCAGAAGCAGTCTAGGTGGGGAATGTGGAGCAGCTGGGTAATTTGTGCAATAGGTTCACAATCAATTCACCTTTGCACAAGCTGGTGCTGTTGTCAAAAGTGGTGGTTTTACCTTCTCACAGCTGTTCGTACCCCGTGCCACCCTCTCCCTTGAACCAGCATAACCCCCTGGTGTGGCTGTTCAGTGCAATAAGTCAAAGAAAGATCTGGATTTTTAGTCTTTTTTTAAATCTGGTTCTTACACATGAAAACTGTTCCTATAAAACAAAACATTTCTCACTTGATCACCTGAAACAAAACTTTGTGTTCAGCCCTGAAGACAAAACTTAGCCGAGATACAAGGCCAGGTCCTGCCAACTGTACAAATGGGGGGCAAGAGGACACTCTGAACAAAACACACGCAAAACAAGGTAAAGAGCAGATTTGCCATGAGTTATTTTGAGGCATCCTCAAGAGCAAGTGGTCCTGGTGGAGTGCTGGTGTGGCCAAGAGTGCCATCTAGAGGACTGCAACACCACAGCTTGCTCTCGGCACCAAGACATACATTACACTGTAAAGTCATTAATTGCTGGGCTTGCTTTCCATAGTTCTATTTTAATGTCTGGGAAGCCCATTTCTTGTTTAGATTAGGGGAATGGACATTACAAGAATATACTGTACTGAAAGATTAAAATGATGTTTGCTTATTTTTAAAAAAATGTATCTAGAAAAAGAGCTGGCTTGAGGAAGGGGATCATTTTCTTCTGTAATTCAATTAGCCTCAGAATAATTATTTCTCCCAGCAAGTACACAGTTTGACCATTCTTTTTCATATGGTCTCTTGAGTTTCAACCCACTCCCATTGAAGTGAATATATGTTTTTTCACTGCTTTCAAATTGAGCAGGCCTTCACCCACAGCAATTACGTACATATGCCCACAAGCATACACATGTAAATTCATACATCTGAGCAAAGTTTACTGTATTTCCTGCCATCAAGATCTTCTTTCCTTCCTTTCCTGATCACTATAATAAAATTGTTTATCAGGCAAGCAGACCAAGCTAAGATCTTCCAAAGGAAGGTCTTGGTTTTCCTTTCATCAACATTAACAGCACAACTAGGGTCCAATTCTGTATCCAATTGAGAAATTCCTAAAAAAATTGTGTGAAAGTTAAGTTTTGCAATTAAATTCTAAGCTTGTAAAAGCTTAGGAGAAACAGAATGTATCTGGAAACCTCACTCCAGTGAGGTATATTACCAGAGTTCAGCTGGACTGCCTTTCACCTTTGAAGTCTTGTCCCCAGGAGACTGATGAGCTAAAATGGGAATACAGAGCTATTTCTCCAGCTTGCAACTAGCCACCAGCTGTCCATCTTCTAAACCTATTCCTTTCTCCCCTACTGCACTTCCAAACTCTCCCTGCCTTTTCTTACAGCACTCCTAATGAAGAGCCATTTCCAACCATTAGATTGAAGAAGCAAACATCAAGAGTTTTTGCAGCAAAAAGTGGTGGAAAATCCCCTACCTAAGCCACTGTCTGCAATTCATCATCAAATTAAGATACGTTAGGAAAGACAAAGCAGCTCACATAGCCTTTTTCTTAACCCTAAAGGGACAAAACTCAAAGGAACAGCTACATGGCAGCAACAGCAGTTTTTACCTTCTCACCTGTGATACGATTTTCATACTGGAAGAACCTTTGCTAACCATGCTAATGACATCCTCCAAACCCTGATCACACAGATTTTTTTTAATTCTCATTTTCACTGTAACACTAAATGAAACTCTCTATAACACATAATAAACACATCCTACTTATGTAAGACGTGCTTTGTTTGTTTTAACATACAAATCATTTTCTATCTCTGCAAAGTAAAAATTGTAGTACCTTACTAAAGACTGGAATAATTTTGTACAAATAGAAACACCAATTTACTTTTTATTTTACTTTACACCAATGCTCCAGAATATCATCTGAACAAAAAAAAAAAACAATTCAAAATACTTGAAAAACTGCACTTCAACATCAGCACAATTAGCACAGAAACAGCCACAGCGCAGATTTTTCAAGTCTTTTCATACACTGGTGTATAAAATAAATTTCTCATTCCCCTATTGCAAGCACATTTTCTTAGTTCTTGTCTAAAAGACATGTCAATAAAAATACTGCTTCCTTTAGACTCTCCCATAAAAAAAGCATAATATAAATGTGTTGCTATTTCTAAACACATTTTGGCTGGTCAAAGGGTCATTTCCTGCCAGAGACCCCATGCAATGATGCCCAGCACTGTTCTTACTGGAGACAGGTGCGGCACACAGACCAGACAACACTTATCCCTGCAAGCATGGTACACAGCATATAACCATGCTCTGCTCCCCCAGCATTAATGGGGAGCAAATGACAAAGCTGCCTTAGTTCCTCTGGGAAATCTGCTCTTTCCATGGGATTCATTCAGTCCCCACTAACTCCAGAACTATTAGATAGGACAAATACTTTAAAAACAGGAATCCAACAAAATCCACGTTTACCTTCTGATTTTGAAGAGCTGCAGAACCACACAACTTCTTTACAGCCTCTGTATATAAGTCCAGCTGTAAATAAACCCCAGAATAAACCCACACATGCTTGTTTCTATCAATCAAAAAGATTAAAACGTGCTGACCAGTCTCTCACAGTTCCAGTACATTTTCATAGATGATAATGAAAAATTCAACTCTAGTAGGAAACACACAGAGTAAACTCTTTAACTACCTGAAAGAAGAAAGGGACAGCACTTTTGGAAGACAGAATTAATTATGCAGTTTGTTAGTTAGTTACCTTTTCATCTCCTGTTCCAGGATTTGATTCATTGAATTTTTCTTCCTGAAAGCTTCTAGTCCTCTCCATTTTTTCCATGCTCTGAAAAAAGGCTGTTTTTTCCAGTCTGTTGCTGTTGTATTGCGTATGGAACTCTTCCAGCCTGTTAATCTTTAGTAGCTTCATACTATGTCCAGTTAATTTACTGTCTGTTTTCTTTTCCACCTTAGATTCATAAACCAGTGAACACTCGTAACTTCTGATTTCTCCTCCTTCTTGGCTGTACAAAAGAAAGACAAATAAGAAGCATCAGTGTTATTCATGCATTTAACTTTAGAAAACTGCCATCGTTGCAATATTTTATATTTCAACTCCCTCTCCTTATACTCTCTGAACCAAAGCAAAAATACAGAGTTAACAGCACTAGTTGTTCACAGGTGCCCTTCCACATGCTTATCTACATTCAAGCAGGCTACAATGTAATTTAATTTATTCATCGAAACTATTTAGCTCAATCAAATCAATACATATTGCTGTTGCTTGCAGACCTTGCTTCTGGATCACTCCCCACTTCTTAACCACTTCAGTGGCTCATATTGCTCAATGTGTTCTGCTTCTCTCTGTTGCAGTTCCAGCAAGTTGATATGCAAGGAACCTGTTGTTAAGTCCATTAAGATTTTTGATATTAAACAAAGTGGTGTAGGCCTGAACACAGTCCTTCCCTCTCTTCCCACTATCCTATACCACAGAAATAGGTAGTTGCCAAAATGGTGGTGATTTCAAGCCCTCTGTGGAAAGCTGCAGAGTCCTTAGCTGGGTTCCTTCCCACTGTAGGCCCTCACTATGTGCCTAGTACTTACAGGATCATCAAGGCTTGTCTAATGGTAAGATTGGCTGGGAAGTTATTGCAAGTCAAGCTGTTAGTTTGGATTAATTCTCTACAGATGGGCTTCTATTCCACAGGAAGTTGGTGGGTTCTCCCCCTCCCTTCAAGTAATCACTTGGTTACATTGGAAAATACGTCCTTTTGCATAACTAATTTTAAAAGAGTAAGAGAAACTACTCTAAAATTTCACTTAGCAACTCTGTGTAGACCCAGGAAATAGAGGACAAAAACACTTTCGTTGTTATTATTGCAACCCTTGCTTCACTGTACCAGAAACCCAGCTACCGAAGCATGGCACTAATGATTTAGTTCTATCAAGCTGAATCTCGTCAATCTCATTACAAAGCTGATGGTTTCCATTTTAACTTGCTTAAGTACCATAAACTATATGGTATAATTAAGAATTTACATACAACCTTACAGTCATTAGCAGCACAGAGAAACAGCTTTCAGGGTACAACCAGAGACCCAATTAAATCGGTTATTTTTACCCAAACACCTTCTAACAGAAAATGCTCCTCACTGTGCTTTGACCCCACACCTGTGCACATGCAGTAGATTAGGCATATACCTACACCAGCTGACTGCACTGCCCATAGTTAGCCCTCCAAACTCCTCCCAGATGTGGGAGATGCCACATGGTATCGTGTGCGAAGCAGGAGGCAGCTTGATAGTGGTGACATTTATAGATGATGGACAGCAAAGGACAGTCCAAGCTTGCAGCTTGCAAATGAGCCTTCCAGAGAGATTCCTGCTACCACATTATTGTAGCCCTAGAGCGCGCTGTTAATGTGCGAGATGCAGGGACACCAGCATGGATCTGCAAGACGCTCATTATCTGAAGAATGGTATGTAAAAATTGCCAGGTCTGCTACTTCTAGCATTCCTCACCAGCTCTCATGGCTCTGACATCCCTTTCCATCCCCTTCAGGTGAAAAGATACTTTACAACACTTTCTTCCCATTTCTCAAGAGCAGGTTCTTAAGTTTTTCTAAAAGCACTGACAATTGCAGGTGACATCCCACAAAGGCTCAGCCTAACTTTCCGGCCGTTACTCTACAGATCCTTTGATCTACTCCACCCCAGTGAGTGATGCCACATACTCCAAAGCTCTCAGAAAAAACAGGCGATGTTTCCAGATGCCTTCCCACTGACTGCATGCCTCCAGCTACTCAAATCCCACAGTGTCTTAGAGCCACCTGGCTGTGAAGACTACTTCTGGCCTGACATGACTGCAACCAAGGAAAGCTGATTCAGGCTCTCCATAGCTTTTCAAAGAGCACATCATCCTCTAGGTTATGACCACCAAATGTGGTCATTCATCTAATGTGAATGACATGTCCCACTGAAAGGACATGTTGTTCCTTCAAGCTGACCAATGGGTCAGTTATCTGGGAAAATATTAATGGGATGGTAAGCCTGAAGGTATTACTGGGCTCTGTTACCAAGCAGAGACTAGGACTGAGTCCAAACGTTGTTATCCTCTCCCCCATTATTACCTTAATATATCCCTGAAACAATAAGCTATGCAAGTGAAAGTTTCTGAGGTGCACACAGTGAAACTTGTTTGCATGTGCCTCCTCAACAGTCCCACAGAAACAATCCCACCCTGGTCCTGTGCCACTGAGCAATGGGAGGCTATGGCATTCCACTTTTTAAAAGGAAAAAAATAATATACATATTCAAATGGGTGTTGAGCTCCATTTCCCTCAAAGAAGGGTGAAAACCTTCCTCCCATCATTTACGTTCCCCAACTTAGGGCTGGAAGATGCTTTCTTCTGGGTCATCTTCCACAAGCCAATCTCTCACTTGAAGCAAAATAGTTTGCTTCATGATGACATCTTCGCTTACACACTCAGAAACCACACACCCACCGCATTAACACAGAAACTTGCATATCTGTATGCACAGGGGGTATATACCGACAGTCCTACTGCTTTTTTCTGCCCAACAGCAAAACAGAAAAATATTTGCACAATAAAAATATAAACAATAAAGTAACAAATGTTGCACAATAAAAATATAAACAAAAGGTAACAAATATTGCACAATTAAAATATAAACAAAAAGTATCAAATATTGAACAAAAATATAAACAAAAAGTAACAAATATTGCACAATAAAAATATAACCAAAACAGTAATTTTTTATAAAATCGGTTAAAAATAGAAATGGGCAGGCAAATAAGTAACAGTCTAATAGAAGAACCCACAAAAAAAGTCCCTTTTTCTTTCACCATTTGTTTTTAGATTGTAACTCCTTCAGCCAGTACTAGGTTTACATGACAGACCACAAAGTACTTCACTTGAAACTCAGTCCTTTGGCTTCCATCTTCAGTTCAACAAAAAACTTTATTTCTGACCTGGTGGCCGTTTGCCAACCAGCCATTTTCAAAATCAAAGCCTGGGGACAGGTACCAGTAGCCAGACTTGTTTACCTCCCAGTACATCTTGACATTAGATTGACCTGAATTTTACCAGCTGGAAACGATTATGTAACGGTACATAATTAAACCTAAATATATAATTTCAGAAAGAAAACAAGATGTAATGTGGAAAGAATTACCAGCTGGTCAAGTTCAGGTGGTAAATCAGGATGCGAATGGTACCGCTTACCATGCTTCTCTTTCAAATACAACCTGCCCTGCATTCTGCGTAATGCAAGAGATGTATTTTCTTCATTTAAAAAAAAAAAATAAAATATATTAGTAGGTCTGCAACTGAGAATGACCTTCTCACACATTTCAGCAAGCAACCAGGTGGGCCCCTGAAATGCACAGACCTTGACTGTTATTGGTAGGTGTAACCCAAAGTAGCTCCACGGTGCTTCGGGCCATTTGGACGTGGTTGGTGTGGCCTTGTTCTTCTCCCACCCCTTCCCCAGGCCCAGCTGCCCAGCGCCTCTGAGGGAGCCCACTGGCTGGAAACCTGCAACCTTGGAATCATAGCCTGAAAGATCACTGCGCATCCCAAATAGATTTTTCAACACTTTATGTGCAGATAGAAAAACGGTAACACTGCCTCCGAGGGATTTGCCCCAGGATAACCTGAGATTGCAAGGGTAGGGGGGGCGGGCTCCCCTCAGGGCGCCATGTTGGCCGCTGCCCACAGAGGCTTTTGCGCCCCTGCGGGAAGCCTCCGCGGCGCGGAGAGCTCTGAGGGGAGGATGGTGTCCCCTTCCTCGCCTCGAAACAAGCGAGGCTCCCTGCGGGGCGGGAAGACGACGTCGGCTTCCCCTCGTTGCTAGGGGCGGGGAGCGGGGCCGGGCGGACTACAGCTCCCGAAGGGCTGCGGGCACCGAGGGCCGGCGGCCCCGCTTCCTGCCCCGGCCTCGCCTCCCCTCACGGGCCGGCGGGAGCCGATGGAGGGCGCCGAGGAGGAGGCGCGGGTGCAGTGCCCCGTCTGCCTGCGGGAGCTGCCGGGCGCCGACATCAACTCGCACCTGGACCGGTGCTTGCAGGCCGGGGATGCTGAGGCGGAGCCGGGCTCCTCGCCCCCCTCCAAGCGGCCGCGCCTCGCCGCCGCCCCGCCGGGGACACAGGCGCAGGGGGAGCCGGAGGAGGCCCGCCCGGCCGCCGCCTCCCCGCGTGTCTTCTCCCTCTTCCACAAGGGCCGAGGTGGCGGGCAGAGCCCGGGAGCCGCCGGCGGGAGGAGCGGGGCGGGGCGGGAGGAGGCCGCCGTGAAGCCGGAGAAAGGAAGCTCGGCAAGCGCAGCCGCGGGCGGTGGGGCCAGCCTGGCGCAGAAGCTGGAAGGGCAGCCCCTGGCCGAGCGGCTGCGGCCGGACACGCTGGGGGATTACGTGGGGCAGGAGCGGGTGCTGGGAGCCCAGACCCTGCTGCGGTCCCTGCTGGAGTCCCACGAAATCCCTTCCCTCATCCTCTGGGGGCCACCAGGCTGCGGCAAGGTGAGTGGCGCCGCCGGGCCCCGCCGCTGCTGCTCCCGCCCCGGCCGGGCCCCGGGCCCCGGCGGTGAGCGACCAGGCAGAGGTTCACACCGCGCAGCTCGGCTTGGGTGTCCAGGGTCTTCTCTCTTTCACGAGGCTCCCAAAGCTGATGAACTTCAAGGGTGGGACCTGTGTATTTTTCTGAACTCACCCTCTTTCCTCCTCCCCCTCCTGTTGGGTTCTGATGTGATATCTTTGTGTTGATGATGCCTGCAAGTTTTCACTTGGATTACAGAAACACAACCTACCGCCCGAATAAAACAGAAGTGGCTCACCCCACACCAGCCCTGCTCTTCTGCAGCTTGCATTTTGGTTACGCACACCCTTGTTGGTTTCACGTAGTTTAGATTTGGTAAACTCCAAAGCTGTTAACTAAAACACAGAAGCCGAGAAGCTTAAAAACAGCAACAAAACAGAACCTGTAAAGGTACTAGGAAATTGAGTGACATACTGGTAGATTACTAGTTAGGGTTTGCTTTAGCTCGTAAATTTCAGTCACCCAGATAGAAGTCAGCTCAGGTGTGGCAGGGCTTTCATCCACCAGTAAACCTATAAAAATGCACCTGAAACTCATCTGTCTTTGCAGGATCTGATTGCTGCAGGCTGTTGTTCTGCCCCTTAAGGTATCGGGGACTGACCATGGTGAATCCCAAAAGGCACTGTAATTACAGCACAACAGTGAAGGGATTCACAGCTGCAGTGAGGGAAGGACCAAATGAATGCCTCAGGTGCTGTAAGGAGGGAACACTCAAAGGCTGTGCCTGCAGTTTGTCCTTTTTCTCTGTGTTCCAGATTTGCAGGGGGGTGTGAGGTGGGTGTGAAGTTGAGCAAGCAAAATACACGGTTATCTCTGTCAGTCTGACGTGCACAGCACTAAGTTTTGCATGTTACATACAAATAGATGTTTTGGTTTTGCGAAAGACTATGTGTGGGAAATCTGGGATAGGGAAGATACTGACTAATGAATTAATGCTAGCAGAGAAGTTAAGAACAGAGCAGCAGCTTGCTGTTCTCGGCTTACTTACCTGAAGATAAATAGAGACTTGACATGTATGGTATTTGAATAATGCTGCCAGTTAATCCCAGTTAATGAGGAACAGGTGTGAGAACAATTGATAGATGAATATGATTACCAATAATGCAACAGGCTGTTTAGGCTAGATAATATACACCTGAAAAGAACCAGCTGGTGAACTTAAATAAATGCCACTTTCTTCAGAGTAGCTGGGTAATACCAGAAAGACAAAGACTCCAAGAGATGAGGTAAAGAAGGGCTATTTCTAAAAACTCATTAAGGGTGAGGTGGATTGACTGAAGCAAGATGGCCAGAGAGAGAAGTGAAATTGAATTCTTTAGTAAATAGGAATGTGTCTTCTTGAATGAGTACCGTGTTCAGGGGTCTGCTTCTGTATTCACATTTTTCTGCCCTTGGTTTCTTATATGTGTCAGCAGTATCTTCTTGCTCTTTCTTGAAGCCCTCTTTTTCTTTAGGAAAAAACCCGTTACGGTGGTAACAAAGCAAAGGCTGTATATGCTCTCTGAAAATTAGAACTGCATTCACCGATCTTTGGGTTGTGATCTGATGAACCTACCTTTATTTGGCTATGGAAATGCTTTTTCAAGAGTTTGTGATAGCTTATGCTTGCATTTGAGGTCTTGTTTAGGAGCCTTCTGTGGTACTAAGGCTGTCTTTGAATAACAGGTGACTTGTTTCATGCTTATAATAATGCTGCTTTCCCTGTCCTTTCTCATGATCTGATGTTCTCACCCATACATGTTATGCAGAGTTGTATTTAGTAAACTTGCTTCTCGCAGAGTTTGAATTCTACTGCTCGTGAGTAATCTGACCTGCCTCAAAGATTGTGCTTTTTGCCCCATCAAGGAATGGTTCTATAATTTGTCGGTTACATTTTCTCTTTCTAAGTATTTAAGGTGTTGGGTAGCTCATCTCTTTCCTAGGTTATTCCTCAACGAAGTTTTGAGGCTACGTGCTTGGACTATCCATTCCTGGCTGGACCAGAAAATCCTACAGCAGAAAGTTGGACTTTTTCCTTCACCTTTGCATATCAATATTTCTAGGATGGTGCTAGAGTGTAATTTCATCTTAAGCCTTTTTCCTCATAAATCTTATTGTCTGTCTCAGGTAAATGGCTGAAAGTTCTGTCTTTTACTTGGGTGCTGAATTCCTGTCTGTACAGATTTAATGTGCAAGGCAAAATAGTCCCCCAAAGATGGAAAAAGAAGTCTATGGTTGCTTGCCTACCTTCTTCACTTGCTGTTTGGGTTATATATATATGTATATATAACGTGTCTAAGAATGCATTTCATGAGGAAGTAACCTGAAACAGGTATAGGATGGACAGATTAAAAGAAAAGCTATGTCTCTTTCTATGTGAAGAATCACATAACTAAGTGCCTGAAGCTTGAAATATCTTGTGAAGGAGAAATAAGTATTCTTACTGCCTCAGGACCTGATTGGACTGATAATCAAAAACTTGTTAAATACGGTCTTTTTCAGTGGAAAATATTAAGAAATAATTGTATGTTATGTAGTTTCAAATGTAACAAACTCACGTGCTAAGCTCTGCCTATCAAAGAAAATTTTGCTTTATATTAGAGAATAGATGTTAAAATAAGAGTTAATTAAATATGTTGGTCGTTGGTCTAAATTCAGAAGTGCTGTGTAAGATGGTCATAGACTGCTTAAACCTCTTCACACTCCTGCTACCCATGGAGTCTGGTTATTGCTGCCCATCTATGCTTTCTTCCATTTCTACAGCTAAATGCCGTGCTAACTGATACTTCATTTGAAAAAGGTAGAGCAGAACTGTGTAAAAAAAAAAAAAAAAAAAAAAAAAAAAAAAAAAGGAGAAGGCATAAAACCCCGGGCAGTAGAAGTGAGATTAGGCATGGAAGAGCAGAAGCGTGATCCCCAGGATTTGAATCTCACAGTCTGAATGTAAAGATTTCAAGTTCCAAAAAATGGGGAATAACATAAGAATGAAATAATGTATTCATTCAACATTTGTGGTGTGACATCAACCAACTAAAAGGAATTAAAAAAAAATCACAGACTAGGTAAAAATAAAAGTTAAGGATAGAAAGCATCCATTTGAGATTAGAGGAGAAATTGAGGGAAGCCATATGCAGCCACTCAGCAATAAGCAAAT
>NW_015090830.1:13490586-13735661 GCF_001431845.1 Calidris pugnax | reverse complement strand
AGGGGAAGGAAAAAATGTTAAAAAAAAAAAAAAAAAAAAAAACAAACAAAACAAAACTGGAGATGGCATTAAGCCCTGTGGCCAAATTTCAAACTAATTTATGTATTGTTTATCAATCTAGACCTTTATGAGAAGTAGTAGTTCAACAGTCTTTTTCTAAGCAAGAAGAGAATAACCTTGGCTATTAAACTGCTAAAAAATGCAGTGTATCATATTGTAGGTTAAGAGTACTCTTGGAGAATTTTCATCACGAACATAATAAAGCTAGGTACCCAAATCAAAATAAGTTTGTTTTGTACTGCTCTGCCCAAGTTGATTTCAGCCTTAGCTGTGCTTGACTACTCAAGGAAGTGCAATCAAAATTGAAAAGGCAAAATCAGGGTACCTCTGTTGTGAGTTTATTTTCTTTTGAGTTTCCACCTGTATTGAGTCTTCTTATTTTAAGGAACTGTGATCTTTGTGCTTTTAATTTGTCATCCTAATTTCTTAGGAAACCAATGTGCTCTAGGTGAAAAAGCTTTAACTCTTTGTTTTTGTTTTACTTTTGTCACTATTAAGTGTTAACACAAGAATGTATTTTCTTCTTTTAAGAATCTGACCAGATGCAGGCCAGAAGAAACACTACCTCAAAGAGATGCCGTGGTTATTAACTTAGGAACAGTTAGCTTGTTCATCCTGACTATGCAAATTTTTAAAAGCCTGTATGAATCCTAGTGTAATCCGAGTAAGCCATACTGTGATTTATGACACCTTAATGCAGGGATTTAGATTTTTGCTTGTCTGCCATGGGGCGCCAATTTTAGTAAAGAGTTAGCGGGGGGACACAGCGTAACTTGAGCACTGAATAATTTTGCTGCCACAGATACGGCTAAGCCCTATAAACCTGAACATTCTGTATTTAAATACGGTAAACATTCCCTCTTAAGTTTGCTGTTTAACAAGAGAAAATGTAAGCAGCAAGTATCTGGAGCCCACTCTCTACCAAAGATAACACATAAAACACTCGCATGTGATTTTCTGGGGTCCATATCTGCAGTCTGGTACTAAGGTAAAATACGTCATGTTGATATGAGTGCAAAACATTAAAAACTCCTCCTAAAGACCACCAAAGTGGTCTTGTAAGTTTCTATCAAATCTCCACTGAATACGTATTTTATTTCTGGGACTCCCTTGTATTTATTTTCTTTGGTTTTATTCAAGACTTTGCTATATGACACTTTGAAACACAGACAGCATGTCCAACTTACATATTTTGCTCCCCACATGTTTATCATACCTTCCCTCTGGCATTTTCTATTTCACTAATTCAAGTGGTTACCTAAATGGCTATTTGATTACTTGGGTGTATTTAGTCTTCTCTCATTTGTGCTGCTTGGGGCCTGATTTGTATCGTTTGAAGTAATGAGTTCTTTTGATTGATTATTATGAGGTTTTTAACTGAAAATGCATGATGTCTTTTACAGTAGCATAGAGTGAAAGTCCAGAACACCTCTGAAAAATGAGTTTGTCTTTGCAGTTGCTTGGGAGAAGTCTTTGAATATAGTGTGCTCGATTTTGCTTATGCCGATGTAAGTCTGGAATAATTTAGGGTAGCTCTCTAGACAGAGAAAAATGGAAGAGAAAAAACAATTGTATTTGTAAAGGAGATTGACTAGAAAGAGACAAATCAGGATGCAGCAAATGGAGGCACAGCTCCATTTTGGTAAACATTATGCAATGACCTTGCTTCTGTTTATGCTTGGTTGGACTTAGATTCTGGAAGTCCTGTGAACCACATGCTGTGGCTGTTGTTCAGTGACACCTTACTCCTCCAGTAGTCTCAGAGTGGGCTATTTGGGGTGTGAGGAACCAAACAAGATGGGTAAGAATAGCATCTGCCCTTATATAAATGCCAACTGCTGCCACTTTTGATTGCGTTTATCTCTATAGGCAGTGTCGCTGGGCCGTGTTCATCTGCCGTCCTGCCAGTTTCCTTCAGACACAGCCCAGCTCATCTCCTGTGACTCAGGGTGGTAGCCTGGGGTCAGCTCAGCAGTGCTGGGTAGGACAGACCCCAGCTTTTTAAGCTGCATCCTGGGGAGCTGCTCTGCTGGCTGGCATTCAAGGATGCTGGCACAGCTGGTGTCTCACTCAGGGCAGGGAAACAGAGTGTGGTCTTTCCTGACTGTTTGTCAACCACAGTATAGCCCTGCTGCCCTCAAAGGGAGGGTTGAGGGTGCAGAGAGGCTCTTGATGGCAACAACATAGAAGCAAAGGTATGGAAATCCTGGCCAGAATAAAGGAAGAAGCAAAAATACAGGGAAAGCTGTGGTCAGAGGGCACTATAAAAAAAGCCAGATGCCAATTCAGAACTCTGATAACACAGTTTAGACCTTACAAGTCTGTAAGTGTAGGCAGCCTGTTGGGCTTTTGCACTAGGTTGTCAGTCTTTTCTGACTTTGTCATTTCTGCTGCAAACATAATTCACACTGTGGTTTGCTCTGGAACAAACCAGCAAAGTCACTTGGTGGGAAGCCTAGATATCAACTAGATTATCCCTGCTCAGAAATAATCCAGGCTGTACTGCAGTCTAGTGTGGATCTGTACCAGATCTGCTTTGGTTACCTAAACACGGCCTAGAAGACCATACAACCTTCCAGACTTGTTAGGAGAAGCACATATGTTGTAAGGGCCCATCTAGGTAGAAGGAGAGCTCTTGCACCAGTATGGTCCAATAAAATGTAGTGTGAATGTCAACTCCTTGTGAAAAGGGCTGTGAGGCTGGAACAGAACGACTGTGAGCTGTTCTGCACACCTTGTAGGAGCTCTCGGACGTGACTGCTGAACACAGTACAGATATAGTCTGAGAGACCATGTGCTTTCTGTGACTGATGTCTGCAACAGCTGTTTTGCTAAATTTATGCAATTTAAGAATTAATAAAGAAAGTCTCCATGAAGAGGGAACCATAGGCAGATCCCTAAAGAAGGTCTGCCTCATCTTCCACAAGAGTGAGGTAGGAATGACCTTAGGTTTCAGTCAGTTTCTTGACTGGAGTCTTCTTGACTGTGATCTGACCATGTACACTAATCTCTTCCCAATTTTTTTAATTCCACTTTCTGAAGAGAGCTAGGCAGCACCACTCTTTATTTCTGGAAGGGGCTTTGGTGAGCTAGTGCAGTGGGCATAGATTAATGGCTTGGTAAGAGGTGCAAAAATGAAAAGCCCACTTTGCTTCTAAGCGGGTGATGTTAGCCATTGAACATCAGCATCAGTAGGACAGGCTGAATTTGTACTTGCTTTTTATGTTTTCTTCCAGCCACGGCTGTGAGGTTGCATTGACATGGGGCAGCACAGAGAATAGGAAATAGGTTACACTTGAAGGCCGTTTTCCAGTCAAGGAAACTTGTGGATATATAGAAAATTCTTGTCTCCTAGTACAAACATCCATGTAGCCAAGCCAGCAAATCTGATTTGCTTATCCACTCTGACAGTGAGAGTCGTGTGGAGCCAAGCACGCTTTGTGGGTTACTTATATTTCATCTGTAACTCATATCAAATCCTGGAAGAACTGGTTGCATACCTGCTGGGAGTGAGCTTGTTTGGCTATTTTTTTTGTTTGGGTGGTGGGTGTTTGTAAATCTTGGATAGTTGCAGCCTTTGAGAAAGGATATTCTCCTTTGGGCTGACATCAAGAAATTCGCAGAACAGTGGAGGAGAGTTTTGGTAGTTAAGTGTTTGTTCTGTGTGCAACAAATCTGGAAATAAGTGACCACAGGCTTGAGTTGAAAGTTTACTCATGGGTGAGTAAGTTTCATGAGTTCATGTTGTTTCTTGGTGGATATGTTTCCACGTTTTGGAACGGCTACTCATGATGGCACTTCTTTAGCCTGTCTAAACAGGTAAGTCAGTAAGGCCCTGTAATTTTCAGCATAGAACTTGAGATGATAGGTGTGAGTTTGGACAGTTTGGTGCGATAACAGAAGAGAGCTGAAAATGCAATATCCTTGCCCTTTCCAGAAATCACTGTAAGCTTTGTAAGGTGTAATTTTTAGTGAAGTTAGCAAAAGGTTTGCAGGATCATTTCTATTCTCATTGCTATAAATACCACTTTATTTACAGAAAATAATACTTTTGCGTCTCCTGATAAGGAAAAAACATGATCTAAAGAAGAAACACACAAATAATAAAAGGAGCAGCATATCAACTTGTTTAGATTTCCTCTTCCTGCTTGTTATGCTGCTGGTTCTGATATGGAAATATTCATTCATATTAAATTGTAACATCGGTGTCACTATTTAAAAGACTTTTTTTCCTAATGTAATAATCAAACCTTCAAAATTTATTTCCGACAGTGAAGGATATTCAGTGTGTTTTCTTCTGCCTTATTCTGTATCAGGTTTTTAATTTTCTTCTTATCCCTTAAATACGTTGCCCCAGAATTTAGTGAGAGAAACTGGGGTTTAGCACATAAGTTGCAGTTCTTCTGTGCTAGTGCCTTCATACTTAGACCACCTTAAGTTAGATCTCCACTGGGTTTTACGTTGCTTAGGTTGTAACCTGATAGTAACAAAGAGAGGGGAAAACAGTGTAGCGTGTTACTGAGCTTTGCTTGAGGTGGTAGGAGAAAAAGCAGCATAAAAAAGTTGAGCTCATGGGAAATAATAGGCTGTCAGAGGAATGGGGGAAGTTCCATTGTGATGGACTGTATGTGATGGGCAGTTTGACTTGCTAAATGATTGATTGGGCAGAGCAGAAGGAAGATGCCATGAACATGCCTGTCTGTGTCAAGCACTACTTTTGAAAGGCAGTGCATGTTATTCTTATTGCAACCTTTGTTGACCCAGAAGTTGGCAGAGCAGGAGAGATACAAGCTGGCTGAGAGCTCTGCAACAGCTTTCAAGTAGGTTCCTGGTCTAACAGTAACTTTCAAACCAATCTCTTTTTAATTGTTGTTTTCCAAACTAGGGGTAGAAGTATGGAGTCCTGTGCATGTGTTCAAAAACAATTCCTCGATGCTTTTTTTTTTTTTAACCAGTGAAACTATCTGTGACCTGGTCAATGAGGACTAAGATGCATTTTGAGCTACCAGTTCAAGCAGAGCTACAAGAATAGCAACTTGATTATTTTTTTTTTCTTTTTATCCTCCCCTTCCCCCCTGCTGCCACTTTTAGAGAAGGAAGAGGTACATTTTTCCTTTTTCATCCTCAAATTTGATGTATTGGGGGTTTCCATGCTTTCAGTGATCTTTAAAGCATAAGTACATCCTCTGAAGGTACATTCTGAATCAAGACCCTTTTGTAAGGAAACGCCAATTTTGGTTGTGCCAGCTTAGTTTCAAAGATAGTTTCACTTTTGGTTTCCCAGATCTTTCTGATTTCTGTAAGCTTTTCTGCAAGTGCTTTCCAGCATGTCTTTCCAGTCTTGTCTTCTGTAGTGATACTAGGAGGGGAGGGGCTAGTGGTCTGAGCTCCAGTATTGAGAGAGGGTCTGACACAGCATGTGAGTCTTGTATCAGGACGTGAAATGACACCTCTTCTGAAGACGTTCAGGAAGCCCTTACTAAAACTAAAGCAAAAATAAATAGTGATACATCCTCCCCCTTGGCCTTCCCTTTCCCACCTTGGGCTGGTTGCCATTTCAGGGACGAGGAGTGAATGAGGTTCTGCCAACACCACTGGTAGCCGTGTGGTAGGCGGTTGTTTCTGCAGCCTCCTTTCAAGAGGATCAGGTTGGCAGCACCTGCTGCTTTAACCTCAGTACTTGGAGTGTCTTCTGAAGCGGTTTTGTCAGCACCTGTCCCACTCCTCATCTGCTGAGGCTTTCCTGTCTTCAGTCTCCTTGGGCTCCTTCTCTAATAGAAGAATGAGCTTGGTGCAAGAATCACCTGTTTTTTCTTTAGCAGCACTCTTAAGTGGAGATACACTCTGCTTGGGACATGCTGATACCACCTGCCTTTACTAGGGGTTGTGAAGGAAAGACTGAAAATAATGCCTGTGGTGTTTTCAGTGGAGTAAATCTGCCTGGGAGGTAGTACCAGAGGTTGCTTCTGTGCTTCGGTAGGCTCAGTGATAAATAAATTCTATTGGAAGGATTTGTCTATAAGGAAAGTAAAATGACATAGCTGCTCACTAAAACCAGCCAACAATTTCTTCAGTCAGCTGTCTTTTACTTCCCTGAGCCAGCATTTGATTACTGTTGACTATTTAGATTTAAAGAGTTATGTTTTCTTAAGTGTACCTGTAATTTTTAGTACTAACATTCTCATGCTGTTGTAGAGAGCTGCTTTCTGATTAATTTCATTTTTACGTGCAGTGGAAGTAGAAAAGGCTTTAATTAACAGCACTGTAGCTTTTTGTTTTTTTAAACATGGTTGTACTGTAAACTCTCCTGCAAGTGTCTCAGGGCAGTCCAGCTCTTTATCCATTAACATACTGTGTAAAATAGCTGCACAGCGAGCTGCAGTCAGCCTGTCTTCTGTGACAGAAATGTATTTGGCGACGAGTTCTTCCGCGGTAAAGGAGACAGCTGTCAGTGCTGGCCTTTTCACTATTGCGACTGAGTAGGTCTGGTACGTAAAAGTGCAGGCATTAGAAATGCAGCAGAGGAATTGGCAGCTACCTCTAGCAGGAAGTTTTTAAGTCTTCTGTGTGCTAGAATAGCATTAACTAAAATACCTTACTCTATAAAATGTCAATGCGGTCCCTTTGTCCAGAACATGCAGCTTTGTTCTTTACGTATTTCTTTCAAATGAATGCTGTCTGTGTCCAAAATAATTTTTACAAAGCTTTCTTCTATTGCTGTTTCAGACTACACTGGCACACATCATAGCCAACAGCAGCAAAAAGAACGGCACGAGGTTTGTGACACTGTCAGCCACAAGTGCCAAGACAAATGATGTTCGAGATGTCATCAGCCAAGCCCAGAATGAAAAAAGACTCTTCAAGAGAAAAACCATCCTCTTTATTGATGAGATCCATCGTTTCAATAAATCTCAGCAGGTACTGTATTACACTGCTTTTTGGAAAAAGCCTTTGTCAGCACTTCTGTAACATTTCCCCCTTTGCCTTAGGATGATAACTTACTTTAGGCTTTTGATTATAACGTTAATGTTTTTAGTAGATGAATTAGGGAGAAACAAAAATTAAATTTTATAACTTCTCATCAATGTTTACTGATTGTGATTCAAAGTTTTAAATAAACGACTGAGCTATTGTTATAGTTGACTCATTTCTGCAAAGTCCCATTAGTAACATCTGCTGTACATATCTTCATTTAAGCCTCCTCCACAAAGGTAGCATTCTGCATTACCTTTAAAAAGGTCTGGAATATGGATGTGCCTATGGTTTTGTTTAGTTTAATATTGTTCCCTCTTCTTGGTGAGAAAAGAGACCACAGTCATACCATGGAAAGCTTGAATTCTGTACTACAGGTTGCAGTTTCTATATCAAACCATGCTCCAACCTTCCAGTAGTTTTCTGAGCCATCCTACAGAATTATATAGGGAACTGTAGCCCTGAAGATTAGGTCAAAGAGTATTCAGAAGTAGTCTCACTGTTTGTTGTACTTGATACAGCAACTTCGTGGTATTTTACGTTTGCCAAGCAATAAACCAAAGTCACATAAATAAACTAAAAATTTGCAGATTTTTTGACACTTTCTTTCCAGCTGGTAGGGTCATTCTTGGTGCAAGCACAAGTTACTAAAGTGAATAGCCCATAACATGCTGTATGCGTGAAATTGAAGCATTTAGATAGCTGAGCAGATGAGCTGCCATGTCAGGGAGGTTATTTGTCATATCACCAGGGAACCCGAGGACCCAAATACACGAAAAACATAACCTACTCACATGGAATGTTTCAGGTTGTCATTGATTGCGATCAGCTTTTTCTGCTTCCCTCCCATCCTCAGGACACTTTCCTTCCTCACGTCGAGTGTGGGACGGTGACCCTGATAGGAGCAACCACAGAAAACCCTTCCTTCCAAGTCAACGCCGCTCTTCTGAGCCGCTGCCGGGTGATTGTCCTGGAGAAGCTCTCGGTTGAGGCGATGGAGGCGATTCTGATGCGGGCCGTCAGGTCTTTAGGCGTCCGGGTTTTGGGCCAGGGCGACCAGCACGGCAGCTCTGCGACTGGCAGCAGCAGCGAGAGCTCAGAGTGAGTACTTTATGGGCTGCAGGGTGTTAACACACACAGCCCGAGGAATTGACTGCCTGCCAGGGAGAGAATGAAGCAGTTGGGGGGTGGGAAGAGAAACTCTAGCCACTTCTAATAGTAAAGAAAAGAAGTAACAGCATATGGCAGGGGTGGGGGGTGACAGGAGAGAGAGAATTCAAAGCACTGGCTCTCTCCATCCAAAACATAATCTCACCATCTGGATCAGGAGAGAGTTTTATACTTGGATCTGTAGCTCCTGACTCACCCTCCCAGGATATTTAAATCCATTCTGCTGCTGAGGATTTGCTGTGGAAGCTTGTAACTGCGTCTTTGTCATGTCCTAATGTGTGTTACTTCTTGCTACTGGTTGTAAAAGCATCATGTTACCATTAAGTGGTGGATGGGACATGCCCTCTTCAATTAATTTGGAAGGGCTTGACAAAAGTTTGTTGTTTTGTGAGATTTCTTTTTTTAAATAAAATCAGGGAGGATATGTAGAGTAAGTGCTATGGTGTGTTCTGTGATGTGCTGTGGGGAGAGAGGGCTGTTGCTGTGAGGTGTTAATAGATAAACTTTCTTTTTCTCTGCTCCTTGTTGTCCAAGCCAGATACAATCAAATTAAACATTTGGGAGAGTTTCGGGAAAAAAATGAGGTCGGGAAAAAAATGAGGGATGTTATCTGCCTTCTGAAATGGCTACCTGGCAAATAAGAATAATGCTTGGTGCTGTTCTACTTTCATGCAAGTTATTACAGTTCCTTCATGTTGATGCTTGTCTGTACTCCTAGTGAGTTACAGTGTGTTGACATGGAAGTAAGCGGGCAGCTACTCTGTATAAAATTAATGAGAGGAAATCCACTTTGTCTTTTAGCTTTATCACAGAATATAAGCACTAAGAATCGCTAACCTGAATGCTGAGGTCAGGGGAGGGAAAAAGGAAAGCTGTTCCCTTTTTATTTTTAGGGTGCCCTGCCTCATGGCTTACTTGTTTGTAGCTTTAACATACTGTAGTAATGTGAATTTTAGAAGAGAGGGCAGTACTGCATGTCAGCCTTAATGTAATGGCACAGCTGTGGTTGTGACTACACCCTGACTGGGGTTCAGAGACTTTCCTTTCTGTACAGGATTAAAGTACAAGGCATAGTTTCAACTGCAGTTGTTTGGGTTTGGGTTTCGCTAGACTCACCATATCTGTAACCTTCCATTAGCAATGGATGATTTAAACAGCACAGTGTGGTGCTTCATCAAACTGAAAGAAGTCTGGCAGGTAGATTTTCAGACTAGCACAGTTTCAGAAGTCTATCTGTGGAGAGGGAGGGCCCCACTCCAATGGCTAACGTGGGAGCCAAGCATTTAAAAATAAAAAAGGGGCTCAGAATTTAGGAGTATTTGCAGTTGTGCATTAAGTCTCCCTTGTCTTTCCTGCTGCTGTCTGGCTCTGGTCTGTAGTTGATACCTACTGTTGCTGATGAATTTGGTGTTTTTTAAGCAATCCTGTCCCTTACTGTGGTTCCGGTCCTCCTTGCTTCATTGGCCATACCATTTCCTACTCCTTGATTCACTGTCCCTACCATTTCTGCTCCTTCATTTTTTCTCCACCTACTAGTCTGCAAGAGCAGATGCATCTTGTCCTTTACCTCTTCACCTCCCTGCTTCTATGAAGCAGGGCAGTTATTAGATGCAGGCAAGTAACACTGTTTTCATGCTGTCCTGAGGAATAAATGAAAGTCGCCAATTACAGTTGAATTGGTTGTTCACTGTGCTTGCCTTCACTCCAGACTTGGAAAAGGAGCTGTAAGGCAGCATGTGCCCAAATGTGGGGCGTCTACTTTGAAAATGCTGTAGTGATCTAGTCAGAAGGCACAATAAGTGTGTATATTGAATTATTTCATTTCCCATGTGAGTCTCCCTTCCCAAACCACTGAAGTGTACTATGAAGTCCTGCATGTGCTGCTTGGCCTCAGTTTATCAGATGGTCTTGGTATCACATCACTTGTCTGACATGATGGCTGACCTAGATGAGATTTTGAAGAACAGGATGATTCTTTGTGGTCTCTCCTATTACCTTGAAGAATAAGGTGGGGGTGAATCTTCCTTAGTCTTTACAGACGTGTTCTGTGCTCAACAAGAATGCAGCTGTCGCTGAGTGATTCAATAGGTTTCATTGTCTCTGTACTCCATGCACGTGCAGCAGTTATCAAAAGGAAAGTGTACTCTACACAAATCTGTTTAATGAAGTTTTCTTGGTGTTTTTTTCTTCTCTTGCTTCCACCATTGCTGCAGATTTCTGATAAGGTTATGTCACTTGGCTTCCCCTTCATCCCACTGTGGCCTTTTCTTGCTGTAAAGCTGAAATAGAGCGAGCAGGAGATGTTACCTACTGTGGTATCTTTTTACTTGTTACATCATCACGCCCCCAAAGCTTCTCTGACAGTTTTTATATTAGTTACTGGATTTCTTTAGGATAAGGTATGCTTTGTGTTATATTTTCACCATCAAAGTGTGCCTCTAAGGCCTGCAGTAAATTAAGCTGAAACACAGGGGAAGGTGAAAGGAAGAAGCATACTCATGAAGAAGAAAAGTAAGGAGAAGTCAATGTTAAAGATGCTTTATATTACTGAAACTTTGCTTGTGCTTTCTGCAGTTTACACTGTCTCAGTAATAGCTCAAACTGTTCCAGGTGTACACTGATACACTACACTTGTACTGGGTCAGTGATGGAGGAAATGAAATTCTTCTTTTCTTGGCCTTTTATCATTCAACTGCAGCCCTCAGAGTGGTGTCTCTAATTGAAGTCAGACAGGAAACCTGATGGTGGATTAATATATTTGAAGTTAGATAGCACAGGAGGCGCACAGCTGAGGGAAGTGGAAGGATCCCCAGTTTCCTTTTGGCAAGCCCAGACATCAGGCAGTTCAGCTTGTTAGTGGCTGTGTTACACGTACTGACAGGTTTTGGATTCACTGGTTTGTAAATCACAATGAAGGTTTGGGTTGTCAATGTTCAGTAGTTTTTTGAGAAGTATTCCCTCTTTGGAACATCTGTCCAATATCCTTGTAGGAAATAGAGTTTCTGGAATGTGAGGCGACATTCCAAGACAATGCTGTAAGGCAGTGAGCAATGCATTATCATACTGCAGTATTTCAGATGAGGAACTGTATTTGCCTGTAAAAATATTGCAGTCTGTCAAGGAGTGAGTGTAGGGAGGATAATTGGACTGAGAAAGTAAGAAAGTACTGATGTATATGTGGAAGAGGCAATGGGTACTTTATGTCACGTTCTGCTCAATTATTTTCAAATCTTTTCATCATACAGGTTCTCCTTGCTTGCACTTTCTTATATATTTACTCTCCGATATTGTTTATACCCTCTTGTCATTGGATCAAACACTGCAGTGTTGTACAGGTTTTATGGGTAGTTCATCATACGTTTCATGTTGGTTCTTTGGCACAAACTGTCTAGAGGGTATGGAGATAAGAAGGAATAGGAAGAAGGATTTATTATCCTGTAGTGGTAGTTTTCCATTCCTTAAGCCAGTAAATCACCTTCAGCTCAGTGAGTGATGGATCCTGGGGCATCCCTTTCGGCTTGTTTATGTTTTTGTCTCCAAGTATCATCGGTTACAAGGTACCAACATTAAGCATTGGCACTCAGTGGGTGTTCAGTGTTAATTTTGGAGAGTGGAAAAAAAAATTGCCCATCTGCAAGAGGATCAGGAGCTTGGGAAGAGGTCAGAAAGCGTGGGAGTTACTCTGACTTGCAGTTCTAGGGTGTGCAGAAGTCGGGTAAAGGGGAAGATTGTTGGGCATTTGAGCTTCTGAAGACAGGTCGGGCTTAAAAATGTGAAATACAACAAGTGTCTTTTGGAAGCCAAGGTTTTGAAATAATAGTCCTCCTGATTTTTAAATGAGGCTTTTGCCTAGTGAAGTTAAATCTTCAAAAAAATGGAACTTAAGATTTTTATTCCTCAAAAAAATCACTGAATTCACTTATTCTGAGTATAAAATGCTACTATTTCAAAATACTGAGTGTGAATGGAGCTGAAGTTATGAAACAGGGAAGCATTATGTTATTTCTGATCAATGATTCTCAGCAGTGTGCTGTGCAAACAGCCTGTATGTGGAAATTTTCTCCTTTTAGTCTTGTTCTTTATCATGTCCTGCATATTTTGCTATTGTTGCAGAGAGGGACTGGGTCAGCCTAATACATAATGTATTATTTGGAGCAGAATTTCCATTACCAATATGTTGTGACTTAGATTTCATGATTGCAGTGGAGAAGGCTTTTTCATGTAACCAGATTTTCCATGCTTCTTTGTGTGTATTTGTTTCAATTCCTGTAATACTGATAGCTTGTGATAAGTCAACAGGGCAGGTGGGTCCCTCCAGTGAAATTGAAGAGACAGGAATACAGCTTGGCTTTCTTGCCCAGCTTCTAATTAGCAAATAAATGACAAAAGTGCTCTGAGGCCTCAACTTCATTTGGGACAGACTGTTTTCAGCTTCTTGCAAGTGTAGTACCTGCCTTTTAAGGCTTTCAGTGCTTTCTCTACGCTTGCACTCGCTGAGTGCAGCTGTGGGTATCAGTGTGAGGAAGCCTCAAGCACATGGTCGTCATCTCTGCAAGCAGCAGGAAAAGAGCTTACTCCTTGCAGGTGAAACCTTCTCTTCAGTCTGCCCTGCTGGTGTATCCAAAGTGTTTGCTCAGTGTGCAGCATATTTGGTTTTGTTCCCTGTTGAGGGAGGTGTTAGCAGCAGGATACCTGTTTGTAGTGCTTGCTGGGTTTTTAAAAATAGCTTTTGTTCTCTTTGCTGGCTTCTTTCATTGCATGTAGAAAAATCTGGTGCCCATCTGTAGTGCTCTGTAGGTGAATGTGGCTCCCTGATTTTCAAGGAATTTGATACTTGAGATACTTGACTGAGTAAGTCTCTGTGCTGTTATATTCTTCTGCTTTCCCATTCAAACACAAAGATGTTGTTTGAAACACTGAGGAGAAAGTGTGGTTATTCTGGAGTGCCACTGTGTGTGCATGGTTTTTTTTTTTTCCTTGCTTTATCATATATATGAGAAATAATAAGATATAAATAAAAATATGATGAGATGCATTTGTGTATATAGATAAATTTATCTATATGATTTCTGCTGCCTGCTCTCTGCAGCATGGGTTATGGCCCTAGAAGACATTGGTCAGCCTTCACTTGCAGTGGTGTGGATTAAGATTGCAGCTCTACAAGTTTTTCCCCCTTCTGTGTGGGCATGAGAGGGCTCAAATACTGACTGTTGAAGTTTTGCCAGCACCTACTGTCTTTTTCTTTAGTATGATAAGTGTAAAGTGGGATTGCAAAGAGGAAGAGGACGCAAGTAATGAAAATTAGTGGACACGTGTCTGGGAACCTGGCATTGCCTTTTTATTCACCACTGGTAATAACAGTAATAAATCTTTCTGGTGAATGAAGTGCAGGGCTGTTGAGAATCCTTAATTATTTGGCACACAAGGGCTTCATAAGAAATCACCTCTCACGCCAAGCTCTGTGCGTTAATCCCTGCTGATAGATGTCGCTCTTGATTTTCAGTCCAGTTACTAGAAATGGCTAAGTTAGAGAAGCTACTTAATGACAAGCTTTAATTCCACTAGCTTCTGTTTGCAAATAAAATCTGCCATAAAAAAAACAGCAAACATGTTAGCCGTTCTCTATATAACTAAAGTCTGAGGGTCAAATCCTCCACAGTACTCATGTGAAATGTGCAGAGACCACTTGGTTTGCACATGCCCCAGCAGTGGGGACTGCAGCCCAGCAGATGAAAACCTGGAGTAGGAGCTTGAGGACTTTGTTACTTTCCCAGATTTTTCATAGACTCACTATAAGATCTCAGGAAATCCTTCACCTGCTGTTGCATTTCTCAGCTCTTCCCGTCTTGTTCATTTAGATTGTGTGTTCATTGGAATTTGGCCTTTGTCATGTGTTGGTATAGTCCTGGCACGTTTGGAGTAGTAGGTGGCAGGAGACAGTTGCTTGCAAACACTGGGATACAAAAAACATCTTACTAGAAAGAAAAGGTATCCCAGTGACTAAGCTGTAATACCTGTTACCATTTAAAAAAAAAAAAAGTAGGATGCATAAACACAGTGTAAAGAATCCTTCCAATTGTTGCTTTTTCAAGAACATCTGATAGCAGCCCTTGCTGTTGGTAGTTGGTTCAAAACCTTGTGCCTATTACTTTATACTTCACTGTATTCGCCCATGTGCATTTGGATATGCTTCCTCCCTTTGCATTGTCCTTCCAACAAGGAATTTGAAGTGCTAGCTGTGAAATACTGATGGAGTAAAACCTTGTGAGGTTCAACTGGCTGTGCTAGAATTGTGCTCTGGCAAAACCCTAGCCCTAGTTTCCGTTGAGCTTAATGAAATGAGGAAAAATAGGGGGGGGTTAAATAGATGAAAGTTCCTGCCCTACCTTTTTTGTGTGCAATTGTATTTAACATCCATTGGGGCCCGGGGAAGTGGGGTCAGGTCTCACAGTGTTCTCCCAGGCTTTGCAATGCTTAATCATGACAGAATAAGTTAATAACCAAACTCAAGCCCAGCTGCCTATCAACAAACTTTATAAAGAAATGCCATCTCTGGCATAATACAAAAGGAGAGGAGCGTGATGGGGGCTAAGAGCGTGTTTATTTTGGTTGCAGATTCCCAGTGTACATCGAGGAGAAAGCTCTGAAGACCCTGGCCTACCTTTGTGACGGTGATGCAAGGACTGGACTGAATGGACTCCAGTTAGCAGTTCAGGCCCGATTAGCAGTGGGGAAGACCACTCCTTTGAATATTACCAAAGGTGATTCTGCAGATGGCATTCTGATAACAGAAGAGCATGTGAAGGAAGGGCTACAGCGATCTCACATCCTGTATGACCGAGCAGGTGAGTACCTGATATAGTCTCTGAGATGCAGTCTTCTCAACAGCTGATGGGCTCTATAATTTCTGTTTCTTCTCCCCCTTTCATGCCAGCTGCTCTGGTGAATCAGTGGTCGGACTGAAATTTGGCCTAAAAATTACTTTTCCTTTACAGAGTAGCAGGCTCATCCAGAAATTCTTTCCAAACAGGGTTTCTTCTTACCACTTAGGTATTGTAGGTTAGCTGAAAGATATATTTGCAGCCCTGTGAACAGTTGCACAGTGAAATTATTTGTTCTTTAAGCTTATTAGAATATTGACTTTTAAGAGGGTTGCAATGTAAAGAGGGAGAAGTAATTTGATGAGGAGATTTGTTCTTGGAGGGTTGGAAATCTTCCATTGCACTTTTGCTCCTTTGAAAGTCTTGGAAGTGCTCACATTCACAACAATATGTTATGTGAAAACCTGAGCAGTTGACTTTATTTTTAGAGTTGCTTTTTAAGGTAATGAATTTTGTAGCTTGCTTAGGGCAGGTCACATAAATCTAATTGCAATTAAGGCTTTCTAATATGATAACCTCTCTTGCTAAGTTTGTGACTTGGCAATGTTAGGCATCACAGTAGTTGGCCACTATTCCATTTTATGTGAGAGGGTTAAAAAATCGGAGCGAATATTAGAGATCAGGTGAATCCACTTGAACTCATACACTTGTTCTTTGGCAATACTTCAGTTACTGTGCAGTATAGGATCAAATGATTATGCCAATCAGTATTTGAAGAACTGATCAATTTTTGTTTTCCCACTCTTATCTGATATCCTTAATTAAGTGTCACTGCTCCAAATGTGTGATGAGGAATTTTTTGAGGTTCTTTGTAATGTATATGCCTGCTTGCAGCATTCTTGCTACAAAGAGGAAACGAAGGCTCATTGTCAGGAAGAAGTCAGCTGGGCGGATACTGATATGGTGGCAGCTGAGAAGTGAAGGGAGATGCGGGGAGGGAGAAGAAAAATTTTATGATGTCGGTGGCAGGAAGAAGTCATGAGCAGGAGGAAGCAGAAAATCTGACCAGTTTACTGGTGTGAGTCACTTTCACTGTCTGTGTCCCTTGTGTGTTTGCTGTCGCCTTGTGGACACTGTCACACACAACTCTTGCCTGTGTCCATTTCCCCAGCCCTCCTATGCCCATTTGCTCTGTTAGAGATGGCACAGAGTGCCTCTTCCTGAGGCTTGCATCAAATCTAGGTAGCATGTGTCAGCCCCTTCTCCATGACAGAAATCCTTTGAGCTCTGCCTAGGTGTTTTCTTTTGGTCAGAGATTTTCAGAGAAGGGTGAGCACAGTGAAAATTTTGTTTTTCTTGATTGTAAGAATGCCAAGGAGCCTGCCACAAATACTGTCACAGCAGCAGGGTGCCCAAGTACATGCCTTTACAAAATTTCTCCCTTCTGTGAAGTAGTTTGTGTCTCAGTTGACCACTTTTGTCCATAGTAGAGATAGCTATTTGTCCTTTTATATACAAAGGGCTTCTGGATAGAGGCTACTATATTAATAAAGATTTTTTTGTAGCATGTTTTAGATAATATTTTTTTGAATCACAGTTGTGGTGGTGAAGTCTACAGTCCTCTAATATAAAGTGCTTCAGCCTTATAAAGTGTATGGACACGTTCATGCAGAAAGCACCAATTAATGAATTAGTGTTAATAGTTGTGTAAATATGGACTTCTGATTTTACATCATTATATTTTGTCACCTTCTGCAAAATTTGACAAATAGATGTAGTTGGGCATTCTTTTATGTACTTTCACCAAGTAGTTGAAGAAGGAAATAATTCGTAATCCAGTCATGAGGCTATTGTTCTGATCTTTGTGCCATCATGTGAAGACAAGATCTTTGTGCAGATAATCTATGCATTTTAGCTGGAAGAACAAAGAAACAGCTCTAGTCAAATTTCACTGCCAGCAGCTGCCTGCAGCCCTTGCAGTGTGAGAGGAAACAAACTATTTAGTCCTATTTTAGCTTTTAATTGCAGTTTTAAAAATTTTTATTTTGAGAAAATGATGCAGCAACTAAATTAATTAAAGCTTAAATGCAGATGGACAGTGACTAGATGTTTAAGATAAAGCTGTTGTCTCTTCTTCCTCTTATGTATTGTGTCTCTCTGCTAACACTGATTTAATAGCAAATGCCAAAGATAAATATCAGAATAATTGTAGGATTTTGTCTTGTTGTTTATGTGGTAACATAACTTCAGTGATGGTAAAGATTGGGAGTGTGCTAAATTGAAGTTAATTTATTTTGTAATCTGGATCACGGTTGTTCCTTCCCCTTCTGTAGAGGAGAAAAGAGAAGGTGTCTCACACCTTAATCTTTTTTGCCAGCTTTATTGTTTTCTGCTGGACCAGAACGAGAAGTCTTTTTATCCATGCTGTTGCTCTAGTCTTTCTTCCAAAGCTTTCTTCTGTCCTTTATTGATGGGCAATTGATATGGCAGAAACAATGTGAGCTGGGGACTTTGATATTACTTCTGCCTACTACCTTATAAATAGGGATTGCTTAAGAAGTCCAGATATTAATTATGTTCAGTGAACGAGGTCTTTCCCTGCCTTCTGCCAATCAGGCTTTAGACAAATCAGAATCTTAAATTAGCTGGAAGACTCTTCAGGGGCATAAATCAGAAAGATTTATGCATCTGTATACACTAGACCTCCTGTCCTCCCTAAAGCTTCTTGTGTAGTATCTTGTTTCTCACCAGAAGGGTATTTAACTTTGTGGGAACTGCACAGAGCAAATGTATTTTGATTCCAAAAACTCTTTAGAGTTTTGATTTCAAGAGGCATCTGGGATGCAGAACAACAGTGATAGATGAGTTGGCATGTGTCTGTCTCAACTGAATTGATAAATCCAAAATCTGTATGTTGGCTAACCAGCCCGAGAGACAGAGCTAATAAATAAAGCTCTGTAAAAAGTTCTTTAATTCTTCTATAATTTTTTAATTTTTTTCAAAGTGCTTCTAGTAATTGACATAGAATATATATAAACTGTATTTTTTAAAAAGAAAAATAAAACTTCTTTGTCCAATGTATTTTGCCTTTAATTGAAACTGCATTGAAAGTACAACTGCACATTTTTCCTGAAGTCCAAGTCTGGTGTATAAGTATGGTCATCATTTTTATGACTCAGTCACCAATGTTCACTTTGTGGGGAAGAAGATAAAGGGAGAAAACTGTCCCCTTTCTCAGCCTATGTAGTCTGAAGTCACTTGCAGGTATGTGTCTCTAGTCCCAGCTGATCTCCTGGATTCCTTCTGCCTCTCCAGCTGGTATCCCCTAGTATGACACTTTACAGTGACCCAAACAGTGTGTAAAAGCACTCCAGGAAAAAAATAATCTGGGCGAGTGCAACCTCCAGAGATAGCCAAAGGCCACCTTCCTTACTTTAAAGAGACCAAGGGATGCCTCTTTCAAGAGGACAGCGCGAGTTCAGCTGCTTGGCTTTACTGCTACTAACTCAAGTGTTGTGACGGAGCACAGACAGGCTGTTTGTGTTGGCAGGAGCAATGACCACATACCACAGGGCTCTTTGTGTGGAGGCCTCGCAAAAATAGCTGTCGTCTGGCCTGCGTACGCCAGCAGCATTCCCCCCAGAACCAGGCTGCAGCCTGAACAGTGACGCAGGAAGATGGACCCAGTTTCTGACCTGGGAGGTGAAGGCCTCGCTGGCTATGAAAGGAGTGATTGCAGCTGTATGGGGGCTTTGGTTTTCAAACTCAGGCACGCAGCCTTTTATTTTGCAGGGCCTACAAGTGACAGGGATGTGTGCCGATATGGCCCTCGGGCTGTAAATCCTTTTAGCCGTAGGAAGAAGAGAAGTATTAACAGATGGCTGTGCATGCAGCCAGTTGCCTTTATAATACATACTTAGCTGAGAGCCAAGGAATGCCAAGCATTTTGAAAAATAAAAAAAGGCAGATTATGTGGAAAGATTAACGACAATATTGCAGCAAAATACTCTTACAAGTTTGATTAAAAGAAATGCATAAAAATCAAAACCAGCTGCACAGAGGAAAAATTGCAAGCAGGAAGGGTCCCATTCAGTGTTTGTAATGTTAAAAATAGAGGGTCAACTGTAGCCCTGAAAGATCTGTGGAGTGGCTTTGTTTCCCCTTGTAGTCCGTAGCTAATCTTATGTTAAAAAAAAAATTCCTTGTAATTCGTTCAGTCTTCCCCACTGAACTCATCATTTCCTAGGAGTTTTCCAGGGTTGTGTGCTGTGATCCTATTTCCTCCAGATTGTATAATATACCATCATTGTATATCCACAGCAGCATTTCCTTTTTTTTTTGCTACAAAATGCAGTAAGCTCATGTTTCATTTACTGCACACTTTATTTTCAAGTTTTAGTTGATGTGAAACTTCTTTCTCTAAAATATCACTAATGTGTAGTACTGGATTTCTCTGTTTCTTCTGTGGTCTTCTCAAAGCTCTGTGTGTCCAAAAGCAGTGGTTTGTAGATGCTCATACTTTACTCCTTGTCAATTAGGAGATATTGATATAAAGTGTTCTTCCTAACTGCTTAAAATATCCATATGTTTTTTCTTCTGAAGCAAGGTTCATTAGGGTACCAAATCCAAACTGTTTGCCTTGCAGTGTTTAAAAAAAACCCACCCTCCTTTTTATCTGCAGTTGCTCTGTTATGCGTATGTTTTTAGTGGAATGATGCATGTGGCAAAGCATGAAGATGTTGAAAACATTTAATGAACACCATAATAACATACACATAGAAAGAGTTTGAGAAGGCAGGCTATGTTAATCTGCTGTGATCTAGTATATATTATGTTCCCTTAAATACATTTAACTTTATTTCTGCCTAACAGCTTTGTGTATCTCTTCTCCCACATTCTAACTAGGAGAAGAACATTACAATTGCATCTCTGCCCTGCATAAGTCTATGAGAGGCTCAGACGAAAACGCTTCCCTTTACTGGCTTGCTCGAATGCTTGAAGGTGGTGAGGATCCACTCTATGTGGCAAGGAGGCTGGTGAGGTTTGCAAGTGAAGATATAGGTCAGTATTTGCAGTATTTCATGTTGGAATATTATGTTGAATGAAGATATGCCAGGCTTCAGGTTTCCAAAAATTGGTGTTTGAGGAAAAAAACCGACCCTGAAACTGCTGTATGCAAAATAAGTGCAAAACACTGAAATGCTCCACAACCAACAAAAACTTTGTATATGCAGACAGAGACCTGCTTATGTGGTGTCATTGTGATGATTGCCTATTGCAGGAGAAAGAAATATTTTTGAGGTCAGGTTTTTTCAGTGTATTAATGTGGATTCTTTTAAACTCTGGTGATTGTAGGTTACCAGTAAACTTGTGACACAGAGAATGTGTATTTCAGGGATGTCTGCTTTTTTAGTGACTGTGGAAGGTGATCACCTACTCTGAGTTGCAAACCTCAGATTTGATAGCTGCCTCCCTAGTGTAAGGCATCTTGATTGACTTATCCAAAGTAACAGCTGCAACAACACATGGAGCACATATGTGATGGGAGAAGAGTTATGAGATCTGGGGAAGCTATGTCTATGTAGCAACATTTCCCCATTTCTTTCTCAGTTCCAAAATGTAAGTGAATCGTACACGGGCAACTACTGCTCAGGCTGCCACCGTGTGGCAACAGATTTAGTCTGTAAATCATACCCACAATTTAGACCTTTCTTTTTGGGGGGAGACAGAAGAAGGAAGGCTGTGGATGGAGGCAGTATGTCTTATGTACCACAAAGTATTGTACCAGAGGTTCCAACATCTGAGAACGCAACTTTGAAATGTTCATGGATCACCTTCTGTCTTACAGGAAGGGAAAACAAGAAATTAAAAAAAAAAGGAGAGATGGTCACTAAAGTAAACTGACTAACCTGCTTTTATCTGATCCCTTTTTGTAGGGCTGGCAGACCCTTTGGCTTTAACACAAGCAGTTGCTGCTTATCAAGGCTGCCACTTCATTGGAATGCCAGAATGTGAGGTAAGGATTCATTAAGTCACTGATTTGAAAGTACTGAAAACCGTAAAACCTATCTATAATTATAAAAAGAAATGGAGATTGCAAGGACAAGGCAAATTCAGTTACTTGTTCATTCAGCATGCCCTTTCTTTGACAAGTGAGAGCATCGTAGCTCTTAAAATAGATATTGTAGTTTGAAATAAAATTCACTGCATATTTCTTGTTAAGATATGGTATGTGAACTAATGTCACTTTGTCCATTTTTTTTCTCTCTGTTCTAAATAAAATAATATATTCTGATATTCTAAAGTAGCTACTCCTTTCTAGTAGTGAAAATCATGAAGAGCTGTGTTACTGTTAAATAATAATACTCGTACCGTAGTAGTAGATAGTAGAGTGACTATCCCTGTCACTCTGCACAAACAACCTGAATAACAGACCTTTTACCAAAGAGCTTAAAAGAAGTCATTTAACGTTTTTCCTTTTTCTTGTTTTCAGGTCATTCTAGCACAATGTGTGGTGTACTTTGCCAGAGCACCAAAGTCTATCGAGGTGTACAGGGCGTATGGCAATGTCAAAGAATGTCTGAGGATGCACACGGGACCTCTGCCGCCTGTTCCGCTGCACCTGAGGAACGCCCCAACGAGGCTCATGAAGAACTTGGGCTATGGTAAAGGCTATAAATATAACCCCATGTACAAGGAACCCGTAGAGCAGGACTACCTGCCAGAAGAGTTGAAAGGAACAGACTTCTTCAAGGAACGAAAAACGTGACTGCCTTGGAATGGGTTTTGATTTTATGACTCGTACATTTGTACTGGGATGGAAATTGCCCTTACAGTTTCAGCCGTCTGTTACTGTGGTTGAAAGTATTAAGCCACTGAGCCTTTGGGATGCTTTCTTATCCTTCTGGTTTTATTGCTGTTACCCTGAAGGGGTTTTGTAAAGAATTGCAATTAGGCAGTGTAGAAATGCAAAAACAAATTTTATCAGTTTAGTGCTGTTACTCTCTGTTTCAAATGAAACAGAGAAGAAATGAGAGACCTCTTTCTGGTTCTTGCTGTGAGACAAGGTATGTTATTGTGTTGATTTTTAAAATCAGCATCTATTTCAGATTTTGAGAATGTTTGTTTATTTTCTGGAAAAATAGTAAATTGTACACCCTCCTGCTAAAATATGGTAAACAAAATAGAATTACAGTGTAATTCTTGCTCTTATGATATTTCAGAGACTAATTTTGTACAACAACATTTATTAAACCAATAAAGTTGTTAAAAATAGTGTCTATGCATTTGTTTAAATATTCTTATGGCAGCAACGTGGTTTTGAAAGTGTGAGGTTCCTTTATCATCCCAACTTTCCAAAGAAAGTTTAAATCATTTTGGAAGTAGAATAGTCATGAAAATAGCTGAATTATGTTAGTTTTTTAAGTTGTATTGCTTAAAAATTTTTATTGTGTGAGGACATCTTGGGAAGTGCTTTTGGAAAGGAGACTCTTGGTAGTGAAACACGCTTATGTATTTCCAGTTGTGCTTCAGGAATTCCAATAGCTTTGAAATGGAAAGTGAAGAGACACAAATTGACTTCCTGCTGTTAGAATAGAGAGTTTGGCTTCCTCTTCCTGCTGAAAATGTATCCGTGTCCAAGATTGCTGTTGACTGAACATTTCAGTAAGTGGAACGTACGGTCATGGCAGTGTCCGTGATGTTGACAACATTCCTTCACTTAAGTGCTGATTATTTTTCTTCTCCTCAATCCTCCTGAAGTGTGTGGTGGTCCAGTGTGCTGAAAAGCCAGCAACTGTGAAAACAGCACATGACTGTGCTAACTAGCAGTTGGGTAGCAGAAGCGGACCGTGTTTGGCTATCTATTACAGCAGATAATTAGTGAAGATTTCCATTACTGAAATGCTGAGGAGCCACTGGGGCAAGCGTCCCCACTTGTCAAAGTGCTGTGGAGTAAACTGGCTACCAGTGATGGGGATGTGTGTCTTGGCTGAAAATTGCCATCTACACAGTAGCACGGTGCAGTTACAACTGGATTTGTGTGGTAACCACTCAGGATTTGCTTGCTCCATACCCCATGTACCTTTGATACTGATGGACTGACTGCAAGGATTCCTGTCCTGGTCCTGCTTAGTTCACAAAATGTGATGAGATTGAAGCTTCTAATGCTTTCTGTGTAGCTTCTGATCTTTTGCTGTGCAACTAAGAAAGCCACATCCCTGCTAAAAGAAAGAGGTGGCTCTGCTGACTTCCCTGAGAAGTGTCAAAAACCCCATAGATTGTGTTGTTGGATTGGGTTTGTTGTTTGTTTTTTTTTTTTTTTTTAATAATACTGAATCATTTGGGGCTTTCTGATGTGTTGCATTGTCTGAAAAATAACTGGTGCTTTGCTTCGCATTTACAGTATTGTATTTAACATATATTTTTAAAAAACTTCCATCCAGCTACCGAAATTAGTTTGTAAATAAATATTTCACTTTTGGGCAAAGGAAGAAAACTCTTTTGCATTGGAGCCGTACCGAGCTCTTAGCACCTCTCTGGAGCCACGTGTGTGATCCAACCCAGCCACCTGCTGCTCAGCTGGCCACTGCGCACAGATTGCAGGCAGGTGTTTGTTGACAGCAGGGGGTTTGGTGCTGTGATTGTTCAGAGCAAGCTCTGAGTTCTGGGGATGCAGTTCCGAGTCGGGAAGCCAACTTCAGCTTTCCTGCAGCAGGGAATTCAGCTCATTACTCTTCATGTTCCGAGATACGCTGCTGGACCTCAGCCTTGATCAAAGGTTTTCAGTATATAACCTGAAAAATCCGTGCTAACAGTCCACGTAGAAAATTCTGATTACTGTCTTCTCTTGACTAAAGGGTATTTTTATTGGAGATTAATTTTGTTGGAAGGCTCCTGGCTGGGTAGTCTTCATATTAAGTTCTTGTGCATGACAAAAATGCAGGACTTAAGCCAAGGATCATGGTATAACTGAAATGTTTCAGGAATTGAACTGATTGCATGGCTGCATACAGTTACAGGGTTTCAGTCAGATTCTTTAAACGTTTCTATGTGTTCTCATTCCTCAAGTAAGTACCCCTGTGCTTCACAGCAGGATGGCATAGTGTGGTAGGAGCTACTTTGTTGAGTTGGTGTCTGCCATTTCAAGATATTTAGAAAGATGGGAACAGAGGTGAAAACGTGGATTATATTAATTTTGCCAAGAGTACTCTGGATTACTTATGCCAATGAACCCATGTTCATTTTAATTCCTAAGATACAGAGAGTTGATGGTAAGTATTTCTTTAAATGGCCCCTGATTTGCAAGCCAACCCCAGCTTGAAAAACAAATCAATGGATTGTTAAACTTAAAGATGTTTTTCTCTCTTACAGGTGTACAAGAGGTTGATGTGCTTGTCTTTGACTCATCGGGCAGTTAGAAGTGTTGGGCTATTGCAGTCTGAGGTATTTTTCCATTCTTACTTTCTTCTATTAGCAAAAAGAATGGTATAACCTCACCAGATTTTCTTAACTTTGCTAGCACCTGCGAGTGCTGAAGTCTAGTTGACTATAAAGTTGTATCCAAGGGAAGCACCAGACTGTAGTTTCTTGCCTGCAGTTAACAGAAATCTTTATTCAAAGACTTAATTTTCTGTTTACAGCTGCTCTTTTAGTTATTTAAGACTCAAGGTATGACTTAAAAGGGGATGTGGGGATGCAGAAGTAGGCATTGTCTTACCTGTAATTTTACACACAAGTTATGCAACAATAGAACTTGCAGAAGATTGTTATATTAAGTACCCACAAAGAATCATTCATTTTTCTTCCTATTACAGAGAAAATACCATAACTGTAAGATATAAAGTGTAAACTGATAAGTTCCCCAGCTGTCTAGCAGGGGCATTGTGTTCTATCTGCTAAAAAACAACTGAGGTGGTGGCTGAAATCATAATATGACTAAATTAAAAAAAAAATAAATAAATTAATACTTACTGTGTCAATCCAATAATAAGATTAACTAACTTTTGAAAAAAAGCAGATGAGCACCTTCAGCATAGTACTAGAATGACAAAATATATGACACCAAAAATTGCTCTTGAAGGGGAAAAATTTCTCATGCTTTGTAAAACTTTTCCACAACTTTTTGCGATGCAGTGTATGATGGCCAGAAGATGATCACTCATGGAGCCCTGAGATTTAAATGCAAAGTGACTGACCGGGGTCATGCATGTGCTAATGCAAGAAGTAAGGCTTTCTGTACCTGTGAAGGCTTAGACGTTACCATTTACTTTCTGTGGCATCTTTATTAGAAGTCATTGCCTAGAACAGAGGATATATTGGTTAGTTATAACCTGTTAGTGGGCTATAATTATTTTTTCAAGCTCAAGATTATTTACTAACAAACACTGAGGACTGTAACAAAAATACGAGTTTTGCTTTGCTGGGCTAGTATTTGGAGGACATAAAGTGTTGCTATTTGGGTCAGATGTTAGAGGACATTCCTGCTGCATGCTTCTGCAATATGCTAGGCAGGGGATTTAGTGATGAAGAATACCAGCAAAGCATCAAGACCAGTTTAGAATTACTAGCAAGACATTTCAGATTCTTACTCTTGGTAACGTTACCTTTTATATATTGCAAGAAATTGAAACTACCAAGATAATTCAGCTGTAAAATATGTCACAACTATTCTTTTCTGGGGTTGGACACGCATTGCCAAAGGTTTTGGTCAATAGCTGCCCTGTCTTGTCTAAATGGTGGGTCATAAAACTGGCAGCAAGTGTCTTCCACAGCACCTGATGAGGCCCAGAAGCTGATAATACTGATAGCTTTTGAAAGCTTTGAGCAAAGTGTCTTTCTAAAGATGAGCAAGTCTTTCGACAAGCTTAATTTATGTAAATTTGCATGTTTTTCTTTTTAACCCATAATTCCCTTGTTTTTGTTGTTTCGTTGGAGCTTTCTCATTACTTGAATTAATGCAGTAATTAATTAGATTAGTATTTTTATCCTGCTAGTCCTCTGAAAGGCATGGAGGAATAAGGCAAGATGTGGTCATGAAAAGGTCTGAAAACTGAAAAGTTAATGGATTTAGAGTTTAGACAAGTCCAGGTTAGCAAAGGTTTTCATAGCATGTAGATCTGAGTCTGGGATCTTGTCTGGTGCTCACCTGGGAGCTTTTTGAGCACTGTGTGTGGGAACATGTGGGTTGAGGTGGAAGTAGGGGTGGAAGACTCCTGATTTGCACAAATTTAGCTGAATCTACACAGAGGAATAATGGAGTGAGGAGGCACCCCTGAATCACTGGTTCAGAGCAATCCCAGCAGCCAGGACTGCTGTGATCAGCACCAGTCGTGAGGCTTGTCCTCATTCATTCCTTCCCTTACTTCTCCCTTCCCTTTGAAACTATTACTTGTCTCCCCCACTTTCAGAGCAGGGTTAATCAAGGTATCTTTTCCAGTGCTGGAGTGAACCCAAGCAGCATGTGTTCGCCTTCAGAGGGCAGCACAGCTCGGCAAAATGTTCAGAGGTGCTTTTTGATTCCTCAGCTCCCAGTAGGTTTTTCTGTCAGTCCGGAACAAAAGGAGATTGTGCCCCTCAGGACAGCTCCATCAGACAGTGCAGTCTAATGGGCTTACTAAAATGTTGGCAACAACAAGTTAATGTTTTAAAGCCTCATCGTGCTTCGTGGCCTCTTTCCAAGCAAAGTATTATTTATCTTTTCCCTTCCTCCCTATGGTAATTAGCAAGATGCTATGCTGAAAATGGAGTGGCTGCTTCCTGCTTTCTCCCTCCTGCTGATGTGCAACTTTTTTATATTCCATCTAAAGAGCATCATCTCCACTGTTTGAAGAAATCTGTGCTGAATTAAAAAGTTCATCAGAACCAGATGCACTCAGAAATGGACATTTCACCCCACACCATTTCCTGTCCCTCTGAAACAGAACCAAGGCAAAAATGTCCATTTCTTCTCAGGATGACATATGAAGTCTCCTTGTAGGATTGGCAATGCTGCTTTCAACAAGCAGAAGCCAATCTCCTAGTGAAATTGCTTCAAGAGCACAAGATGAAAGCATGAGATTAAAAAATAATGAAGTATAGGTCTTTGTTTTCTGGCTTTAGAGACCCTGGGGCTCAACTTTTGAAGCTCACTTAAGGGCAAGAATGGTCTCTTCTTAAGAGTTGCATGCTGATATACTGGCGTATTTATTTATCTTCAGAGTGTAGAGCTTTAAGGAAATACCAAATATTGTAGTGTCAATGAAAAATTAGGGATGAGATTTAGATCCCAGCAGGTGGCAGTTGCTTCCGCTGTAAGGAGCACTGAGCACTACCAAAATCTGCCATACCCTCATCTCTTTTTCTCTTAAATAAGTTGTGCCACTAAAAAGTAAGGCAGACCATGAGAAAAGCCATGCCATAGCCCGTGTCGGGGAATTCAATACATGTGAGAAAGATCTCATACTGATATAAGCTGTTTCTCCCAATAGTACCATACCAGTGCCAAAGGTATGGATAGCAAGAAACATTAACTAATGCACCCAATGAATTGCACTGCAGTTCTTTAGAAAATTAACTAATCAATATTGTTTCAATTATTTAGCTGGTTGGACTCACAGATAAAAAAACTGGATGATACAGCTGGTAAGGAGTTGTCCAGGCTTTTATACTAAATATTTATGTGAGATCATGACTTCTGTTTTAGTTTCCGTGTGTTTACTGTTTTCTGTGCACAAAGAGTTTAAATCCTCAGTTAACCTCTGGGCTTTTTTTTCCCCCTTTTCTCTGAGTATTTTCTCTCTTGTTAAAAGAAAAATTCTTGGCCAAAATGATTTCTATCATTTTCCATATGACTTAAAACTAAAAGTAATTAGACAAGCTGGTTGTTTGAAGTTCTGTTTAACCTGAAGATACGTTTTCTGGCTGACGTGGTTAATTCATCATCTGAATTACCAAGAGCCACTGCGCATGTTCAGCGTGTTTCCAGCCAGGCTCTGCTCTCCAGGACTTTGTCTGTGGTTTTTGTCTTTTATTGTTATTAAGTAGTCGGGGATTGCATAGGCCCCTTAATGAATGAGAGTAAGAATATGTATTTAATTGGTTCCATAAGATGACATGACAGAGCTAGACAGGTTTGCTACAGTTAAAAAATAAAAAAAATAAAAAAGCCAGTTTCTGATTTCAGTTGCATCTTCTTATCTCAGTAAATTCAAATGAATTGCACTGGTCTTATTCCTGTCTAGTGAAAACATATTAAAAAATCAGCACAAATGTCTGTCCCCAATACATCTGAGTACTTGGTCGGGTTTATGTGCTTTACCAGGATTTTTGGTCATATCTAAATACCTAAAAACATGTAACAGTGAAAGTATTACTGAACATGCTCTGAATTAACTCATCTGTGTAAATTTATCTCTAGGATAAGGTGACTTAAAACCCAGAGACAACTGTCCTCTTTATCCATGCTATGGTGTTTACTTACTAGGAAGAGCGACTTTAACGGTATGAATCAGATAGAAAGCAGCCAAATGGTGGTGATGGGTGGTGGTTTTGCTTTTAAATTACCGAAATCAAAGGGCTCTCGTAAAGAGACTGTGTAAGCAGCAGTACGAAGTCTGGCTTACTCATCACACCACAGCGAGCAACTAGTGCTCTGACTCCGAAATAGAAAGTGAACTCCCTCTGCTGTCATCTTCTCTTCTGCTGGGAGAAACTCACATGGCGTCTTCTCAAACCAACAGCCTGTTGCAAATTGGTTTTGAACAGGGCAGCTCATGTTCAAGTACTTGTCAGCCCCTCCTAGGAAATTTAACTGCAGTCAGTCTGACTTTTTACTGTTGTGGCCTCCTTGGTTAACAGAAACAAAAGATTTTTTTTTTTTTATATGGGAAGTATTTAATTTTTTTTATATTGTGGGTGTGGATTTATGACTGTTATTTAGCTAAGACTAAGGTTGGGCTCCTGATTTTATATTGAGATTTCTGATGTGACATTCTCTCATCCTGTATGTTGAATCTTTAACTCGTGATAATTACATTTTCTTCCTTTTTCCTCAGCATCTCATACTGAAAATGACCGTGCTTTGAACTCAGTGAGACCTGTGTTCATTCAATGGTTCTGAAAATGAAGAAAGAACAAGTCCTTTGCATGAGCTAGTTGAATCAGCATTTCATTTTTTTAGAAATGTGAGTACAGATGGCATTCCAGTTTTCCCAGCTGAAGTCAGCCCTTGTCAGTCACTTGTTCTGACAGGAGCACCAGGGGAAAAAAAAAAGAATAATAAGGAAAAACACTCATGACCATTTTATTGTGGGACATGAATTCTGGGAGGGGAATATTTGCCAGTAGGTTTGCTGGTTTGTTTTTTTTTTTTTAAATGGTTGAATGTGAAGCTGACTTTCTTGAGATTCTTGTTGCTGAGATTTCTGTAGAAAACCAAATTTGTCTCAATATAATGGCTCAGTTACTGAATACTGAGCCCAAAGTAATAAATGAATGGATGACCCTCCTCATGAAGCTACGCTGATTTGTACTGTTATGCAAGGTTTTACCTTTCTTCTGATCTCCTGGTAATTACAGCCCTAAAAGCTTGTAGACGTCATGCATCTTGCGTGCACTGGCTGCGTTTAGGCATATAAAGATAAGAATGTAATTACAATGGAGATTTCGAGCCTTACTTTGCCAAAACTTTGCCATCTATGGCAGCAGCAGCTTTTTGCTAGAAGGCTGGAGATGAAAGCCCAGAAACCCAGAACTAATGCAGTGCCAGGCTGTTCCAAATCTTACATGGGTTTTGTGCTCATATTTTCCTCAGGTATTTGCAAAGCATTGGGGTTTCAAGGCATTCAGCACAGAAGGGGTTACGTCCCCATCTGCACTCTGCAATCCAGGCTCTCCTTTACCAATGTGCCAGAGCCTTTGCAACGGAGGTGTTGCTGACACACGGAGAGGTATTAACTAATGTGCCCACCAAGGGCTTGTGGCATTTCACCCAAACCCTTCCTCTCTCCTGGTTCCCCGTGGCTGCTTGCAGCTGCAGTCATTGCGCTGACAGGGGAAGCTGACGGTTCATGCAATCACCTCTTCTACTGACTAATTTGTTTTTCAGCATTTTCACCGACTCTGAACAGGCCAAGGACTTCACAGAGCTGATCACACCTGCTGCACCAGTGGTTTTCTACAAAACCAGCCTTCAGGCAGATGACAGTTATTTTTGTACTCTGAAATACTAAACTCCATTTTGAACACAAGTTTAAGAAAAAGATTTTTATTTGTTGCTTAGAGACAAAATCAATATACAGTTTGCAATTACAGAAATTATTGAGCCCCACTTAAAACTGAGGTTGTAAAGGTAAACATTATATTGGGTACTGTACACAAGCAAATAACCTCCAGAAATAAACGCAGAACATTAACAGTATGTAATTACAGTGGCTTTCAGCCATAAGGCTTTTGTGCATTAAGAGGTAGGGGAAGTCAGCTCTGTGAAGACTGAATAGATAAAGTACATAAAGAGACATATCGGGTATCTACTGCAGATTATACACAGTCATCCTCTGGGAAGCTGATGTATTTTTGGAGGATCACATAGAATCTGGCCAGAATCTAACATCATATTGAAAGCTTCTGAACTTGCAGAAAGGCATCCATTAGTTTCAAGCACCTAAAACCTCTAAGTCCTGACACACTTCACATTCTCAGTAACTAAAATGGCACCAGACTATATGTTTTAAAAATTCTTTTTAAATGTGTCACCTAAAGTTGTAATTAATTTCTTCTCCTCCTCCTCATTCAAAAGCTGCAAGTTCTTTGGCTAATGACTGGAAGGGGTTACTTTTGTTTAAATAGCTTAATCCTTTCTCTATTAATAAATGTCTCTAAACAAATGTTATCTGACCTTCTAGTTCAGGACAGAAATGGGTAAACTCAGCTGTTCAGGAACATGTCTTTTGGTGCCCAGAAGTATTTTATTAAGATAGCTTTGAAAAGCAAGACTTTAGGGAGGAATACCTTTGCGTGTATACTAGGATGCTCTTGCATAAGGAATGGCTGGATTATTTTAAGTTATCACACCAGGGGGCTGTCAACACAGTGAAACCCATGCAAGGATGCATACAGGGTGATCCCATGCTTTAAAAGGCACAAGTTTCTTCCCAGAGTATTTCTAGTCCAATTTAAAAAGATTTCTTCTGCCTACAGTTAAGATTTTCCCAGTTATTAAAGATTAGGTCAATCTCAGGAAAGAAAAAATAAATTTCTCCTCAGTTTTTCTGCAGTTATTTTAATGGGAAAGGCAGAATCTCATTCAAAGTTACTAGGAACTGAGGACAGGAGCATTAACTTCCCACATCAAAATACAACTCATTCAGCAGCAAAGCGTTCATTGACTACAGCAGGAGCTGGTGTGCAAATGCGAAGTTCTCTTTTATGGAGAAGCGTATCTGCCGAGGAAAAGGATGCTTTGTGTTGGGTTGTGGCGAATAAAGAACAGGAAAGGGTGGTCAGCATTGAACTCCTCCTCCATAATCATGCAGAGCATAGCAATGCCAGCAGTGGCAGCTGCCGCTTCCGTGCCTTCCTCGTTGACTTCTACAAAAGCCTTGTGGACAACTTTAGAGAGGAAGAGGTCACGTGCCCCTGATATCCCTGACAAGTCGGCCTTGCTGCCATCAAACACATCCACCAGGCCCAGGGCGGCTAAATCTGATCTAAGGTCATAGCTTGCTTCTAGCTTAAACTTTGGCAAGTGCACACGAACATCGCTGGAATACAGATGCTCTGGGCATGTCCATTCCTGGAGCTTCTCTAAGGTAAGCTGCTTTTCCAGCTGGAATGAAAGAGACAGGGATCATTAAATATCACCAGTGCAGAAATACTTCATTTTCAGTAACATTTACAAGGCTTTATAGGGCACTATGCAACTATAAAGCAACTATACAAAATTGACTATACCCATATCTTTCATAGCTCCATATAGATCAAACAAATGCTATTAAAATTAAGTAGAGTCGGTGCAGTTTTTACTTCACAAAGTAATGCAGACACTTGCTTCTTGCTGCAATGTCCAGAAGGGAAAAACATGCGCTGATAGCAACTAAACCCAGTCATTCTTACTGTTTAATCTAACTAAATGCAATTACATAATTAAAAACAAGTAACAAAATCAATCATCAGAGAGCTCAAAGAAGTGGATTTGTTCCCGGTCATTTAATGAGAAACAGTCTCACTACTTTAGGGCTAAGAAAATAGAGACTTTCAAGGGTAATGAAAGAAAAGTTCTGTCATTAAAGATGGCAAGGCAAGATAATTCTCATAGTTTAAGTTTGTTTTCCCAGTCTCCCTCAGGGCTGAGTTCAGCGAGCCCATGAACACAACTAAGAAAACCAGAACACAACTTACAGAATCATAGAATGGTTTGGGTTGGAAGGGACCTCAAAGATCATCTAGTTCCAACCCCCCTGCCATGGGCAGGGACACCTCCCACTAGAGCAGGTTGCTCAAGGCCACATCCAGCCTGGCCTTGAACACTTCCAGGGATGGGGCATCCACAGCTTCTCTGGGCAACCTGTTCCAGTGTCTCACCACCCTCATAGTAAAAGATTTCTTCCTGCTGCAGCACATGCACGTGTTCTTCACTGCAGTGCTAACAGCACTGTCTAGAAAAATGCTTTGATAGATACGGGGCTCTGAGAACATGGGTTCACCAAGGCTTTCGTTTTAAGTGGTTGCACTTATCCATTAAATTACTGCATTAGCTTAGATGGGTCACCTTCTGCAGTCCCGTGGAGTCATCTTCAATGTCATCAGGTAACAGGATGATCATACTAAGTTCTCTTCCATCATAAGGCAGCTCTAAAATACGCAATTTCTCTTCAGGAATATACCCAAAACGGAATTTCTTTTTCTGATACATCATTTTCACTGTCTTGGTTTCATTCTGGAGGGACACAAGGTACAAAAAGTAAAAGTTAAGAAAATACTAATTTTAAGTACCAATAGGAAATAAGTTAAAAATTGCTTTCTTGCAGAAACTTTTCCTCCATTGTATCAGGTGATTACAAAACTGCCTTCATCAGACTCCTGACTGCCAGTTTAATAACAGCTTCTTCTCAAGACATAATGTGTTTGTATTATATTTGGTTCTCTTTTAGCTTCTATACCACAGTCCTTGCAGAAACCAAAACGACTGCTTTGAGTTGCTGTACCTTTATGTTGTTCTAGCGCCAGAAACGACAGCGTTAAGAGTCAACAAAGATCAACTCTGTTCAGCACAAAGCAGATGAATGCACACTCTCTTGTAAAGCTGTTCACATAAGCAGAACATAGAACAAGAAAATAGGGCTTAACCACAACATGCAAACACTTTAATACTGTTTACCCACCATCACAAAGAGGCACAGTTCACTGTGCCTGACACTGCTAGCAGACAGAAACCCAGGCAGGGTCCAAAATCTATACATAAGAATTTTGTCTCTGATGCTATTCCAGTAAGTAAGTGAGAGAACAAATATCGCTTGCTGAATACAGAAAACTACTGAAATCAATAAAAAACCCTTTGGGTGAACTTAAAACATTCAAGCAAGACTTCAGGTTTGGTTTTTTTTTTTTTTATCATTCTGTCTGTAAGCAGAACTTCACTTTAGCACCTATATTATTTGACCTTTTTGTTACATGTACTACCAAGATATATCTGTATTACCTTATTTAACCGAAACGGCATGTCAGTGGTCTCAGCTGCTTCAAATTTCTCTGCCCAGTTCCCTTTGAAATAAATAGCATTCACCAGTACAAGCCTGGTCGAGACATCAACTGAGCCTTCAGACAGCAGGTTAGGGATTTTGCCTTCAGAGGGGGCACACAAAAAAAAAAAAAAAAAAAAAGTCACAATAAAATCTTTTAATACATGAAGAAACTGATGCCATAGAAAAACTACAAGTTCAGTACGTGTCTCTCTACTTCACCATACTTTTTGATAGTACACATGACTGTAACTTTTGATATACAGCAATTTGATGAAAATGTAGTATTTTTAGCTTCAACGGTCACATGTGACTCCTCATACAAGAACTAGAAAACACCCACATTTAGGATGACTGGGTTTAGAAATATATATACAATATGGACAGGGACTGTCTGAAACAAATTCTCCAACTCATGAGTATAAAACTCATCAGATGCCTAAACATAAGGCATCTCTCCTGCACTCATCAGCCTGAACACAAATAACGGAACAGCCTCAGGACTTATGGTACTGTTTAAACGTCTTGCTTAAGTATTTTCTGGTTCTGTCAACGCATCAAGTGAATATCCCAGGGCAAAATTAAATTATTCTAAAGGTGGCAGGAAATAAAGCCTATTCCTGCTCCCAAATTATGAAACACAGCCAGTTACTTTATTAACCAAAGTAGTTTACCTTCAGTTTTCTCCTCTACCCACTGGTTAATTTCTTTCCTGGCTTCCTCACAAGCCTGAAGAAAATCAACTGTAGCCAAATCAGCTCCATATAATTTCTGAGTATTAGTCAGGAAATCCTAGATTTTGGAACAATAAGAATAGCTTTCAGTGCATGCAGATAAGAAAACATTTCTTTATGATGTAGATAAGGCACACGTCAAACAGATTATCACCCGCCCTGAGGTGGGGTTCTAACAGTGCTCTGCCTGGGGGTGTTCTGGGGTTGGGTTTTTTTCCCCTTCCCAGAGTAAGCCTCATAGCAGAGCTGTCACGTCTAGACCTGATGAGGTGCTCACTGCAGGTGTTGCAATATTTACCTGTCATTCTCCTGAAACAGGCTCAAGCACAGCTAGAATAAAACAAAACTCTCCGAAAGAGCTGAAGAGGGATAAAAATAGCTACCTAAGTACACACAAAGGTATAAGTCACTGGGGAAAAGGCACGTTGTCTAAACATGTTGGGCATCCCCTCCCAAATAAATACAGTGTTTTCAAAACTATTTAAGCAATGTGGTACTAGACCAATGAAAATCCTAAGAAGATGATTGCAGCAGACACAGAGCTGGTTGCATCCTACAAAGCTGGTTGCAACAGAGTGGGATGTTATGGTAGTTACTCTAAACTAAGAACCTAGACAAGTCATTTTTCGCTTGAGCCCAAGCCCATCAGAACCAAACAAGCAATGAAAAGGACTTGCTGTGTAACATGGCTTAGGTGAGATGCACAGATGTCTAGGGGTATGGAAATGCACATGCACGTATGCAATGCTTTTGTCGACTGCCCAGTAACATTTAGAAATATGCCTAGAAATATTTCTACTTCAAAAATAGTCAAATAGCTGCATTTTCCCACCAGGTTCCACCACACCACCAGGATCTGCACCAGCGTACCGGCAAAAAGCTGTAGGACTTCTCTCCAAAAAGCCTGTTGGCAAGCCGTAAGAGATAGGGAGCATTGCTTCTGTTTATATCCGCAGTCAGGGTCTGAAATCTTGAATGAATATCTTCAACTTCGTCAAAATGAAGCGTCTGAAATAAAAGAAGTGAACAAGCTGCTGCTTATACTGTCTCTGAAGAACATACAGTATATCTATAGGGTGGGTCTGATCCAGCTGGTAGGTAGGCTGAAGAAAGAGAAAAGAAGAGGCTGGAAGGTGCTTAGAGACTTCTCTACACCTCAAAGAATGAAGCTGTGGCTGCCTGTATCCACCACTTGTATTAAGCTCCTGGTTTACAGGCAGTCACAGCTGAAGCTGTTGATGATAACCCCCAGGGGTCCTGCCTGGGTGAGGTCTGTGTGATTCCCCTCTGTGGGGCACCTGGCACAAGGACTCATTCCCAGGTGTGGACCTGAAACGACAGATGATACCACAGAGACCACTTCACCTTTCTTGCTTCCCCCTTTGGCCCAAGGGAAGCTGAGGTTCTGCTTTTCAGAACGTACAATCAAATCTGGCACAGGGCTTATCTGAGCACTCAAGAGAGGCGAGGTCTTAAGAAAACCTAGAACAATTATCTTTTATGGTTTTATGAAAATATAACCGGTTATATACACATGTAATTGTATCTTCCTAACAATTAAATGCATTACTGCAGTCTCTCTCTACTAGTACCTCCTCCTTTCCCAGAGGCAGGCTGGCCAGCCAAGCCTTACAGAGACGACAGCGGAAGCTGCCAGACCTCATTGAGAGGGAAGACTAGACCAAAGTAGGAACATGCACATTAAAACCTAAATCCTGCATTTCTCAGCAGTGAAGCCCAGTGTGAAACAGCCACTGGATCCAAAGGAAAGCCCTCGTTTTATCTCACTGGGTTTTTGGTCAGACCTTGCTGTCCACGTTACTGCAAGCTGTGCTGTGCATACAGGCAGCTGAGCAAAACATCACGGAGGCAACTTACAATAGGGTTATGATCACAGAAACAAATTTCTATATGCTTGCAAACATCCCTTGACAGTTACCAATCACTGTGTCCCTAATTAGCTATGGTTTCATAAGTAAAGCCTTAGGGAATGGGAACATGCATTATTGAAGGTGACTATGCTGAAACACATTTTTTCCCCCCCAAGTTCCTTTTGCATGATTTCTGCTGTCAGTAGGTTTATCTTAGGCGGGGCTGTCTGATTACATGAATTATATGTTCAAAGTCTGTTTGTACAAGTAGTGAGAAAATCATTTTATTGTCTTACTCAGTAAGCACAGTACCCCTCAACAGTGTAAAACTGCTCCTCCTAAAGTCCAGAATACAAAGGTGAAATTATTCACAGGCAAATACATGGTGATGACTGCAACCAGAAGCCTCATCTGCCCTTTTGCACTACCGGGTGTTAGCCTAACAAAGGGAAAAAATAATAGCCACTGAGTCCTTTCAGGGCAGGAGGCCTCAGGGGAAACTGGCACACTCCTATCTACACCATTTTTGCAATTGGTAATTAGGTGTTTTTAAAACTATTGCAACCTCACTTAAGGCTATGGTAAGAATAAGCATATGTGCTCAGCTCCTCCAAGATACCCGAGTGCCTCGCTGTTACCAACTGACAGATACTTAGGTAGCATCATCATGTAATATCATACTTGTCATGTTTTAAACATAAAACTATGTATTATTATTATTGTGTTTCTTACAAAATACACAGTGTTATTAGCAATAAGTGTACCATTTGCAACTTTGTATTACAAAGCAATAGTTCCTTATCAAAATGGCTCACAAAAACTCATACGGCCTTGCTGCTGGAAACTCCAATCAATTTAAATGGAGACTGATTAATTAATGAAATTAGTTTCGTACTTCAACAATTAACTTAATAAGTGAAATTAACTGAGAAACAGGGGCCATCACAAATATGGGAAGAATGGAGCCCAAGGAAGACTCAGTGAGCCTGACAGAAATCTTGTCCTGAGCACATAAAAATAGTACCCTCCTCTCATTTTTGCTGCTCCAAAACACAACAATTTTCCATGTAAATAAAATATAAAGCACAAGAGAATTTTTTTTTTCCACTAACCTTCAGCACCTGTGCCCCTGTGTTCCCTTTGGCCCCTAAAAGGACCATGGCCAGGGCTGCAGAGACACTGACAGGGGAGAAGAAAACATTTCCTGTTGGGTTGACTTCGTTGAACCTTCTGAAGAGATCGAGTGCAAATCTGCTGTTGGCGTTACGCAGGTTCTCCATGGTTATAGCTGGAAAACAGACAAGACACTAAGGACCACGGGAAACACTCATAAAAAAAAAATAACCTAACCCTGCGTGACTCACAGAGTCTGAATTAATCCGGTTGCAGCTGGGTACAGAAACAGCAACAATTTAATTGTCAGAGCATCTTCTCCATTTTCAAAAAAAAAAAGCAGTCACATTGAAAAAGCATATTTTTTCCCCACATGAATTGTATATCCCAACTTTCCCTATCTTTAAAGACATTATTTAAGAAAATCCCTTGCCTTCTACCTTGAAATGGGAAGTCTATGTGCTGGCAGGATTGCTAGTTAAGCCTTTCAGTCTTACAGACCCAGAGAGCTCGCTCACACAGCCTTCCCCCCCAAGGTCTTCTACCCCAATCCCGCACGGAAAGCACCCGCAGTAACAGCTCGGGGAGGTTTTGACACCTTTCTGCAAGCTGCCCCGTCTTCATGGCACAAACCGCGCCACAAAGAGGTGTCAATCCTGCCGAAGGCTTAAGCATAGGCTTACCTTCAGCTGTGTAAAGCACCACTATTTCCACCAGCCCTCTCTCTGTGTGGAGAACAAGTGAGTTACCTACCCACAGCATCCAGCTACACCTGCATCCCGAGGGGGCCGAGCAGCCCTGAGCGCATGGGCAAGAGAGCCCGGGGGTTTGGCTACCTGAGAGCGACGTACCGGCTAGCGAAGGCAGAAGGGAAGAGCAGAGGAGACAGAGCTTCAGGGCTGACACCGGGCCACCGGAGCAGTGATTCATTTTAGCGAGATGCCCTCCACGCCTTGGCCCTTGGAGTGGGGTGGGGAGAAGGGTGGGAGGGCTGGCTCAGGTGTCCAAACCTCCCCAAGGGCTCCCGGCAGCATGGCTCTGCTGGAACACCTTCCTGCTCAGGGCCCTGCTCCTCCCTGCAGCGGGGCTTTGGGATTTGGCAGTTTCCAGCGTGTTTCCCCCTCAAGGAGTTTCATTTTAGACACAGGGATTTGGGCGTCTGCCCCCAGCCAGCAGGACAGCAGCCCAGTAATGCTCTTCCAACCACCATCCAGCCCCAGGCACTGGAATTGGGGCAGTCCCAGCACAGTCTGTCTGTAGGAATCACCACGTAACACTATCTCCCTCCCCCGCCAAGACGACAAACGCCCTACAGCCTTGCAACGCGCTCTTCCCCCGCTCTAGGCTAAAAAAAAAAAAGAGCCCCTCAAAAATAAGCGCCGAAAAAACCAACAAACAGAACAAACCAAACCAAGCCCAAACGCAAACCCGAGGGGACTGTCACTTTCTGTTCCTCTCACCCCCGCGCTGCGCAACGGCTTCCACTCACACCGCCCGTCCCGCAGCCCCAAGGATGGGAAAGGGGGGGAACAAAAGAATAAAAACCTGCTTTTCCTCCCGTTATTATCCCATTCCGCCCACCGTTGGGAGTCCCCCCACTCCCCTCCTCCCGCCCCACCGAGCCTGGTACCTGCCCGGCCCGGCGCGCAGCTCCCCGCGGCCGGCGGAGCCCCCGGGCGGGGCAAGGGGCGGAGCGGACCGGAGCCCCGGGGAGACCGGATTTCCCGGGGAAAATAAAACCTGCATCAAGCCCGCTCCGCCCCGGTGACAGCACCGAGCCCCGGCGACGTCCCCCCTCCCGGTGATAAAGGTTTAGGCTTCGCCACCTCCGAGCAAGGGCCACCCCAAACCTCACCGTCAGAAAATGGCACGTTTAGCAATTAACTCCACGCAGAAGCTGGCTGTGCTCTGTCAAGAAATAACTGTTCTCTTCATATTGCAATTTTTTTTAAAAAAGCAACATCATTTACAGTTGGGGAAAAAAATGGAGCAACCCTACAGCACTTTCAGTTCTTTTATTGTGTCAGAAACAGAACAAATCACTGTCTTAGGAAAGTTGTATCAGCTAGGTCTTTGGTATTATAGTTAAACTAACATGTTTCAGGCACTGCAAATAGGAAAAATATATAATAGCAAAAAAAATAAAGCTTTGTCATTTAACTATTCCATAGGCACCATATGCTCTTTGATTACATTCTTGGTTAAAGGACTGATAAATAAGGTGGTATGTAATAAAGCCAGGCATCCTGCGGTGATGAAACAAGCACCCTCACCCCCTGACTACCCTGTAAGGACACGTGGTACAAAGATGTGCTTTTATTCTCATTCTTGCCTAAGTGCTTGTCCAGTTATTATGTAAGAAACGCCCCCCCTGTTTAGTCAGGCTGGCTAGCAACATTGGGAACAGACCACCAAAGCCTCCTTTTATCTCTAGGGAATATGTAGTGACATTAAATGGATGACAACTCTGGAATTAAAAAAAAAAAAAAAAAGAAGGAAGGGAGCTAGAGATGTGCTTGTCAGAAACAAAATCAACTTCTTCCTTTCCCATGAGATGTCACTGCCTGACCAGCTGTGGGGTGGCCACAAGAAGTGGAGTGCAACGGGGACTGCAAGGACAGCCGAAGCGGTCACCGAGCCAGTGGGAAGCTCCTTGTGTCAGCAAGAAGCAGAGAGACCTCTGCACACAGGCGCACAGGGCAGGAGAGCTGCTCTAAGGGGCAGTTGCTGTGTACGTTTAAGGGGCTCTGCTATTCTAGTCGAGCCCGAGGTGAAGACCACAGAAGTTCAGGCACACTTGAAAGAGACAATTAGTGCAAAAAGAGTAGCCTTTTTCCTAAAGAAACAGGACATTATTGTGTAATGGTGGCTCTTCTGCCAAGACACCTCCTTTTTAGGGAGAGCAAAATCTGCCACAGAACAAGATGCTCGATGTTTTGTTGTGCCGGATGAAGAAGAGGAATGGGTGATCAGCGGTGAACTCTGGAACGATCATTGCGCAGCGCAACATCATCACTCCTGCCGTGGCAGCAGCTGCCTCAGTGCCTTCTTCGTTGACTTCCACGAAGGACTTGTGAACCACTTCAGAGAGCACCAGCTCGTTGCCAGCTGACATTCCCGAGAAGTCTGCCTTCTTCAAGTCAAACGCATCGGGCATTCCCATGCTGCTCAGGAGGGGCTTCAGATCATAATCTTCTTCCAGTTTAAATCTGGGTAAAGACACCCTTACCTCTGTACTGTCCATCATTTCAGGATTGATCCAATCTATCAGCTTCTCGTACGTAAGCTCTCTTTGCAGCTAAAGCAAAACCCCAAAGTTACATAATTAAAATGAGAAGAGAGTCGGTTTTACACAGCTTAAAGTGGTGATTACTGTGTGTGTTTACACAGTGCATAACATGCGTCTTTCTTCCAGGGTTTAGAGGGTCTCAAGCCAAAAGTGAAGTTATACTTCTTGCTAGAGACTCCAGCCCCAGCTGAGGTCAATCCCATATGCTTCTGGTAGATACAATAAGGATCAGTCCCTTCCACATAAAGTTAACTTTTATAACCACATTAGATTGGTGGAGTTGGGTTTTGTGTTTTGTTTTTTGTTTGGGCTTTTTGGTTTGGTTTTTGACATTTTTAAATATGGGAAGCAAAGACACAGAAGAACTGATGACGATGTCCCTAAGGAGCTGAACTCAGTTTTTCTCTTAACCACAGGATCCTCCTTCAGGTTGACAGGCTGATGAAAAAGTGTGCTCACAATGCCCTTTGCAGTCAGTGTTAGAAAGCCTGATTAATAAATTTCTTGACCAGAGCATGAAATAGCCAAAACTCGTATCATACCTCCACAACAGAAGAGATCTTACAGTTTCCTGTGAGCCTGTTAACCAGTGGTGGGCCAGAGACAATCTGCCAGCTGTTCAGTATGGAAGATCTATGGATTTTCTAAGCACTCCCCTAAATCCCCTCTCACCCTAGATGATGCTCACCACACTATGCTTTCACCATAACTTCAGTTAAGCTCTGCTCCTGGGGAGGGTCAGGTCTTCCTCTAAAGCCCCTGGCTGAGGGGGCAGCACACAGAGTGACCAGCAGTGACAGAAGGCATGCCAATCACCTGGGGGGCAGGGAGGTGTGGGATATTTCAGCTGGTGTTGAGCACCAGTGATATAATAGCTTTGGAATTGAACTGCAGGTCTATATGCAATATCAAACTCTTCCCTGGAAGGATAAGACTGTCTTTATATTTAGCTCAACTTACGCTTTCCAAGCCAGTGGATTCATCCTCGATTGCATTGGGGAGCAGGATGATCATGCTGAGTTCATTACCAACGTAAGGGAGCTCAAGGATTTTGGTCTGTAAGTCCCCAATATAGGTCATGTTAAATCTAGCCTTCTTGAACATCATCTGCACAGGCTTGGTCTCATTCTAAAAATAAAGAGATGTCACCAGTTAGTAGAGAGCTAGTACGCTGTCTCAAAATACACAGCAGGCATCCAGTTACCTGGGGCATTTTAGAATTTGGCTAAAGAAAACTAAACACAGAGTACAGCCCCACCACTGTCTTTTGTAAAGCAAGAGACACAAAGTAAGGATCCCCAAAATTCATTTTTTTAATTACTAATGTGGAAATGCCTGTGACATTTCCTTTTAGGCAAAGAGGTCACACATAAGTTTGCTCACTTCAGAACTAGTGACAAGCACTAAGCAGAGTCGGTAAGATGCAGGGCCCATGCTCCTTGCTTTAAATGAATACAAAATAAATTTTAAAATAGTTATTTTCATTTGTAGTCCATGTAGCTCCAAGCGCTATAGCAAAGAGGAATTCAAATATTTTAAAATGATAATAAAAATGCCAAGAAAGCGAGAGCATTATTTTGAATTCTTAAGTCACATGGATAGTACAGAAGGGAAAAATTTTTCCTCTCCATTTTATTCTCTGGTATCTCCTCCCATTTTCCCATGGAGCAGCAGCTGCTATTGTTTACATCATTATTTCCTCCTTTTCAGTTAAGGGTTTCATTGCTTTCTGCCTCACTTTCATGAGATAACCATGCAAATAATTTCTTGTTTTTAAAATAAAGCCCATTGAAACAATGCCTACAGGAAATACGGTAGAAATTGCTTTGCAGCAGCAATGCCACATGAAAAGGATGGAAAAAGGCCACACAGCTTGTGAAAATCATCCAGTGAATCATAAGAAGTGCAAGAGTCAGAAAATGTCACAGGATGTTGGAAAGGCTCCTGGAATGCTAATGTTAATCTTTGCTATTGGACAGTTAAATAACTAGCTTAAAACTTCAAGGGATTTCCAATCGCTCCTTTGAGCCTACTCACAGACTTCACCAGTACCTAGTCAATTAGTAGCATAAAAATACAAACTTAAGCCATTTAGTTTTACAAGGAAAGCAATGTGCAGTTCTTTGCTGATCTAAAAGCAACATCCCTGGGTGAGCCAAGGCAGCATTCCCCAACTTTAAAACTTTCTCCAATAGTTACCTGGATTCCAAAGGCTCTGATCTTAAAATAATAATAGACTGAAGAAAACTTACATTCAGAAATTCCTGCACATGTAGAAGTGCTCTTTTCTGCCTACAACCTAAAGGAATGTTTCTTTTCTTATCCACACCAGTTTTATGATAAAATAATCAAGTTCACTGACTTCTGTGAAGTCATTCACAACTCTCAAATAGCCTGACAGCTTCACTCAACTGTTGTCTTCTCCCCAATTCCAAATTAACTAGGTAGAGAGCTACTTCTCTAATAACCAAGAAGGGTAAAGGAAAAAAAGTGACAGAATGAAAGAAATATATGATTTTTGTATTGAAGTTTCTAGAAATTGTGTGAAACAACAGAAACTACACAGAGTGTTCCTATTAAAGGAAGGGGTATGAGGAATTTCATACAGCCTATGAATGAAATTCATTTATAGTGCTTGAGTTTCGGTTTTTTGTTGCGTGAATAGTTTTGGTTTTTTGTTGTTTGGGGTTTTTTTTGAGTTAAATGTATTCATTTCAGAGTAACAGTGTATCATCAGCATTTTAACACATCATACCTTGTTAATATGAAATGGCCTTTCTGTTGTACTCTCTTTGTTGAACTGCTCTTCCCAGTTGCCTTTGAAATAGATGGCATTCACCAACACAAGTCTGGTCAGTGAATTGAGAATCCCCTCTGCCAACAGGTTCTGAATTCTACCTTTATGATACATAGGAAAAAGAAAACAATTTTTAAAAATTACATACATGCCACACTTACCTAATACAGTATATACTCTTGTAATTAATACACTATACAGAAGATGATTATGTACCACACAGAGCAAGAGCTCAATGCTTGGGTTCTTTTAATTTACAATATTATATCTTGAAATAGCTGTTTAGCCAAGCCCTGGCTGCCATTAAATACAACAGGGCATTCTGCAAAACGCTCACCTTCAGTCCTTTCCTCTACCCAGCCATTTATTTGTTTTCTGCAATCCTCTGAAGCATTCACGAAGTCAGTCTGTTCTAGTCCAGCATGGTACAGTTTCTGGCTTGACTCTATAAATGACTAACATAGACATTCAGAACAGCTTTTTAACAATGCATTTTACTGTCATTTAGCCACAGATGATTCTTAAATATACCAAGAAAATCTGCCTGCTTCTGTTCCCCAGCTTCATATAGAGCCATTGAAGTTGTCTGACACATTCCTGTTAGAACTAGGAATTGTCCACTGTATGTTAAGGCAAATGGCTTGTTTAACAACTACGCTAGGAAGTTATACACAACTTAATTGAGAATTATGTTGCTAGTTTTTGGGGTTTTTTTTTTTTTTTGCTTTCATGAGAGAACACATGATTTTGTAAGCTTCTCTCTACATAAATTTCATTGTTAAACCTCCCACACTAATAGGAAACCTTTAAGTCAGAGAATACTGACTTTTCTTAGAGAGGAAAAAAAACATCTTGTCCCTAGTTTAATATAGTTAGATCTTTATTACACAGATGTAAAGTTTTAGACTACAGTCAATGTAATTTTTATCTACTAGACAAATGAAACACTACGCATTCTTCATTAAAGTAATCACTGTAAATCACCCCGGGGGAAAAAAAAAAACAAAACAAGCACCTTACATCTTACTGCTTCTAGGGAACCATCTACAGAAACATGTATAACAGTACCTATTATCCTTATTTAGATCATCTGATAAGAAAAGTCTGTCTGATAAGAAAAGTCTTAAGAGTCATGTACTCCTCTTAGTATGTTCTCTGGCTGACTTACATGACAGAAAAGCTGCACCACACTGCCCATACTGAAAAGCAATAACAGTTCTTTTTATTGTATTTACACATGCCCAAGGGAAGAGATACACATCGATCATTTCCTCCACAGCTAAAATGAATGGATCATGGAACCTTGAAGATTTAGTGTTTGATGGCTTTTACAGTGATTTGCACCAGTTGCACCTTCAGATCCTAAGCCATCTAAGAAGAGCTTCCCCATGAAGTTCAGACACTGGGCTTTGGCACAATCCATCATATTGCTCGGCCTCAGCCTAGAAAATTTGAAAAGTAAAACCGAAAGCCTGCCTTTGGCCTCCAAAGGAAACAGGTAGCAAGTACACTATACCAAAAACCACCACAAACTTAAATTGTTACTTACTGAGAGAAACTCAAACGTCTTTTCTCCATAAAGTCGGTTAGCAGTTCTCAGTATATATTTGGTGTTTGGATCGTTAATTTCAGAGAGAAGTGATTGATACCCATTGTGAGCATCCTCACTTTTGTTCAAAGAAAGCACCTGTAGAAAGACAAATACCTTCAGTGAAGTCCATGCCTTCTATAAACACAGTTGCTTCAGCACAGGTATTTTTTTATTTAAAAGTGACTTTTGAGTTTAAGAACTGTGACTTGAAGCCAAAAGATCTTTCATCACACCTCCCTTCTGGAGCTTATTGTGCAAGTCACATATGATGCACCCACCCAGATGTCGTACAAGTAATAGATTCAGTGAAGAGTCAGCAGTATTGAGTTTCCTTTACTCAAGCCAAGCATTAAAGGATCACAAAACAACTGTTGAGGTTGGAAAGGACCTCTAGAGGTCACCTGCTACAACCTCCCTGCTCAAGCAGGGCTATCTACAGCTGGTAGGCCAGGACTATGTCCAGACAGATTTCAAATATCTCCAAGTACAGCAATAATACAATTTTGGAGAAACTTTTATAGATTTAATGAAAGCAAAATGTGTGTTTATACTCCTCTTCCACTTAGTAAAAGAGGCAAACATAATAACAAAAATGACTAATTATGCATTTTTTACATATGCAATTGACAGTATTAAATATGCCAAGTGGTACTTGCCACGTGAGCAAGTTTAAAAAAAATTAATCAAGATGCAGCTACCATTTTTAGATGCATACAGGGTGGATTTTAAATATTTATTTTGTGTGTGTCTAGCTACATTTTCAGAACATGTATAGTCTGATATCAAGCAGATAGAAGTATTATGCAGCTAGAGATATATCAAACCAACAAAAAAACCCCTAGGTATGTCTTAATGAAGGAAGATCTGTCTCAATAAACCTCCAAAACCCCCAAAACAAAAATGAGGAACCTCCTAATTTTACACTGAAGGAAGCTCCCCATATAAAACCAGGTACTGCTTACATACACACCAAAGGAAAACCTCTGCTCTGAGACTCAAATGACAATCATAGTTCAGCATAAGTGCAGGTCACAAGCATAATACAGATTTGCTGTTCATATTTGTTGTTAATACACTAAGTTTATTTACACATACCTTTGCTATTTGGGCCTCAGTGTTACCTTTTGAACCCAGCAAAATCATAGACAAAGCAGAAGAAATACTAAAAGGTGAAAAGAATACATTCTGCCCACTTTTTTCCTCACACAACTTTCTTAAGAGGTCAAGCGCAAAAGTGGTATTTGCTGCACAGAGGCTCTCCATGGTTCAGAGACTGGAAGATAAAACAAAACAAGAACGGCTCAAATTTATCTGAATACAAACTGGTAAGTTACTTCTATCTTCTACCTTTCCCAGTATGAACTATGCAGTAAGTGTCATAATTAGGCTGGAAAATTATCAACTCGCTGAAAAACCGATTTAGTGGAACAAGCACCTTAAATCCCACACTAGGCACTGAAGTTATTTTAAGGATTTTCTTTTTTTGCTTTTCTATTTCAATCACATATCTGTAACAAAAACAGCAATTCCCGCTGGTGTCATTAGACTCTTCACTGGGTAAATAACATTACATCTTTTGAGATTGTTATATTCAAAACCATTTTCTTTATGATTTATTAAAACAAGTCTCTTTCGAGTTCACAATTATTTGCCTTTATGTGAAAACCAGAGCAAAAAGTTAGGCATCAGAACGGCAGAATTAGAAACTCTTACCTTCTCCAAGTCTATGTAGCTTCAGAATTACCTTCAGCTTACTCTTAGGTTTAAAACACAGTGTGCACACGTAACAGTCAGTCTGGTAGCAGTCAGCAGAATGACTTGATCTACAAGATTAAAAGAGAAGAAAAAAGTTATTTGGTCAGCATGATGGATTGCTTTGTACTACAGCAGGAAATTATAGTAAAATCAAAGTCCATTTCAGTTCCAATTTATTGCCTACAACACGGAAACACACATAATGAAAAAACCTGCTTACAGAAAACTTTATGGTACATGCACACTTGAACATCTCTAACTCAATGCCTGTCGTGCTCTATATACATCAGTTGTGTGGTTTAATGTTAGGTTGGTTACCCACCTACACACCCATAAAAGGAGCAATAAATACTAGAATGCTGAGTTTACTACAGATATGCATCACCAGACATCATAAGATATCAGCTAGTAGTAAAGGTTTCTGTGTTCTGCTCTTCCCTTAAGGCAGTGTCATGTAACTAATTCATTATCTCAAACAAATAGGTGGAGAGAACAAGTTTCTGCACGCATGCTATTCCACCGAAGAATATTTCTTTCTAGTAGCTTTGCAATAAACAATAGAAACGTTTCTCCCGTTTCTCTTCTCCCATAACTGAAAGATTAAAACAAAAAAGCAAGCTGAGATGAAAACAATCCTCCAATTCTGTTTGGAAGGAGTAATTTAACTACATGGACTTCACAGCACGAGTACAAGGCACTTAGTATTTTCAGTTCATGTTGGTTACAATGAAGACCAGAGCTTTACAACTGCCCCGATACCTGTCAGATTGCTGGCAATAAGGTTTTTTGACCTGGAGATCAAAATGCACAGGAATGGTGACAACAGCAAACACTATTACCTAGAAGGTTTTTCTAGGGCTTCCATGACAGACAAGAGTTTACAGACAAAAGGCAGTAATTGACACTATTTGCCTACCTAAAAAATCAGTGCATTTAACCAAATTTTAAGTAACATTTCAACAGCCAGAGGACAAGGCTAGGAGTGGTATGTCTACAGTTATCCATACTTTCCCCGCAGCTCATTAATACCCTTCTGATCAGAGTGGTTCCAGAGACAGTACAGGATGACTGCACTTTAAGGAACAAGAAACATACGATACAAGCACATACTTGTCAGTTGCTTGTAACCTTTTTGCGACAAACCCCTCAGTGACAGAAGGTTTGCCCACAACAAATCATTCCTCATTCTGGTCTCCCCAGGCCAGTGGTGAGGCGCCCGTGCGGGTGCTCCTGGATGCCCCTACCCTGTGTATCACTCTCACTATGGATTCAAAGCATATATTCTCAGCAGTAGACACCCAGGCTTTAGAACAGTCTTTATGAACAGAAAGGCTACATCCAGATTAAGCCGCCGACAGACAGTGCAGCATCTCTCCCGGTTCTGCCATGGAGGAACCCGAGCAGAGCAGGGCGCCCCTCTCCTCCAGCCTGCGGCCCGGGAGATACACCCCACCGAGACTAGGGCATCCACCATCGCCTGCTGTGCGCCGGTGTCCCCCATCTCGCCTCAGCCGAGCCACAGCACGGCTGTTTCAAACCCAGTCAGCGGGGGAACTCGGAGTGATGAGCCTCTGGCGGTGCCTACCTCCACACGGGAAGCTGCACAGACACCCCTCTTCCCACCCCCTGAACCCACGCCGCGCTTTCTTGACGGAAAGGGGCGCTCTTTAGGATTTGGAGAGCCGGGAGCGACATTAAAACACTCGCAGGGTAAGGTCTCCCACAGCTGCGGAGGGCGGCTCCCCCACTTCGCGCCTCTCCAGGGGCCGGGGGGTGACGGAGCCCCCCGCCTGGGCCCCACCACCGCCGGCTCCGGGCCCGTGTGCCCCCGCAGGAGGGGAGAGGGACAGGGAGGAGCCCCACAGAGTTGTCGCCATCCCGGTAGCACAAGAAGCCAAGGGCTCGGCAGTCGCCGGGGCGTAGCGCTGGGGAATAGGAAAGGAGGGGAAAGACCCGCCCCCCCACCATGAAACACGTTAAGATTCCACATTTCCGCGGTGTCCCCCTCACTCCTACACGCGGAAAGCACTCCCTACGCACCGCTGCAACTCCCGCTGGCAAGAAGCGGAAATCACGCCACGAAAAAGGGGGGGTGGGGGGACACAGGACCAACCCTGAAAATAATAGAAGGACCCCACGCAGCGTCCGCTTCCTTAAAAAAAAAAACAACCCGTAAGTTTCCAGTAGAAAACGACACCTGCCGGAGAGCGGAACCGCCCCACTCACCCCGCCGGGCACCGCGCTCCCCTCCTCCCAGATCCAGCCCGCCCTTGTTTCCTTCCCTTCCCCCGGAAGCATTGCCGAGCTGGGGGGAGAGAGATGGGGGAAGCTCGGCCCCTCCTCGGCCGCGCCCCGGCCTTAGGCCAAAATGGCCGTTTGGACGCCGCTGTCAGGGCGGCGAAGCGCCACAGCCCCAGGGGGTAAAATGGCTGCCGCCCACCGCCATGGAGGGGCCGCCCACCCCTCTCGCTGCCTTTATATCTCGGCGGGCCTCGCCTGGCCGCAGGGGGTGATTTTTCACCTCTGTCTCCCTCTGGTGGCAGAGCTGACAGAAAACACTAGTCCGCGAGCAGTTATTATTATTAATAATCATTTTTGAAGCGGGGGTGGCTTTGAGTGAAAGTGATGTGTTGCTGCACCCCAGAGACCGTATGGGCTTGGCCCGTGCCTCGTGTACCTGCGGCTCTGAGGGGGACAAGTTGCCCTTATAAACGTGTATTTTGTAATTATTTTTTTTAAGGGAGTAGGAGTGACATGCGAAGCTGGTGAGGGCTCAGGTGGGGTGTGGAAGGAAGGCAAGGCAATGGCGGCAGGTGGTGGGCAGGGAGGGCTTTACTGCTTCCAGCTGTAAAGCAAGGACCTAATGGAGGGGTCAGTAGGAGCTGGGTCTAACTGCTGTGGGGTGGGAGTAAGTGCTAAGAACACACCTGAATCAGGTGAGGGTGAGGAGGGGGCCACTGTTAGCCTACATTTGTACACACGTCCGTGAAGGGATAGAAATGCCATAGCTATAAGGGTTTAAGGGACAGAGCTACTCTTGATGGCCTGGTGTGCTGTGGTAGTCCTTTCTGCTGTTCCACAGGGCAAGGAGTAACTCTGACTAGGGTGAGCAGAGTCTGCCAAAGAAGAGGATGGTTTGGGATTTGTTGTGTTTGATAAAGAAGAGGAAAGGGTGGTCAGCTTTAAAAGTCATTGCTGGTGCTTTTGATCTCAGCACCAGGACACCTGTGGCAGCTGCTGCCTCAGTACCTTCTTCATTGACCTCCACAAAAGCTTTGTGAATAACTTTTGAGATGACAAGGTCCTTCTTAGCTGACATCCCTGTGAAATCAGCGTGAACAGGGTCAAAAGCATTTCGTATCCCCATGCTGCTCAAAGTGGATTTAAGGTCGTAATTCTCTTCCAGCTTCAACTTGGGCAGGTACAAATCCACTTCAGCTTTTATCATGTTGGCTGTTTCGGTCCATTCAGCCAGTTTCCTGTAGGTCAGCTCTCTTTCCACCTGCAATGAGTGAGATCAGGCTGTCAGTAACTTACACCCTATGTCCTTAAAGGTGGTGAGGTATAGGCCTGAACCGTCAGAGTAGTTTGTTATTTTTTCTCTGGTGTGAAGAGTATTGCTTTTTTGCAATGTGTGACCGATAATGCTAATAATAAGCACTTACTATGTGAGTGTATGGATTATTTTCCTCTTAGTAGCAGTAAGTAACTGGAACACATGGGACCAGGTACAAATAAAAAGATGTTTGCCCTGATCTGTTTAGAATCTGAGACTCATCCTGGCATGGTCATGAGTGGCTGTTGATACCTTCTGAGTCAGGGTAACCAGCACTTAGTTTGAGAAGCCTCACCACAAAATATCAGGTGGAAATACAGATTGAAAATGACATAAAAATTAATTAATGCAGCCCTCAGAAGAAGATAACTCCAGGGCAAATTCAGATTTGGTTCTTGCTTTCCCTATGCTATTTCAGCAATAGAAAAGGGGACACAAAACAGGCAAAGTCAGTTGTGTGGACAGACATTTTAGGTGTGCCCCTAAGTAAAATGCTGTATTTGCAATGTTATCAGATGCACTGAATCCTAAGCTGAGAAGTCATGGTGTTATACTTTATGAAACACACACAGTACGCACACATCAGAACCTATTCTGCCATGATTTTGAAGCTTGTTCTTCCTCACTCTTTTCATCTGTTTCTGTTACTGTCTCATAATGTATGTGATGGAACAGTAGGTCAGTTTTACCCGCTCCAGACCGGTGGTGTTATCATTGATGTCATCTGGTAGGAGAATGAACATGCTGAGTTCATTTGCCACATATGGCAGCTCAATGATTTTGAATTTCATGGTTGTTTCATGGAATATAAGAAACATATCTCTCAGAAACATCATCTGTACTGGTTTAGTCTTGGTCTGTGAAAAATTCAGGCATAAAAAATAGTGTTACTTCATTCCCTGAAATGGATGATAAAGATTACTTGCTTCACTGAACTGAAAACAAAAATTCATAAACAAATACAAGTCTCAGCAGCATTTGCATACTCAGTACCCTCTCCTTTGGACACCACCACATACACCCCCTTTTCAAAGCCATGGGGATCAAAGCCACGTACGGTATCTACCTGATGATTGAATCACGTTATATGGACCCCATGCTAGAACAGGTGGTTGTGCCCTGAAGGACAATGCAACCCAGGGAGACCCCACTCAGGAGCAAGGTCCTGTGACCCCATGGAGAGGAGCCCACTCAGGAGCAGGTTTACTGGCAGGACCTATGACCCTGTAGGAGACCCATGCTGGAGCAGTCCATTCCTGAAGGACTGCACCCCATGTAAAGACCCATGCTGGAGCAGTTCTTGAAGAACTGCAGCCTCTGGGAAGGTCCCACATTGGACGTGAAGGGCTGTATCCTGTTGGTGGGACCTCACAATGAAGCAGGGGAAAGGTGTGAGGAGGAAGGAGCGGCAGAGACAAAGCATTATGAAGTGACCACAAGCCCCATTCCCTGTCCCCCTGTGCTGCTTTGAGGGAGTGAGGTTGAGCCTGGGAAGAAGGAAGGGGTGGAGGAAGGTGTTTTATATTTGGTCTTATTTCTCATTATCCTACTCTGGTTAATTTGCAATAAATTAAATTAATTTTTGTAAGTCGAGCCTGTTTTGCCCATGGTGATAATTGATAAATGATCTCCCTGTCCTTATCTCATCCCGTGAGCTTTTTGTCCTGTTTTTCTCCCCCTGTCCTGTTGAAAAGGGGGAGTGATACAGCGCCTTGGTGGGCACCTGGCCAAGGTCAGCCCACCACAACCATGTACCACGATGGATCCTAAACGCGCACAGGTGGCATAGTAGGTTTCGGATACACAGTCTGAATCACTGAACACAAAGACACAATCACTTTGAATTTCCTGGCGTACAAAAGGTGTTTGCACTCATAATCTATGTCAAACAAGATATATGCTTCCACTGACAAATAATTGTGCTTGCCTTCGACACAGTCCAAAAGTATGCTTCCAGTCAGCTACTGTGCATTGTCAGGGCATGATCGGTTAAATACTGTTAGCTCAGTAGTGTGCCCTCAGCTTACACCGAATACATCATCCTCACACACTCAGCTAAAATGACAAACCCCAGGCAAATTCCCTTTGAGGTTTTTAGGCAACACCCAGGGCGCGTGAGGAAGGAGCAGCTGGTTCAGTTTCGTTGAACTTGGAGTACACACCGTGTCTCAAAAGCAGAAAGGAGACGTAGGTGTGTACGCGGGGCTCTCAAAAGCAACTCCCTCCTGTGTGAAAATGGGACCTTGGTACTTAAGGAAATTTCTTCTTAGTTAGCCACAGTGTTCTCAAGTGTTTTGATACCGAGCAGCTCTTAATTAAAGTGAAAATCATATTCTTGTGGATATGTGTAAATAAGATGATGCGGATTTATTTTCACAATTGCCATTCTCACTGGGTTTGTGCCATGTGCCCAGCTACGAGTAGTGTTGCAGTGGTATATGAAATGCAGGTGAAATATTAGAGATTTCTTGCTCTTCAGTAATAGACATATTGATACATCACAATAGGCATATAGAAAAGGAATTTACCTTGCTCAGTCTGAAGGGCCTCTCAGAAGTATTTTTTTCTAGAAATTTCTTTTCCCAGTTTCCTTTGAAATAAATGGCATTTACTAAGACCAATACCGTGTGAGAATCGACAGATCCTGCAGGCAGCAGATCCTGGATTTTCCCTTCAAAATCAGACAAATAGGACTGTTATTCCAGTGTGACTGTTTAACTTGCCAATTTTAATTGTGCCTTCTTTGTACCTACCTATCTAGCAAAAATGTTTGCATTTTGGAGATATTTTATGGTACGTTTTTCATGGTATACATATGGTAAAAATGGCTCTATTTTTTTTTTTTTTTTTTTTTAAATATTGCAATTTCAGTAGTAAATGGCATTGGGAAGTGGGTGAAGTGGAATAGCCTGGATGTTCTGTGAAGTTGGTTGCAAGCAGCTGAAGAGTGCAGAAGTAAAATCCTCACTAATCAAAGCAGAGCCACTCAGTATCTACCTGTGCCTCCCTCTGAAAAGCAATAATTCAGAAGAGGCTACAGCATGAAGAATCAAGAGAAGAACCTTGTCAGGAGCAGCAGTTAGTTTTGGAGAGAGGCATGCTTCAAGCTATTTAACTGCACTTTGCTTGGCATCTCCCCTCAGTTTCCATCTTTTATGGATCCTTGGCTGCAAGAGCAATAAATGTGGAAATACAAATTATTTGAAAGTGAAACAAGAAAAAAGCCATCTAAGTGGTACTTACTCTCGGTTTTATTTTCAACCCAGGAATTGATCAGGGCTCTGGCTTGTTCTGCAGCTGTCTTAAAGTTTACAGCTTGTGGCTTTGCATTATAATAGCTTGTAATGAGCTGTAAGAATTTCTGAAAGATAGAATTGGAAAATGTATGCTTATTTAGTTAAATTTGAGTTATAAAAATGTTAGAAAGGATCACTTCAATAGTCTACACTATCTGCACTACAGATAGTGCAGATACTACTATCTCTACTATTAACAGTACAGTCTGCTACTACGTAATTGAAGTAAATATAAATTGTTTGAAATTGGATAAGCCTTAAAATAAGGGTACATTCTATGTTAAATATATTCTATATTAAATAAGGACCGATCAAGCTTCAGTCTCAAGGAAACTGATACTTCAGTTTTTTTCTGTTTGAAATCAAAAGTGCAAATTTGTAATTTTGAAATACCCCATGAAACAAACATTTTTGCAATTGTTTCAGGATTTTCAAAATGACATATTATTTAAGTACTTTTTTCCTGCTTTATGACGTAGAATTCAGTACAAGAGGGAAGAATGGTCTCATATTGAGTTGAAACAAGGCTTTTAGTTTGCTTCAGAGGTGAGTTTGTGAGGACAACAGATCAGGTATAAAGGGAATGTTCTGGTGGAATAAAGTCGTGGCAGAAAAGCAGAATTAATGTTTGTATTGCTGTCTGCTGTGAAACAGTTCATGGAGATGCCTAGCAAGAAATTCTCTAGATTCTCTGTAAAGCATAGGTACATGAGATTATGGAGAAAATGAGCAATAAGCACTCAGAAGGACAAATTGCTAGTAACTTGGGAGATAAAACAAACTCCCATATCAAAGAAAAGTACTCTCATTTAAAACTACCTTCCAAGAAACTGGAAGATGATTAATACAATGTCAGTTTTAAAAAAAGATTTCAAAGATATGAGTCTGTATGGGGCAAATGAATAGAATGGGTCTAGTGGGTGTATGGATAAACATGATGAATTGGAGGAGTGTCAACAGCATTTTATAACAGAGAGTCTTAAATGACAAATCTGTTGGAGGTTTTTGCAGATGTCAGGAAGGTTGAGACATTACAGTCTGTTTCAATTACCAAAAAGCATTTAGTACAACTTCTCACCAAAGGCTGAGCATCCATGGCACTACAGATTAAAAACTAAGAGTAGGAGGAAATAGTGTTCATGGAGAAGGGTCATTACTACTAGAATTCCACAGGGATCTGTGCTAAAGTATTTATTCCCTAAAACTGAGGTCTAAATGTTTACCTGGTTACATTAAAATATAAATATTAAAAGATTTATAAATGATCCAGTGACATGTAATGCATAGAAAGTGATTATTGCTGTTTAGGAATGAGGTATTGGGGCTATAACGACCGGTTTCATGAAAAAAAGTCTGCCCAATAGCTTCCAAAAAGGCAAATACAAATTTAAAGGAGTGGGGAACAAAAGAGAGAATATTAAGTGGCGCTCTGTAAAGCTGTGGTGAGCCCATAGTCTGAGTTCTGTCTAGCCTCCCCAGTATCAGAAATACTAGAGTATAAAACATACAGAGATAGGGGACAAGGATGACCAAAGAGATGGAGAGGCTTCCTTTTAGAAGGAAAAATCAACTAATAAAAATGCCGACAGGTGGCAGGCTCAAAAGACACAAGCGCTTCCCATGGTGTGTAGTTCAGCTGTGGAACTCCTGGTGCTGAGGGCTGCAGTAGATTCAAAAGGCCAGTCTGCCAATTTATGAAAGAATGGTTCATCAAGATCTATTAAGTAGACGTGCCTTCTGGTTCAGGAAGTCCCTGAGCTGCAGACTGCTTGAGGACCAGAGCAGAGTCTGGAGAAGTATTGCTATGCAGCCTGCCTTCTTCCCATACATTTCCTGAACTGTTGACCACTACTGGAGACAAATAGACTTTTTGTCTCTGAAAGTCAGCTCCATATGGCTGTCCTCATGGGCTCACTGAAACCACAGTGCTATCATTTGGAAAATTTTTATCATTGCTGTTGACAATCCCTCTTAATGTCAAAATAATCTAAGTACAAATGTTCAACTCACGGGCAGGAGTGGGTAGGTCTTTTCCTCATACAGTCGGTTGGCAGTCTTCAGCAGGTAGCTGCTTCTGGGTTTGTTGATGGCAGACAGGAGCTCTTTAAAGCCAGAGTGGATGTTTTCAGCTTGCTTGTACTCAGGATCCTTGGAAAGAGACACCAATTAATATACTTTTTTTCTGTCTGAAGTGTTGCATCTGCTGTGGTTGTTTAAAATGTCCAGGTTGTTTTAATTAAAAAGGAATTTCAGGGGATGGAGCTCTTTTTTTGAGTATGTTGCATGTTTGCAGCACTGTGTATAAGTGGATAAATTATTTTCTCTCTGTAGGGCAATGATCTGTTTCTGCGGTGCTGTGTAAGCCTTTGGGGACATTATCTGATGGCGCACCAAGGAAGTTTAATCTCATTTCAAGGACCCATCAGTGCAGCCTGGCAGCTTTTGAGGAGGTGCTCTGCTCTGACAGGCACTAATGTCAGGGCATGGACTTACCAACTATTCAGATTTAGTCCGTTTCACATGAATTTTGCTGTTGCGTTTGGATTTTGGAGGGAGCTGTCCTTATCAGTGTTGATGGGTTTAGGGAGCATGAGCTTGCTTGCCAGCTGTTGCCAGCTGTTGCTTCACTACTGGAGGAATAAGCTGCTACCTGTCGGCTGATCCCCACCATCTGCTTGGGTGCAGTCTCCTCCTCCTCCATGGCATATACCCTGCCCTGCACATGAGACACTGAGAGTCTGTGCCATGGACACATGGTGACTTGTTGTGAGGTTAGTCAGGTGGCATTCCTCGCTCTAGTCTTTTCTCACTTGTGCCGAGATGTGGCCTGCCAGGAAGGACACCTAGGAAAGAATCTGATAGCCAAAGAGCACAGCGGATAGCGGAGGTTGGGTTTGGAAGGGGATGGGAACAGACTGAAGAGGTAACGGAGGCAAATGTCTGAAGGACCAGATGAGGCAGACTTTACTACAACTCAGAAAGCCCGTGAGCTGCTGAAATGAATGTGGATGTAATGACTCGTCTTGAAGAATCATCCCCCGGCATCTAGGGAGAGACTGATATAACCTCTTCTCTCCTTTCATTTCTGGTTTGTCTAATCTAGTTTCTTTGAGCTTTCTTTTAGTTTCTGTGCTAAAGAAATATGGCCTGTTGAGTTTACAAGCCTTTTGGTGTCTGGGGAGTTCATTTGATGAAAAAGATCTGGGTGGTTCCTCCAGGTGGCAAGTCTCTGGGGAGCTGATTAACAAGGATGAATCGGCATGCATTAGCTTAAAGGGGAATTTTGTTTCACTGACGTGTCTGTGCATGAAAAAGGTGGAAGAGAGTTTGTTTGGAGTGAGGTATGAATGCAATAGGGTTTTTTCACTACAGAAGAAAACCCAAAAACTGAAGCTAATAGAGATAGAATTGTCCTGCATACATCTGAACAATCAATTTGTTGATATTGCCATAGACCAGTTAAACCCAAGCAAGACAGTATTAGGGCCAGTAAAAATGCAGTTGGTGTCTCAATTCTGCTTTTGAAGACCTGTGTTCATGAGTTTTATGGTAACGTTATCTGCTTGTTTGCTTTTTCTATATATAGTTCTTACTGAAGTGAGGTAATAGGTATAGACTGAAAACAAGAAAATGTTAGAAAGCTGAAGCAGTAGTTGGGATGAACTATCCCTTTCTCAGAGGTTTTTTTCTCTGAGTCCTTTGTTGTAATAAATACCATCTTTCTTCTCTTTGGTCTCCTCAGAGGTGGCCTTGTTGTCTCAAACAAATCTTCTTCTCCTGCAGTCTGGTTAAAATGAAGAACCTGTGATGATGATAGATGTTCATAAAGACAGCTTGTTTTTTGAAGATAAATGTGCCTAAGGGTTATATAATTATGTTAGTTTTCTGTGGTAATTCACATGTCCAATGACAGTTACTCTACTGAGGACAAGATTTTACTGTTGATTTGGTCTCTATAACTATGTCATTATTATATAGATTGTAGCCACATTTACTTCTTAATAATAGATCAATATTATGGCTCAAATATTAATTTATTTAGATAAGTGGTAAGTTCATGGAATTTATTTTCAGATCATGACCAAGCACAAAAAAGAGCATAGTGCACTTCTGAGTCTTATTACTGGGACAGAAATGTAAAATTTTATATTTAATATGTTTAAGTAAATGCTTATAACGAAAAAAAGTACAAGACTGAAAACTTCTGCTAAAGCGGCTGTAAGTGAAATTATATTTTCAGTACTAGTGTATCTCTGCTTTCCATGGGAGGATTACTGTATTTATGGACTATGTCACAAGCAAAGGTATTTGTATTTGTCCTGTGCAGCCCAACACATGCTCAGGAGAACTTATTAACTTGGGTATGCAGTACGAGAAAGCAGATCCACTGCTTCCAGAACCAGCTGGGGTCTAGAAGCAGTGATTTTATCTCTGGCACTCCTTTTCCTAGATTATTGTAGCTCCTTATTAATTTTGCTAATAAAGCTGTCTCTTTATTACTATTTGAGCACTACATCAAGTGAACTATTCTGTTCAAAAGACAGTTAAAATAGAAGGTAGAGTTCCAAACAAGACCAGCAGTAGTCTCTAATGTCAATAACTTACCTGTGGCAGACCACTTGCAATGCTCTGGGAACTGTAAGTGTAACGTAAATGTAGGGATAGTGCAGAGCAGGGAGATCTTGGAAATAAAGTGGAAGAACAGTGACCTGCAGGACTGCCGGCCTAACATTATGGCAGGTCACTGTTCTCCCATGTCGTTCCTTTCTGTTCCCCATAGGCAGAAGAATAATGAAATTTAAGTGGGAACTACCTGATATATATATCTGATATATATCACCATATACGGTGATATAGTGCTAATTTTAGAGCTTACCTGAGCCATCTGGGTTGCAGTGTCACCTTTTGCACCCAGGTGGACCATGGCAAGAGCAGTTGCAATACTCCAAGGAGAAAAGAAAATGTTTTGGCCTTTGGAAGTTTCATTCAGCTTTTTGTAAAGGTCCAGAGTGAAGCTGTTGGTTGACACTGAGAGAGACTCCATTGATACAACCTGAGACAAATGGAGAGAGGTGTTTCTGAGTCTCTGATTGTCAGAGAGAGGTGATGTCCCAAAGCCAGCTACCATGTGGTGTTAGAGATGCCCAGAGATTCTGGGATCCTTGAGTTTTCATTTCATATGTTCCCAGGGCTCCACAACTGCTTTGAAGCATTCTCAGAAATGCTTCAGAGGTGAATGCCCTGCAGCCTAGCTCATACCTAAGCATTTTTAGAACCTTCAAATTAGATCTCTCTTGCTGCTGTGCCTGGAGATGCTGATAATCCCGGAGCATATCTAGGGAACAAGGCTGAGCTGAACATTTTTGCCTGAAGAATTTCAAACTGACATCTCCACCTCCTGTTCCCAGAGAGTACCTGAACTGAATTTGCATGGAGCAAAGAAGCGTTTTGCAGACTTGAGAGAGAGAACATGTGTGTGTTTCTGTGAAGTTCACTGGTCAACTAGCCACTTTGGTCAACTGGGAAAGGAAAAGTCTGGATGCCTGATCTCGTACTTATTTGATATCAATAAAGACAGGCTTGAACCAGTTCACCCTATGCTGAGCATCCGAAACACTGCTACAGAGTCATGCTGTCTTGCGTGTTCAATTCCAGGATCAGGAGGAGTATATTCTCTCCTACAACCTGTTCTCAGTTCTTGGTCCTCAATCGACTGGTAGCCTGATGATTAAGGCATTTTTCCTACAGGTGAGGAAACTTTCTGCCCTCCTACGCTATGTAGGTTTTGCCCAAGCTGGGTTTGCATTCTTGCCACTGTGCCTTGGCAGTGGGTTTTTCCAAAGGCTGTATTTTGCACTAAAAAATGAGCACTCCCTTCCCCTGCATGACTTTTACACTATCATTTAACCCCTCAGTTCCAAAGAATTTAACATGAATTTTTAAAGCTTCCAAAGTAAAGCTAGTTATTTTATTATGAATATTTACACTACCTGAAATCCTAAGGGAGACAAGAGTCTTCAGATCTGTCTTCAGTCAGGATCTGTGGTGGTCTGTGAGGCAATGAATACTTTTGGAAATGTAGAAATGTTTGCACCTCCCTTTTCTTCTCTACATCCTCTTCTTGTATTAATGTGCATGTTCCCTCATTTGCCTGCTTCTCCTCTCTATCATCTGCTTTCAGAACTTAGAGAGAGAGAGAGAGAGACCTCCTTAAGTCAAGGCCACTGTTAGTGGGTGTATGTCCTGAAATGTGAAGGCCAGTATGCCTTTCTCCCACAAGTGTCCTCCACAACCTTGGCGCTTCATCTGCAAAAATGTGGGAATTGCAGAAAAGAATTGAACTACCCTATGTTGACAAGGGACATGTTGAAATTTTAAAGCTTCCTTTTCTTTTTACTCTACAAACTGGGACAGTGAGTAGAAACTAATCTCAGAGATATGGCTAAAAGGGAATATTGAAATAGGTTATTAGTCTCATTCATCCTGTGGTCAAATTTGAGAGGGATTTGAATACTTGTGGCCTTCAGGGCACAGAAAGCCCTTTTTTTTTATTTTTTAATATTTTTGCTCATCTGTTTCAGAAAGCAGATCACCTAAAATAAACAAAGAAATAAGAGTGAACACTGGACTAATTCAAACTGCTGGATGTTGCTTTGAGACTGCTGCTCCTAGCAGAGGAGGTGAAGGTGCTTTAGGTACCTACAGACCCTACTCTGTACGAGCTTATTATTCCTCTGTGATGAATTGAGAGAGTTTGGATAATCTACCAAAAGCTGAAAAACAGCTTGGAAGGTCTGCTTGTAATGATTTCTTTTACCAAGAATACTGTTTTTTGTATCAGAGTAAAGAGCCAAACAGCAGAATGTGTAAAATTGGAGATCAGGAAAGGTGTAATGCAAAACAGTTAGGTGTACACAAGTGTTTTACTTTAAACCAGTGCAATTAGCAATTCCACTGTTTTCCTCCATTTTTATCTGTGTGACTTACACTGCATTGATAAATTTCCTTTGCAATTATGTCTTTTCTGCTACATTTATGGTTAGGAATGGCCTCTACCCACTAGTATGACACATGCAGAGTAAACCAATTACCAGCATGCAGTTGATTTATACAGAAAAAGGATCAGTACAAAGGGTACAAGTCTGTATTTTGAACTAGAATAAATTTTTGTGCTTATGTTCACTTTGAGTCTGACTGGTACTTATGCCATACAAGGCTTCAGGAATGTTACAAGTACCTCCCTTTTTCCACGCATATTGTTTTTAAGTGTGTGCAGTTTTTGTGTCCACTTTACTTTCTTGCTTCAGAAATGTATTAGACACTATTATGGTTAGTTATGTGCTTAAGAAATGTTTCTGCTATGTATCTGAAACTGCTGTCTATGCTTTAGCTAAATAAATGGGAGAAGAAAATAAAGGAAAAAAGTTAGTGGTACTACAAGCTATAAAGATTGGCCAAAAATACAGGAAAATGAAGAAAGGGTACCCAAACTGTGTAGAAACTCTTTGTGGTATACTCCAGCTGCTGCAAGATCCTGTTTAGTAAGAGACTGCAGTTTCAAAGGGGAGAAAATTAGCCAAAAAAGAGGTGCTCTTGTTTTTTTCTGTGGCAGATGGAAACAGTGAGAGGAAATACTGGGTTGTTGCAACTGGAATGATAGAAACAAGGTTTCACAGCATCACAATGACTGACCCGTTGACCTCAAGTGGCTTGACCTGGGACAACAAGTCATAAAAAGTCTTTTGATAAAACCAGTCATTTTCCTCTGGCATACTAATGAAGTAATTTTTTTTCAAGCCATCTTTCATCCCCATCTTGCTCAGCATAGGTGTAAGGTTGTATCTTTCTGCCTGTTTGATTGTTTTACTGCCATACCTGTACTTTGTCAATGGTCCACTCTGAGTGGACATTTGGGCATTTCTTGAAGATCGGTTCTCTTGCAGTTACATGTAGTAAAAATCAGCACAATTGAAAATCAGTGCTAGACTAAATCCAATTATGAATTTTTTAATTCTGCAGGAAATCCCATGCAGATATGTCCTCCAGGAAGAAAATGAGAGCATTTATTACATCTGTTGCAACAGAGCTAAAGGATTGGACTATAAATAACATTAAAATATCTTTAAAAGAGATTTTCTTGTGCCTGTTACTGGTGGAAGAACAGAACCTTAAAAAATATGGATGCATTTTCATTTCAGTTCTAAAGCAGGGTGGTTTTTTTTCTGTGTCCTCGTCTTGAATACTAACAGTACACCAGCACACTGGATTTTATTATTGTGTGCTGTATCTGCCATTTCTGCTTGTCATGAGGTCAGCTGCCACAGAGGTGCCAGGGATTATTTTATGATGCTGAGATTTGCACTGGGAGACAAAAGCCCCGTCTTTCATTGTAGGATAAGCAGAAACCCTGTTAATGTAATGTGTCTTGACAGGCATAGAATCACTAGCTGACTTGCAGTCTATGCTCACAATGTGTTTGTATTGAGGCTTATCTCAGCACTGTCCTGTAGATACTTCTTTCTTTAGTTTTTAAAGTCCTGGGACCTTTCAAGGAGGAGCTTGTGGACCTGAAATTTTGATGATACAGGACAAACCCGGGGTTTCTTGAGAGCAGTTATTTGGAAAAGCAGTCATGTAGCACCTATTACTTGGCTACCTTTGAGTATTTTACAAAGATGAATGCAACCTGCACTAGCTGACCCTGCTTGCATAAGGTGTTGGACCAGACGATCTCAAGTGGTCACTTCTAGCCTGAACGATTCTGTATTTCTGTAAGTGTTAGCCTGACTTGAGAGCCAGACACTAGTTACCATGAAAATAGTACGGGGAGGCAAAAATGAAGCAGCTTCCAGCGTTGCTTGGTCTAAAGGGTGTTAACCTCTGGATGGATTCTCTTCCTTCTCTTTCAACATTTTTACCTGCATCCCAAGTATGTGTTATACTGGAGGGGGTGCTGTTGGCATCATCTCCCAAGCAAAGCTGAGACTGGGAGCAGCTTTGTACCAAAACCAGCCTGTTTGACCCTTTAGAGCTCTCACCAGCTGGCGGACACTGGGCTGTAGTTCCTCAGAGACACACAGGTGTTGCTTTGCAGAGCTCTGCAGGGTGGTTTGAGTGAGGGGGTGCCCAAAAATTAGCATGGGAAGACCTTTCATTTGGTCTGGCACGGCACTCTTCCCATCTCTTTGGACAACTTTTGCTCTTACATGCAGTGACTCTTCAAACTGGGTAAACACAATTTAGGAATTCAACATTTTTTTTAATTGTGATTTTTTACGCCCTTATGCAAGTTTTTCTGCTCCTGAAGCCTTGCTATGCTGACTACTCCATCCTGACAATAACTTCTCTGTTCATGTTTTTCCTTTTCTTTTTTTTTTTTGCATGGCCTTCACTTGTGTGCTTTTCCACACCTAAAAAATAAACTTCTTAGTAAAGCTGAGTCAGTAGCACACAACTGGGCTGCAGCAAGGTAGGTCCTGGATGACAGACAGCTGAACCCTGTGCTGCAGGTTACAGGCAAGGGAGGGCACTGATTTTAGAAGCAGCACTTTGTACAGGGAAGAAGATGCAGGTATACTTTGTTGGGTGGAGATGTATTTCTAAATAGCATAGGTTTTGTGGAGGTGGAGTGAGTTGTAATTATAGGTGGAATTCTGCTGAGAGTAAATGTTTTTACAGGACCTCCCTCCTACATTCAAATCTTGTTGCCTTAGATAATGATCTCTGACATGTGGTTATCGAGTCCCACAATAGCTCCAAAGCTTTATACTATTCCTTATGGCCACAAGAAAGCACAACTGCTGCCCTCCCAAGCCAACAGAGGGAACTGATGTTGCCAGTGCAGCATTGCTTGTTCACTATTCTACAGAGCAAAAGGGATGTTTGGAAGCTGCTCTTCTGGGCTATAGGCTCTAGGCAGACTTTTTATTTCTAGTGTGTTGTGACAGGGAAACAAGCCTCCTGAGTAGGTCCCAGGGGGGGATGATAGTGCAAGAAGCAGTCGTCAAAAATGGGAAATGAAATGCTTAAACAGGAAAATCGAAATGCGTGTGCCAGTACAGGCAGGATGCAGGAACAACCACAAAACCATGGATAAAATGCAAAGAGTAAATCTAATTTCATTACCTCACAAACTGGGGGATCCCTGAAGCAGCACTCAGGGAGAGTCACACAAGTGGGGACTCAGGCACTGCTGTGCTCAGTCCATGCTTAGGATCACCGAACCTGCTGTTTTCACCTGTATATCAGGGATTCATGCAGGCATATCTTACCACTCTGCTTTGGTCTTTCCCACATCAGGGCAGGAACGTCAAGCATGTTCGATAGGGTGCCTCTAAGTCTTATCTGTGTTATCTAAACACAGACTGTCCAACATACAAGGCTAAACAACAATTAGTATGATATGTGTGTTTTTGCTGCCCCAGCTGCAAGTCAGTTGAGTGTTTTTACAATCCTCCTCGCCAGTCTTCCATTATTTTCCCACAAATGGCTTGACTCAGTGAGGAAAAACTTGCTCATCACAATGTTTAATTTGATTTGAAATGTTTAGTAAATGCCTAGGATAACATACTGAACAGTGTTCTTGGGGCTGTTTGAAGACTAGGGAGAATAAAACTAAGCGTGTCAGCTTTATCAATGCAGATAATTTGCAGTGAATTTGGAATGGTGAGAATGGAAACGTGATAGCACAAACACAACTCCAAGTTCATTTATTGGATTAAATGCAGATCATGGTAAAATATGAAGTAAAGCATCAGTCAAAATCGCACTGGTGTTTCTGTCAATACCATGACTATCTTAGTTGAGATGCACTCACAAATTATGTAATTCATCATAAATCATTGCATAAATCAGACATTGATCAGCAGTGCAGATAGCAAGGAAACTGGGCAGTTATTAGCCAGGAAACAGATATAATTAGGTTAAATTAAAAAGAGGAAGCAGATTTGAATTCTGGATGGTTTAGATTGCACATCAATAATAGATATCAAGAAGCACATTGCGCATAGTTTTCTTAGCATTTTTGCTGGTTCAAACTCCCAGCATCCTTAACCTACAAAGCTTAGAAAAATGAGGAAAAAATGCAAGGTGATTAGAAGTTGGACATTAAGCACTAAGGGCTGGACCATTTTCCCTCATTGTCACATTTTTTCATGAAGTTGCAAAGGCAGGAGAGAATGAATGCAATGTGTCTGTATACACACAGTGAGACAGGGAAGGTGAGGGGCATTCTGAGATTATTCTAGGTTTGTACTAAATTTTGTTAATTTCCAACAGTCATTTGAAAGGTATATAAGGAAACTGCATTGTAATGCAAGTGCAGGTTTCCCAGTGAGGAAAAGAGAGCATATAGATTTCAGCAAGTTCTTTTTTTTTTTTTTTTTCTTTCAGGGTTTTTTCCTCTCTGGGAGATTCAAGAGGATTAACTGCAATTCCCTTGAAGTCAGCACTTGGCATGGGGCTAGATGATGGCTTGTGTGCAGATTTATGGCTCCACCTTACTCTTGAACAACAAAGCAGGTTTGATGCAAGTGAGCAAAATTCTGCACTCTGTTTTCTGGGTAGCACTGTCTCATTAGAATGATGGAAAGGAGCAGTAGAGAGATGGTCTCTGAGGCGCAGGGTGGTCTCTGGGTGTTGCCTTACTTGGGGCAGGGTGGGGAGGGGTGGGAGAAAAGGGACGTACACTTTCACTACGTATTGCTGCATGGGTTAAGGTTGAGCTTCTAAAACTGCAGATCACGTTGTTCCGTTGAACAGTGAACCTTAGGTACTGTCTGGGAGCAAGTAATAACTCATTCTAGAGGAGAGCAGAATCTGCCAAAAAAGAGGATGCTCTTGGATTTGTTGTGTCTGATGAAGAAGTAGAAAGGGTGGTCAGCCTTAAACATCAGAGCCTGGCTGATATTTGCACTTGTAAGTACTATACTTACAGCAGAAGCAGCAGCTGCCTCAGTGCCTTTCTCATCAACTGCAACAAAAGACTTGTGAAAAACTTTGGAGATCATCACACCACCCTTCTCAGCCATTCCACTGAAATCAGCATTGCTGCTGAAGGCACTGTGCATTCCCATGCTGATCAGTTTATCACTGAGATCGTATCTTTCTTCCATTGTGAACTTAGGTAGGTACAGATCCACAAGAGTTTCGGTCATCTTCTTGGATTCGGTCCATTCAGACAGTTTCTCATATGTCAGTTCTCTTTCCAGCTGTCATTTCAAAAAGAAAAGGAATTGATGTTTGCAAGGGAAAACCAATTAACTATTAATTAATCGATGTTATGGCAATTTAATGAGTTAAACAATTTTTAAATGACAAATTTAGCATTTAGCTGAAAGCATGAAATATAAATTGATTTTACTGGTGATCAGAGGCAGGGTGTGCAACAAACATTTTAGACTCAATGGTTTTGAGCACCACCCCTGCCAAATTCATTGCAAAAGAAAGTCAGGGCGCTCAACACCTGTGGCTGCCATCCCCTGAGGTAGTTCTTTCCTCTCTTTCAATTCAGTATTGATGTAAGGAAAATTGCTGGGAGATTGCCAGCTCTGCGGCAGGTGGTTTGGTCCGGTTCCATAGAAACAGGTGTTAATATCACACGTATTTCCTTGGCAATTTTAAGACAAACCACTTCCAGCAAAATCTTTCACTGCCTCTCTGTGTCCTGTGTGTTATGTCACCAGGGTTCAGCTCAGATCAAATGGAGGAGAGAAATGAATGGTATTCTTGACACAACAGATGCCAAGAATTTAACAGTCTTGCAACTGTAGTAACTCCAGGGGCAGATCTCATTATGGCAGCAAATGGAGTCTCACAAAAATCCTAGGTTTTCAGACAGCAAACAAATGTGTGTGGGGGCAAACAAAATGAGAACAAGATGGTGAATAAACTTCCAGGTCATGGAGAAGAGTTGTCTGATATCTCAGGAAGAGGCTGTGAGTACTTGTGCAGTACTGTCCCTCCAAGATGTGCAGTGAAGGGAGATTTAACCCTTGCAGATCATGTAGGATTGGGTGTTAGTCATGGGGCTATTGAAGAGCTAAGCATCTGATTATGCACAGCCTTCAATGTCTTCAGTTCTTAGGAAACTAAGGGCACTCAGTGTGGAGGAACTTTCTTGGGATTGGATAGGTATTAAAGGAACTTAATTCAGCCAGTGGAGGAGACCAAACAGCATGTCCTCAGAGGGAGAGATAAGGTCACCAGCCCATCCATTTTTACTTTTTTTTTAATGACTGAGTGGTGATACAAAATGGATGTAGCATACTTTGTTACCTGTTCGAGACCTGTAGTGCTGTCCTTGATGTCATCGGGAAGGACGATGAACATACTGAGTTCACGTTTCACATATGGCAACTCAATCATTTTGAAATTCATTGTTTCCATGATGAGAACTGGAAATGTATTTCTCATGTACATCATCTTCACAGGCTTGGTCTTGTTCTGTAAAGTATTTACTTATAAGTAAGTAATCATTCCTTGAGAAGCAGGATGATGGTGACTCAGTGCAGTAGAGGGAGAGGAAACTTTTGTAAGCAGCTTTCATATTAGTGATTTGTCATTTGTTTTCCAAATCTTTTCTTGACTGGAAAATATTGCTTATCTTGGCATTTGTCCCAGAGCGTTTTATCGAGGGCTGAACTAACTAATTTTATCCTCTCCCCAAAATGTGCTCAGCAGCCCACAGAGGAGGGAGGAAGAGAGTTAGAAAAGTCTGCAAGGATTAGGGGGATGGACCAGGTATGGGTTATTTCCTTACAACGCTACGGCAGAGAAACAGCTATGGTTTAAGAGAATGACTGATGTGCAGTTTTTCTGTGGTCTCCTCTGTCAAGAAAAACTTATTGCTCTTTATGTCACAACCCTTAACAAAAGGTAACTTTAATGTCTGAGCAAAGGTGCTCATGATGAGGGGAGTTCCTGGTGAGCAGTCACCTTTGCAGGAGTATGTAACCTCTCTTGATGTCTGCGTCCCTTTATTCAGGGAAGCAGACAGTGTATATCTGCTAATCTAAAGAGGATAGATTTAGATTAAATATTGCCCAGAGAAGCTGTGGATGCTCCATCCCTGGAAGTGTTCAAGACCAGGTTGGATGGGGCTTTGAGCAACTTGGTCTAGTGGGAGGTGTCCCTGCCAAGGGCAGGTGGGTTGGAACTCGATGATCTTCAAGGTCCCTTCCAACCCAAACCATTCTATGATTCAGAATACGGCAGAAGGTACAGTTCATGGGAATTGTACCGAGCTCTTGTATTTTGATGTGAATTCATTGATGTCTCTTCTGGATACATGCTATTAACATTTCTTCTACCCTTGCCCAACCGTGTACCCTTTCAGAATACCCTTTTGCAGCTGTACCTGAGCAGATATATTTGGGCCTTGCCAGGCTGCACAGTACAGAGGCCCAGGTACCGTACTCACCCATGACATGGCATGGAGTTCCTGTCCATGAAGCTTAGACTCTCAGAATCACATTTCCACAACAGAGCCCTTTTAGCATTGTTTTGCAAAAAGGTCTTAAGTGACTCTAGTGCTTTTGGAAATAGAAACTGTTATTTGGAGCTCACTAACATTTACCTGAGCAGCATCTTAATGTTGCAGTGAGCTGAGCACTGACACATTTTGCTGTAACCAGCTTTGCACAGAGAGCCTAGTTACCACAGGGATACCTAAAAGGCTTACGAAATGGAAAGATTTCAGCAGTAGCTGTTGTCACCATGCTGTTTATGGTAAGAAGGATACCAGAGGAGCTTACCTTGCTCAGTCGAAAGGGTTGCGTATCTGTATCTCTTGCCAGAAATTTCACTTCCCATTCTGCCTTGAAGTAAATGGCATTTACCAGGATCAGCTTGGTGGAGTTTAACACATCTCGTGAACCCAGCATGTTCTTGATTTTGCCTTTTGAAATCGGAAAAGTTAGGTTTCATTCCAGTGTAGCACAGTGAGGACATGAAATGATTGATTTTTATCTCAGTTCAACTCCTTGGTGAAATACTCCATGCCTCAGTGCCCTACTCCCTAAAATACTCCCCTGATATAAATCAATTAGTTTGCTTACGGTTTCCAAAGGTGTTTGCTGGTAGCTATTCTCCTGGCTACCTGACAGGGTTGACTCCTTCCCCCCAGCATGTCACAACTTCATGGCAAGCAACTAGAAGCAGAAGCCATGTATGTACTGCCTCGCCAGCTGGTTACCCCAGATGAGAGGAGACCAGCACCTCTGGCCAGTGTGGGATGGTACAGCTAGGTAGGCATCCCAGCTGCCTTGGAGCACACCAGCAGGCAGAGGTGTTTCTCCCCTCTGCCTACTCTGCCTGTGGTACCTGGGTGCAGCGCCAGGGCTGCAGCTGTGCTTGAGGACCAGGTGATGCAGAGCACAGCGGAGTCAGTGGGAGTCTCCCCCAGGAGCTCACTGAGGTCTGGATCAGGTATTTGGATCTGCTTAAGGCTGCTGCTCTTTCTGTGTCCTCCCACTGCTCACTGTCCACATCAGAAGGCATGACCTGGCTGCTGCAGTAGCGGATGGGGAAGCAAGGGCACCTGCCCAAGGGAAATGTCAGGCTGGTTTAATAGGAGAGTAAAGGTGCTGGAGTTGAGCTCAGCTTACCCTCAGTTTGTTTTTCAACCCAAGTGTTGATTTCCTTTCTGGATTGTTCCGGTGCTGTAGTAAAGTTAAGCTTCTGTGGCTCTGCTTTGTAGTAGTTCTTACTGAGCTGTATGTATGTCTGAAAAATAGAAAAAAAAAACCCAAACCAACCCCTATAGTATACTGATTTTTCAGTCCCAAAGGGAATTTGTTAGCTCTTGGACTTTTTGATAGCTTCTTGGGGCTTCTTGGGACTTCTTGGGACTTGCTTGGACTTGCTTCTTGGGACTGCAGGATCTTGCTTGTTACTCTTTGTTGGACTGTGAGTTAACAGTTAAGGAATAACCCAAGGACAGAAAATTCCCTTCTTTTGTTCCCACTTTTATTTGGAGAAGCAAGGAAGGCTGTGCACGTCTCACAGGTGTGCTTATTTTAATGTCCCATTTACAATTATAATATTGGGGGTTCCAGTAATAAAACCATATTGCATGAAAAGAAATCCCTACACTACAGTCAAATGGCAATTCATTCTTAAATACTGTGAGCAGACCGACTGGTGTCTTCCAGTTAAGTTTATCACTGGCATCCAGTCAGCTTCAAACCTGTTCTATTGACGACAAGTAATTAAAATGAGAAATATTTTTTTGCACCTTGTCATACTCCTCTCTGAGATTTAACTTACAGGCAATAATGGGAAAGTTTTATCCACATAAATGCGATTGGCACTTCTCAGCGAGTAGCTGCTTCTGGGTTTGTTGATGGCAGTCAGGAGCTCTTTGAAGCCAGAATGGATATCTTCAGCTTGCTTGTGCTCAGGATCCTTGGGAAGAGAAAGCATGCATTCAGCAATTGCATTTTTGCATAAAGTTTTCAAAACATGCTAACTGATGTATGTGGGAGAGGGATTTGGGTTCCTCTTTCTTTTTACTTTTCTAAGTTAGTTTACTGTCACTGCAATTTGCAGTCTGTTTATGACTGGATTAACTGACTTGCCATATAGCAAACCTTCCAGACCACCCCAGTGACTTGTCCTTCCATGCTTTTGGGAGTCTGAATGAAAGGAACTGAACATGAACCTATTGTGATGTATGTTGGGGTTTGTACTTTAAAGAGAGGTGCAGACAAGAAATACTGGACTTCTAAAGCTGTATCTGGACATTGTGATTCTGGAGATTCTTTATCTTTGGATTTCAGTTCTAATAGATACCATTTTTCTTCTCTTTGGTCTCCCACGGGAAGGTCTGGCCACAGAAGAAGAACCTTCAGCTCTTGCTGCTTGAGTGAAATGAAGAACCTGCAAGCAGAGTTTCCAAAGGTAAGAAAGAGACGTGAAGCAACTGGTGTGACTTAAAGCCAAATGGGGATCAAATGGTTGCCTTTTTTTTCTCCGTATGATAAATTACTGTGCTATCTGATGCTTAGGTGACTAATCAAAGGGATGGTGAAGCTGCAGTATACATAAATCCTGTAGAGTAACAATGAGTAGCGCTGTCTCCCTCCCTGAGCTTCAACGCAGCGCTCCTGTCTGCGTGCTGCAAGGCTGAACTCCCTTCAACAGCTATTGCTCTCAGCAATAGCAATGTGTTTGTGCAAACCCAGATGGTTGTCCTCATGGTACTGGTACAAAGGCATCTGAATGGGAGTGTGGTGACATAGAGGAGAGAGGTGGGCAGAGCTGGGCACCACAGCTGCCTTTGAGCCAGCAATGTACCCATGTGGCACTAAGAAGGATTGGGTTGGGGGCTGTGGAGATATCAAAGCCCTTCCTATTTTCCTGCTGGGTTGTCAGGCAGTTGTTCTGAAAAGCATAAATCAGGAACGAAAGATGCATTCTGGCCAGGGAGGGAGGGTGCTGCGATCTGCAAGCCTCCTGCCAATTAGCTAGGAACTACTGGTGCCACCTGTTTGCTTCTCAAAGGGAGTATCCCATCTGTGACAGAATCATAGAACCGCAGGATAACTTAGAAGGTCCAGAATAACTTAGAAGAAGTTGGGTTCAGAGAACCTCTGTGCTCAGCGAGTGATACCCACAGGACACTTTCTGTTAGTGAAGAAGTGGGGCACCTGCTATGAAATTAATAAAATTTATTATTCGCTTCTACATTCTGAGGTCTGCCTTGGTTCCTTCTCACTGTGGTGACATTTTTTTTCTATCTAACACTAAATTTGCAGCCAGTACAGGAGATGGGTATTTATGGGGTGTATGTTTCATAGAGCAACCTACCTCTGCCATCTCTGTTGCCGTTTTGCCTTTTGCACCCAGGTAGGTCAGAGCCAGAGCAGATGATATACTCCAAGGGGAAAAGAAAACATTTTTGCCCTTGTTGGTCTCATTCAGCTTGTTGAAAATATCAACTGTGAACTTGCCAATTGATGTTGAGACCAGTTCCATTGCTACAACCTGGAAAGAGGCAACAGACAGAATTGTACTATTCTGATGTTTAAAATTACGTACACACTGCAAAACTGTTATATGTGCAACACAATGCCTTGGCACCCACTAAAACTAATAGCCTAGTTGCATGTTTTATCTTCCACAAAGATACCGTTTGCCACATTTTAGGAGCAGCAATTTCTTTTAGGTTTTTTGTTATCCAGATAATATTTTCCTATAAGTATATGTATGTCCTCTTTTATACAGCTGCAGTTTTCTTTGTATTTCTTTCTGCCTTTGGTTTTCAGCAATGTGCAGATTTGTAACCTGCCTTCCTTTTCATCCTTAACTAGTGATTTATCAAAGTTATGTTCCCAAGTGAACTTAAGTGCAGTTTTAGTACATAGATTCACAACACACCTGAGTTTCCCACTGCTTCATTTTGAATCTGTGTAGAATAGGGAGCTGATACTGAGAAAGAATGTAGGCATAATTCTTAGGATTGTGTGCTGTTCCTGGCCAGCCACCTGTTCTGACTAGTATCATGAATAGCAAAGTTGTTATTTGCTTTTATATTGATAGAATTTTATTCATTTTGTGTACCAACCACGCCTTCTGTATGTTCCGGCAATTTTATTTTCCCAAGAAACTGGCAGATTCCTTGAGGTTATGAGTATTCCAGTATTTAATGTATCTGCCCAGTGGTACCTCTCTCAAGTTGTTTTCTAGTCAAAAGACCAGAAAAGTTGTCATTATTGTCATCATCATTAGTATTACTATTAATATCAATATTAATATTATGTGTTTGATTGCACTACAGCTCTTGTGGCAGTCAGTGTGCTGTCAGTACCAAATCTGTACCACAGAGTGATTTTCTTTCCTTGGAGAACACAACCAAGAGAGCATCAAAATAGAAATGTCTCTGTTTTATGCTAATGAGTATTCATCAGAGTCCCTGGCCTGATATTGTGAAGTGCTGTGCCTTTGCAGAATGAAAATGGCCTTTTCTTCACCTAAAGTGTGGAACTTGTTTATCAAACTGAAGTTTTGATTAATATGGCTACTGCCCTAAGAAAACTTTCCTTCTTGTCATCAGTTCTGCCCCAAATTAGCAGTTTTCCTTAGCCTGATAGATTTATTTTCTGTAAGGATTGACATCTAGAAAAACATGAGGCAAGAATAATGCACTATAACACCAGTATATTATAATTCACCTGTACAGTCATGCAACCCACAGATTACTTTTTAAAAGCATCAGAAAAGTTAGTTAAATTGGTTTAAATATTTACCTCTGATCCCGTGAGAGAGATGGCTTAGGTCTTGTCCTCGGTCAGGTCCAGCGTTTGTGTGTTAAGCAATGAATACGTTTAGAAATATAGTACTGCTTGGACCTCCCTTTCCTTCTCACCTACATCCAAATTTAGAAATACAGTACTGCTTGCACCTCCCTTCCTTCTCCCTTATATCCAGGTTGTTTCCACCTACCCAAGGCTCTTTTCTACCAAATCCCCAAAAGATCTTCTGTAATTTTGTCGTCCTTGTTGACCTTGTCACTTTTCAGTTTTGGACATTTCAAAGGGAGAATGGAATTAAGATCTCAGCTCTGTTGTTACACCACAATAGTCTACTGACAGGATAGCAGAACAGTTCACCCATTCCAATGATCTTTTGGTTTTATGGAGACAACTGGACTGTTGTTTAAACTAAATGACTAATAAAATAGTTACACAACTAGAATGCTTGGTTTTGCTTTCGGATATAAGCAGATATTGTAGGTCTGATTCCCCTCTTTGGCTTTGTGCAGCTGTGACTCCTGGTTTTCAGATGCTGTACATTCACATAAAGTGTCAAGCTTAGTGATCGAATTAGACACTGGGAGTCCAGCTTCAGACTGAAAATCATTAGGAGCACAGATAGAGGCAAAGCCATGAAGGACTATTCAGGGTAAGGGACGGACAACCCACTGATTGCGTTGGTGAAGAAATCTCATTGCAACCATGGCTGGGAGTCATTTGAAAGAAACACTGCAAAACACTGAGTTAGTGCACAGTACTTGCAAGTAGTGAAGGAGGGCAAGGTCTGAAACACCACTGGAGGGCTTGAGCAGGGTTGGAGTGAAAAAATACAGTGGGGGCAAACATGGCACAGTAGTTGTCACTCTGCAGTCCCAGAAGAGACACAGGCTGCTGTTGGGTGGTGGAAGAAGGAGAAGGTGATGGCAACAACTGTTAAGACCCTGAGGGACAGGGGAAAGGGAATGGAGGAAAGGAAGGAAATTGTACTGTGTGCTAAGCATTTTGCTGCAAGCCTGGTTACCGGAACAGAGTGGGCCAAGTGTTCAAAAAAGTGACAGAAATCAATGTTGTGCAAGGCAATGAAGAAATGCCAGCAATTAAACAATTTTGGTTTTAGTATGATGAGTAAGTTCTCAAGAAATTGGTATAGGAGAAAGGTCAGCTGAGTGGTTAGGTGGTGGGAAAGCCCAAGCCAGGAGACTCCAAATCCCAAAGAAGTATTCTGAGAGTGAGTAAGCCAGCTCACTTTGCTAGTCAAGATACAAGGATGCCAAGCAGGATGAGAAATGGAGGTGGCAAGGCAGAATGGCTGTTGACAAGAGAGAGAAAATCCCACATATTGATTGAAACGGACATTCAGAGGCCAACCTCCTGCTTGGAGCAGGGCCATCAGTAGATAAGGTCAGCCATAGTCCTTTGGAGAATGGAGGTGACAAAGCAAAATAAGTGTATAGCACTTATAAAATAAGTGACAAAGCAAAATAAGAGTAAAGCAGTTCCCTGCTGGGCTGGCAACAGTGTTGAATGCAAGAAAAGTTACAAAGGAGAAGGTTTTAGGCACATAGGTTTTATTTTCCTTCAGTTCTATATTGTTGTTCAGTATTTTCCAATTGCTGCGGAACAGAGATCAGAAAGTACATGTGTTAGCCCCTTTACATGCATGAAAGAAGCACCAGTATCAGGAACACAGAGGATTTTGCAAGTTTATTTCATTACCAGCTGTGCCAGGCTGCAAAGTTGGTGTAAAACTGACAAGAATGTGGGTGAGGTAGCCCTCCTGGGATGATCAGCTTAGAGAGCTGAAACCAATGGAGATGCAGCAGCATTCTGCAGGAAGGAGTTTTTCCTTTTTCTTTCTTCTTACCTTCTGGGCCACCTTCTCCAGTGCTGTGCTGCTTATGCTGGGAAGAGGTTGTTCTCTAATGCACAACTTGCCCTTCAAGTATTGTGGTCATTGTCACTTGGTAATGATCTGGCACTGCCAAGAGGGACATTAACTCTGTCATCTTTGCAATCATGCTTTAAATAGTTGAAGGAGAAAGAGAAGGTGGCTCCCATTTCCATTGACTTTAAAGCCTTGTGAGTGAGTTTGCATGTTGTCATGGCTTTGCTCCTCCTTGGCCTCCCAGGTATGTCTTTCCCATCTTTATTCCTGAGGCACATCAGGAAGTGCTTAAGAGACTTGGCCATGGGGATGTGAAGCCCTTGCACGGGAAGCAAGGCAAGGCAGAGTTGCAGCTGAATGCACTGGGCACCTATGTTATGTTTCACAGCTGAGTCAGACAGAAGGCAGCGCTGTTGAGTTTCCTATGCTTCTTCCCATTTGGGAAGCAGAGCCAGAAGGGACCCTGGAAACAGCTGGTCACATGGAAGAAAACAGAAAGGACTCAGTGACAGTCAGCAGTCTCCTCTCTATCAGTAAAGAAAAGCCCTGCCATCCCAGGAAGACATATTTCTAGTAGGATGCTGGTAACGTCTGCAAGTCCTGTAAGAGACCCAGTCCTTTGCTCTCTGTTCTGAATTCAGAGAGTTAGGAGCATCCCCTGCAAATGTGCATGGCTGATTAGGACATTCTCCTCCTTAGGAGAAAGAGCTGTGATATAAAAAAATGTGTACGGGGCAGGGAGGGGAGTTGCATGTATCTTGCAGAAGGTGCTCAGGGAGTTAGTACTACAGGCTTGATACTCAATTTGATCTTGTCTCAAACCAGAGAAATAAGTGACAAAGCAAAATAAGAGTAAAGCAGTTCCCTGCTGGGCTGGCAACAGTGTTGAATGCATGAAAAGTTACAAAGGAGAAGGTTTTAGGCACATAGGTTTTATTTTCCTTCAGTTCTATATTGTTGTTCAGTATTTTCCAATTGCTGCAGAACAGAGATCAGAAAGTACATGTGTTAGCCCCTTTACATGCATAAAAGAAGCACCAGTATCAGGAACACAGAGGCTTTTGCAAGTTTATTTCATTACCAGCTGTGCCAGGCTGCAAAGTTGGTATAAAACTGACAAGAATGTGGGTGAGGTAGCCCTCCTGGGATGATCAGCTTAGAGAGCTGAAACCAATGGAGATGCAGCAGCATTCTGCAGGAAGGAGTTTTTCCTGTTTCTTTTCTTCTTACCAAAGCAAGTGTGCTGGGAATTACTGGTTTAGATCAACTTAGTCTGGTCTGTATTGTGGCAACTCTGGTTCAGAAAGCGCTGGAAAGATGCATCGATGTTATTCTCTGCACAGTTTCATACTTACAGTGTAGTGATAACCATCTTGGGATTCTTTGGCTAGGAAAATGAGCCAGAGGGTTGAATTCCCAGTTAGGTTCTCTCTTCTAACATTGAGAGATTTGTCAACAGTACAGGAAAATCAAGAGGTAGCATGCAGACTATTGAGATGTTCTTCGCGGTGTGCATTTTGTTCATTATTGTTGTTGCAAGAGGCTGCTTCGCTAGGGGGAAGAGAACCTTCCCAAGAAGAGGATACTCTTGGTCTTGTTGTGCCTGATAAAGAAGAGGAAAGGGTGATCTGCTACAAAAATAATAGCAGCACCAAGACTTCGTGATGCCAGTGCTGCTGAACTGGCAGCTGCTGCCTCTGTGCCTTCTTCATTGACTTCCAGATAACACTTGTGAAAAACTTGTGACAAAACCAGCTCGCCCTTCTCTGACATTCCTGTGAAATCAGCTTGACCTTCAGTGAAGGCATCTTGTATCCCCATCCTGCTCAAAGTAGATTTGAGGTCGTATGTCTCTTCTAATGTGAACCTGGGCAGATAAACCTCGATTTTCGTTTTCTCCATTAATTCCGGCCTGGTCCATGCAGACAAGTTTTCAAAAGTCAATTCTCTTTCTAGCTGCAGTTAGTAAAAAGAGAATCAGAAAATTACAGAGTGTTCAAAAACCTGTGCACTACGTGCTATTTCTTCTCTTTCCTTAAATGCAGAACTTTTCAAGCTCTTATAAGAGTACAAAAAAAAACAGTACTGAAAGACCAATGTGGAGATCCACAGTAGGTAAACGCAGTGCTTGAACTGTTCTCAGTCACTGTCAGGGAATATACTAGGGTTAAATAGTTGTAGAACAAAAACATTAGTGGCAGGTAACAATAGTCTGGTTGATTTGCTGTTCACATTCCTGCCTTCCCTACATTTTAGAATTTACGAAAAGAGCTTTTTTCCTACAGAACACCCATTAACATAAATGAGAATTTAATAAGTTATTATCCAAAGGCAGGATCTGTCTCTTTACAGAAGGTGGCAGTGTCCATATGCATTAGCTCTGGACTTCCTGGAGGGTAATGGAAGCTGTCCAATTTTTGGGGTTGGTGGGTTTTTTTTGAATGAAATCCTATCTGTCTGAATCAGTACAGTCAGTGAATCTCAGCAGGGCTGGCTTTCTGTCCTCTTTTTTGTTCAGCTGGAAGAAGAGCCAGTCTTGTAGGGTATGGATTGCCTATTTCCAGGACTGATCAACATTAAGAAGTGCCAGCTGCCAAGAGTCTAGTCTGAGCTCCAAGAGTTTCAAGTTCACAGTGCTGCCCCAAGTTTGGGGTTTGCTTTTCCTTATGCCTGATCAGTACCCTCTTTTCTAGAAACATGACCACAACCTAATCTTTTACCTCACACATGCATAAAATAAGTAAATAATGACACTCTTGTTTTTCCACATGATTTATGTTCTCAGTTGCTTTACCTTTTGTAAGCCGGTGATGTCACTTGGTAGCAGGATAAACATGCTGAGGTCATTATTGACGTATGGAAGCTCAAGAACATCAGTCTGGACTGATTCTGCATAGGTCCAGTTAAATTTATCACTCAGGTACATCATTGGCACTGGTTTAGTTGTATGCTGCAATAAATTAAATGAGATGTTTGCCATCTTCACTGAACAGTAATGGACTGAGTTAAAGTAGCTCTGTGAAAGTTTATTATACTTACTCTACAAGCTGCCCAGTGTGTCTGAGACATCCTTCTGGCTCTAACTGTAGGACACAGGATCTACAGATGACCTCTGGCCTTCTGGAAAGGCACTTGGAGGCTAGGCAGGCTATCTAAGCTGTCTCAGATCACACCCATTACAGGAAGCTCTATTCCACTCTGATTTGTCTTATGGTTAAAAATGAAAATGTAAATAACTAACCCATATAGTTTTGTTCACCTCTTTGTTTTCCCTACTGTCAGAGAATGGAAGCTTGTCTGAAGTCAGCTTCTGACAATTTTACTTGTGGCTCAGGTGCTAGTATGTGTGTGCAGTCTTTGTGCTAAAGATGTGGTGAAGAAAATATACTGTATGAATTAAATGAAATAACTTTCATGATGGATTTCATGTGGATTTAAAGACTGACAGGAATTTCCCTCCCTCACCTATTTCAGTTTTTCCACCTGCCAGATACAGGTCAGTGTCTTGCCTTACCGTGTTTACTCTGAAAGGCCTTTGCCTGGTAGCTTCAGCTTTGAATTTTGTTGCCCAGTTTCCTTTGAAGTAGAGCGCATTTGTCAGGACTAGTCTGGTGAGTGAATCTATGGATCCAGGAGGCAGCAGATTTTTGATTTTACCTAGAGAAAACAGAAGGACATTTACACATTTGTACAGTTTTACTGTTTCAGAGTAAGTGTTGGCACAATTTCTGCAGATATAAGCCAGGGAAATGTTAAGTGCTAATAGAGCATGCTTCTAGCTTGAGATTATTCTCAAATAAATGATTGCTGGGATAACCTTGATTTACAAGGAAGAGTAAACCACATTCCTCACATGTTCTGATGGAAGAGACTAATTTTAACAAGGGCTTGTCAGTGGATGACAGATTTAGGAAAGCTGATCTGATTTACCTTTCTGAGGTTAATTGTTTACCTGCCTTGGGCCCCTTGGCTACAGAGACTTTGTTCAATGCTGAAATGACTTCTTTTTGAATTGGGAGAGGAGAAACAGGAGCTTACCTTCAGTCTGGTGTTCAACCCTGGAATTAATTTCTCTTCTGGTTTCATCTGCTGCTCCCACAAAGTCAACTGATTGTGGCTCTGCATTGTAGTATTTCTTGGCTAACTGTAAGTATTCCTGCAGTGCAAAAGAGACAGCTGTCTTATGTTTGTTGCTGGCCAATATGAATGCTAATTAATAACTACACCCAAATCAAGAGAAAACATGATAAAAATTACATAGGCTACAAGCACAGAATTTTGTCAAAGGAACAAAATATTTTTTGGAAATACTTGATTTTAGTGTTTGCACTTAACCCCATCTGCAAACTATCCTGAAATTAGACACACATCCCATAAAATTAAAATTTTAGCATCCAAAGTCTCAGGAAGAGTCTTGTAGAAAATATTTATGTGAACAATATGATTTGCAGATGTAATAGAAAGATTTAAAAACATATAGTTTATGGTATGTTGTCATAGATAAATTATAAAGGTTAAATGGCACTACATAACCTGAATAAATGGCCTACGTACCTTACTGAAAGGCAGTGTTTTTTCTCCATATAACTGGTTAACACTTTTAAGCAGATAATTTTTAGTGGGTTGGTTGATTGCAAAGTTGAGTGCTTTAAACCCAGTATGGATATCATCCGTTTTGCCAGTTTCTGTCTTGGAGAAAAGGAAAAAAAAAGTTACTCATCTGTAGTGTAAAAGAGTTCAAAATTTCTATTTTCTTCTTTCATGCAGCTCCATGTAAAGTATTTCTGTTGAGGTAGTCTTTTACCTGTGTTGCAACACAAGAGGTGTTCTAAACCAGACAGCTATTAAAAGAATCATTTGAAAGTATTAAAAGTTGTAGACATGGTATAGACTCTGTTAAGTGTCTCAATGCAAGTGGTAAGAGCCTGAACTATGTAAAACATTTAAGGGTTTCTAAGTGGAGATTGTAAAACTACATATATCCAGAGAGACAGAATGTAATTGTTAAACAATGCATGAAGATTTGGCTGTGTGACTCCTTTTATTTATGATAGTTGAGAGTGTTACATGGAAAGTTTGCCCCTAAATTTCTTAATCTTGCTCTTAATATTTTGTAAATTTTTATATGTCGCAGTAATTGCAGTAAATTTGTTATCTTGAAGTAACAGCATTAAATGAATCTGGGCTCAAACTCTCATATGAGCTCAAGCAATTTAAGCTATGAATTAGCAAACTAATAATCTGTGCTGTATTCATCTTGTCTTTGCATCAGAATCAGAGGCATGAAGAGTCATTTAAATTTCTAAATTGTTAGAGCGGGCCCTTTGCCCTACCCACAGCGCTCTGTAATTCTTACAATTCAGACAAGTATTACTCATGAGGAACAATCCCTCTTCTGTTCATGCAGTGCAAATGAGTTGTTGATGTAGCCCCTAAAATAAATCTTCCAGCCATAGGATTTGGCTGTGGAATGCAGATCCAAGTTCCCATTCATCAGAACTAGTGGCCACTAGGGCTTTGTGGGCAGCCTGCGGGGAAATGGCTCACGCTCACAAAGAACAAGGATGACGGGGAAGAGCAGGGAGAAGAGCTTGATGCCACCATGGTTGAATTGTCAATGGGGAAAACCTGACTACACTGACTCAGAGGGATTATGTTTGCTTTTCTGTATTTTTCTGCTGTCCTAAATTATGTATACTTTGGTACAAGATGCCTGCCAGTATGTCAAAGACATCTCTCAGGAATATAATGATTTCCACTTCTCTAAGATTTATTGCAAGGAACTGGTTTAGCTTGGGAGATTTCAATATGTTGATTTGTTAACTAGTCAACTGAAATGGAGACTAATTTCTGAAGCAGTCTATCTACCAAGAATAGATAGCCTAGAAAAGTTAATACTCTGGGTTTTGTTGTCTTGATGCTGCAATCAAATGTGTGGGAGGGCAGCTCTGTTCTTGTGATCAGCTCTCTGAGGCAGGGACCATGCCTGTTCAAAGAACATGCTTTTGCTAAATAGCTAGCTATTCAACAGTAATAATTTGAGAAAGAAATCTCCCCTCAAAGCTAAAGGAAAAAGATCAAGAGGTGCATTGAAAGAGAATGGTAACATTAAATTTTAAAATTTGCAAATTTGAGGTTAGCTTTTGCAATTCTGTGTAAAAAGGGGAAGCATGTAATAAGTATCGCATTAGATGAAGGTATAGCAGGATGCCATACCAATTAGTTGTGTACACTACATCTGACGCGGGCAATCACAGGCAAATACAAATGTGGAAGGAAAATACAAGCAAGGGAAGATGTGACCATGCCCATAGCTTGATCACTAGATTTGGTGAGATACCTTCTGAAAACAGGCCCATTGATTTGATAGGCGCTCTTCCGATATGGAATAGACTTGCATTTTTATGGTTGTGGTGACATTTCTGGTTTCTTCAGCTTTCTTAAAGTGAAGTACCTATAGTGGAAAAAGCAATAATAAATGTAAGGATAGAAAATTTGCTGGTTCAATAAAATCTTTCAGTGTTGTCATGGGACTAGTAATGAGAGTCAAGCTCAGATTTTATTCTTGTGTCCAGTCCTGCCAGTATACAAAATGACATGAGCACACTAAACTGAGGGTTGCAGGGCAAAATTCTCATGTAACTAGCCTTTCTAGAGGAATCTGCATGCTTTATTCATGCCCCAGGCTGACCAGTTAATAGCTGGGAAGAGATAATTATCTCCAGATGGAGATATTCAAAGCAGAAGTCTGAACTACTGCTATGTGTCAGAAAGCATGAAAACAGTGGAGGTAATTTCATGCCTTAAATCCCTTGCTCCAGGCATTTCCATCTTACCCAGGCTACAAAGGGGTGCGCCCAATCCTGGTAGATTTTTCAGAAGAGCTATTACTTTTTTTTCTGTTTTCCCTTCTTCCTAGCACATGGTCACTCCTTTCTTTGCTGGCTCTCTTTTGTCCTGTAAATCAGGAGTTAGATCACTCCCTTAGCAGGTAGGACAACTTCGTCCACCTTAGCAGATGCAAACTCACAAGCATCACTTTGTAGGACAGGAGCTAGGTAACTGAGCACTGGGGTGTTCTCATTGCTGCCTCCTGAAGCTCTGAGCTTTGCACAAATACAACTTAGGGACTTCAATAAGTGATTTTGCCTGTAAAATACATACCCCAAAGAAAGGGTTGTAATCTCACCGTGTCTCTTCTCTGATCTTGTGGATGCGGATTTATGTTTAGCAAAGTTCAAAACTTACAATAACTATAGGGGAGGGTCTTTTTGTGGGGGGTCATTTCCAAAGAGATGAGACACAAGGTGGGAATTGTCTGTGGCAGAGTAGAAGGAGAGTCCAGGTCTCCCACTCCCTGGTGAGGGTCCAAGTTACTGAGCTTTGGGATAAAGATCCCTTTTTTCTGCTGATGGGATTTAAAAGGAGGCAATGTCACCAGTGCCACGCTCTCATTTGTGGGGGCCTGTTTCCAGAGGCTAGAGTACACTGTTTCTTTGACCTGCACAAGTGGAGAACTGGTCTATTCATTGCAGTGCACATCAGGGATGAAATGAGAGCTGGCATGTATGAGTGTGGAGTTTTGATTAGAGTAATTCTGCTTGTGGCTTACCACAGTAAATTTTGTGCGTAGGCGCTCTTACTCCAAGAAATCAACCCTTTCAGACAGCTACCTTTTGAAGCCCAGACTCACCTTTGCCATCTGATCTGCAGTGTTACCTTTGGCTCCCAAATAAACAGTAGCCAGGGCAGATGAAATACTCAAAGGAGAGAACAAAATATTCTTGTCACCATCTTCCTGACACTCATGTTTAAAAAAGTCAAGAGCAAAGCTTGTGTTTGTTTTATTCAAATCTTCCATTGTTCTGAACCTGCACAGAAAGGGAGAAAAGATGCTATTAGCAAACCACTAATTATGACTATGTGTCTGCAAGTTTCTTTTCAGTTTTTGAAGTTTCTTGGGTGATTTAAAGGCTTTCTAAAAGTATTTATCTGTATGAAGAATGAGGAGGATTAACTATTAAAAAGTCATATAAGGTTTAGTGTGTCCTGTTTCACTGATGACACTAGTTACCATTTAGGTTAGGGAAAAAGCAGACACCAACGTTGTTTTGTATTTGTTCACCAGGACTTCTACTGAACTGTCCTTTACAGCATCTTGGAGTGACAGTTGATAGTTACTTACCAGTGCCTGGGCTAGGCAATACTGAGAGACTGTCTCTTACGGCAACTTTTATGCTTCAATTTCTGCAAGAGGCTTTTGATGCTCATAACTGTAGTGAACAAATACTCTAGTAACAGAAACAATCAAACTATTCCTTTAGGACAGGACAGAATGCTCTTTCCAATGCTTGGGCAAGCATTGCTTCAACTGTTGGATGCTAAGCATCCTGAATTCCCTTTTTGACTTTCAAAAATGTCCTGAAACTGTGTCTTACTGCGCTACTACAGCTCCTAGCTTTCCTGTTCTTCTGCAGGACAAGATTTCCATATTCAGTTGACCCCAAATGCTGCCATTTGTCATTTACATCACAGGTTTAGCTGAGAGCTCTAGGCAGGGACTGGGACCTATTCTGATTTGTATAGGGTGGCCTTGGAGTAAAGGCAGTTTTTGTCCTAGTAGCTTGCAAACCAGGAGCTGATCTGATGTTCATGAGAACTAAAGAGCACAAAAACAAATTAGCTGACTTAAGCAAACACAGTGGCTCTTTCTCTGCTATATCTATGCTAGCCAGTGAGCTTCAGACTCATAGAACTCTATACAATAAATTTATCTACCTGTATATTTTTAAGACTTTCACCTTCTAGACCATGCCTGTGCCATCTTACAAAACTACTTCTCCAAGCATTTGTTGTTTCCAATTCAGATCCCTACTGCCTTTTTTTCTATGCATCTGTCAACAAAGCAACATCATCCAAGAGTATATGAAATGAATAATCTCTAGAAATCATTACAGTACCTTGTTTTGTGCAGGGAGGAAGAGTGCTGCTCTGGGTGTCTCCAAGGTTTCTGCAGTTCACATGAAAGGTAGGGTGAATTTATAGTGTGTCTGGCCAGTTCTGCAAAGGTGGTTATGACTCATGAATGTGCAACTTGTTATGCCCTAAAGGCCACATCCCTGTGGAAGAACTGAATCATCTCAGAGTAGGATGTGAAGTGATGGTAAGAGTGATACCATACAAAAACCTTACAAAACTGACAGCAGTATTGCTATAAACACTTTTGTAGCAACCAGCTAGTAGCAACTTGAACCCACGCTACTTTAAACAACCCTTCTTTTGTGGTTTGAAGGGTTTAAAAAAAAAAGGCAGTTACTGACCTACTTCTTTTATGATTTATCTAAAAAAAATTATTTCTGTGGAACAAACAGACAGAGAAAAGACAGTGACTTCTTATATGTGGGTTTTTCTATTGTCCATTCCATACTGAGAAAGTATTTGTCATTCCTGGTGGGTTTCTGGTTTAGAAAAAATGGGTTTTGCTTATCTTGGAGCATTCTAATACTGTGCAACCAGGGAAATGTTGTCACTGTGAGATAGTGAATGTTGAGAAACAGGCACCAGACTGTTGCTTTTGATATGAGTGAACATCACTAGGACCTGGTGTGGGTTTTAGATTAGACTTCATTTTTCTTCCATTTCTGTTTCCCTACTCTAGTCTGAAAGCTGCTGTTTGACCAATGTAGCACCGCAGAGTTCTATTCCTTATTTTTCCAGTCATTCTGTCAAATCCTCTCTTTCTTCTTGTCTTGGCTACTGAAATACCTCCTTCTCCTTTCAGTTATGCTGTCCCTTCCTCTATGGTCTTTTTTGTAGCTGTCTGTCCCTACTCTGACCCCTAATTGAAAGATTTCTGTGTAATCCTTGCCCTGTATTTCATTCTTTAACTCTCTGCACTGTTGATAATACCACCTTGGAAACCTGGCTAGGAGCTCTTTGGTTCTCTAGGGCTGCCTCCTTGACACTGAGCAAGACTCACTCACAAGGTCTATCTCCCTGGCATAACCTGCCTTCTGAGACCTTTCTTCTGACCTGCTGTCTATGAGCATACATTTAACATGGACTTGTAGGTCAGTGGCCTGCACGGAGGACTCTGTAATGAGGAACAAGCCATGGGAGTCCCTGCAAGATTTGGTGTAGGGCATAGGAGGGTGCAGCTGCAAAGGGACCCTTGCCAGTGGTGAGCCTTATGCATCAATATAATTTGGGAACCAAAATGACTTTTAATCAGATGGTGTTTTCCTGCCCCTCAGGTCTTTTGAAACTGTTGCTACACAAAACCAGCATGTTTCAGTGTGAGCTGTAATTAGATGCATGTTATGTTTTCCTGAGAACAGCGTAGTGTAGGAGAGGTGTTCACTGCAAAATTAATTGCTTCCATTGCACATGGGAAAGTTGTAATCTGTTTACATTGGCCTTAAGTGATTTCCAAAGCCTAAATGATTTGAGTAATCTTTGCAAATTTAGCCATGTTGTTGAACAAGTGATTGGTATGCTGGATAGACTTCATCCCTTAGAGCAATTGCTGTGGATTTTCTGGTTTTAAAACAGGGGTGAATTTAATTTGCTAACTTGTAATAGTGCTTGCTGCTTTAGAAGAAGTGGCTGAGGTGTTCTGTTTATGCAGAAATGCTGGCTTACACTGAACAAAGCTTGTGCCTTTCTGCAAGGTTTTAAAGCTGCCTTTTTAAAGCACCTCTTGTTTGGCATGGATGGTCATTAGCAAAAGAAAAAAAAAAAAGAAAAGCATACCGAGTAACTAAAATTATACTCGTCTCAAAGGAGAACATATGTTAAATGAACGTGATGGATTAATAGCGTTTTCCAATATCCTTTTAAACTGGCACCACCAGAGGACACGGCCCAATGGGTGGTGCCGCTGCTGACTCAGTAGCAGCGGTGCTCTCACCCCCACTCTGTACTACGTCAACACAGCAGCACACTGGAAGACTTATATTTGTATTAATAGTATCCTTCCTGTGGGAAGTGATCCTGTGGGCTCTTTCACTGCGGGCAGTCATGTTTCCATTTGGTCAGGACAAATATTGGCAGGACATCAGTGCCCAGTGACCTGGCCAGATCCCAGCTATATAAATGCATTTTTTTTTTCCTCCGGTTTCAATGTAACTTAGCACAAGTCGTTGTGACTTTCCTGCGCAGTGTGTTGCTCTTTTCATTAGCACCTGGGTCCAGGAGTAGGTGAAATGCTTGGTGTCTAAACAGAACACTATAAAGTTCTCTATAAAGGCTCTTGAGGGTCTTGAGAGAAAGACTTTCTGTCACAGAAAAATGACACCTTCTGCCTTCACACAGTATTTAGGATACAACTTTCTGTGGCTGGTTTTCATGTTCAGTGGTAGATTTTTTCAGCTATCAACTAACTCTGTACTGCTCTTGGAAATATGGTTTAATTCAAAACTAATGTGTTCTATATTTCATGTAGATCAAAAGAAAAAGTGATGTTTGAAGGAAAGCTGTTCAGTTTCTCTGATATCTCCAAATACTTTTTTACTAGTATAAACACTGTTTATTTACTTGGGAGGGAATAATTTCTGGTTCAGCCAGCAGAGCACTCTATTCAAGTCTTTGGCTCAGGCACAGCAGGCCAGCAGATTTTAAACATGAACGGATTACAAATGTCCCCAAACCTTTAAAAGGACTTCAGGAGATACAAGAAGCATGGGGAGGAGAAGGGATTTGAAATCTGAGAGTATTTTAATCCCTTTGGAGGTCTGATACATTTTTTTTAAAATCTCTGTGATTTAAAATTAAAAACTAAGTAGGACAAGGGCACAGAAACTGAAAAACTAGTAAGGGTGTTGAGTGACTAGATAGATTAATTTTTCTGTGCTAAGGAGGACTCTGTTCCAGGTGATGCCTCAGTTATAGTGTAATTGAGAGCACAGCATAAGCTTTTCCTAACTTTGTCAACTACAAAAACCCAGTAATTTATATGCATCACCTAGGCTGGTTATAACAGACTTTGGTTTGTGCTATAACAGATTTTTATATTGGATAAGTCTTTGTCATCCTGAAATTTCAAATAATTTTTAAGTTCAAGAGAGATTAGTTCTTTGGGTATTTTTCTTCCCTTTAAATCTTTGGTTAGGAATACACGTGTCTTTATTTTGAAACAGAATAGATAGCTATCTTTTGTGCACCTCCTACGAGTAAGTTTGCAAGCCTTCCCTTGCCAAGCAATCCTTGCTGACATACTCTTAACAAAATTTAAAACGTTATGAGTTGCCAGAGGGTGTGGTGAGGTTCCTGTATAAATATTAGAGGCATTTTGCTCCACGCCTGCAGAAAGCAAAGGTGTGGTGAATTTTGACAGTACTGGCACAATCCATCATGCTTTACTATTACTTCTACATACTTTGGCTTTGACACTGTAATTAATAAAGGTAGTGTTTGTCCTGAGAAATTCAGCTGTGGTAAGAAGCGCAACACTTCTGAGAAAGGACTGATCTCTGTATCTGAAAAGAGATGGTTGATCTGTTAATGAATATGCACACTGTTTTCACATATGCAAGGGTGCAGTTTTCCTTTGAATGACTCAGGTGATGAGCATTTTTAGAATATCCCAGGTATCATTTAACATCAAAAATATCAAGGGTGGCCTGAATTTCCCAACCATCATGATACACAGTACTGTGTTATAAGTAATGACGTATGTGTGGCTTGTATGCACTTTAGTCAAAATTTGTCATTTTTCAGCAAAAATTTCTCAAAAGGTGCAGCTGTACGTCAACTGCACAACTACTGAATCAGAAAGCTGATCCCTGCTTTGTGTTAATGGGAGTTTCCCAGGCTGCAGTGCTATAGTGCAAGATGTGTCATGTTGTAAGATGAAGACTGTGAATATCAAGTTGATGTTTCTTCAAAACACATTTCTAAATGAGAGTGGATCCTAAACAGGGTCCTTGTGCTGATGAGCAAAATCAGGGTATAGAGGAAGGGCTCTCTTTTAAGAAACCCATTTAAACATTTGCTATTTTTTCATACGGCTCAACTGCAAATATTCTTGCCTGGTGGAATGACTAGGGGTTTCATAAGACAGTTGATATTTTAAGAAGTTTCATAAGGAGAATTTCCCTGATCCTCACTTGCAGAAGTGTACTGGAAATCTTAAATATTAACTGATCTGCTTGGCACCTGCTGGCCCTTCATAGTTTCACACTTTTTAGGCTGCCCTTGGGACTGATCTGAACTACTTGGTTAAGTGCATCGGCAAAGCCTGGAGCGTAAACCCCAAAAAGTGGTCTTGGAATGGAATTTCCTCCTCAGACTGACTGAGCTGGATTGTCATTAATATCATTTGAACGTGTCTTACCAATGCCTTTTCCATTGCAAGATTCTTCTATCTGTCTTTCCATCTGTCATGTTCTCTGCCTGTTGCTCAAAGGAGCTCAGTCTATTAAGGCTCAACATCATTTTACCTGGTTCAAGTTAACAAGCTTTTCATATCAATGACCAAGTAAAAATTAATGATGTGATACATGACAAGAAAGACAAGATGGTCTCCTGCTCCTTTCTTGTCTCGAGCAAAATGAAAAGGAAAGTTTTGATTTTGTTTTTTTTTTGTTTTGTTCCTCAAGCTTTTGTGGGAGATGCAAAAGTCTGAACTTGAAGGGTATTTCACTGAGGACCATCTCTTAAAATATCCCAGTGATCATCTGCTCTTCTTTACCAAACATTTCCAAGCTCTTTGGAGCTGCCCTTTCCAGTTGTCATTCAGCTTCATGTAGATCTTCACAGGTCCATTATCTTCTGCAGTGGTATTTGTGGCTCTTTTAGCTCTTCCAAAGCTAAAAGCAGAACTCTCTTTGTGTAGTTTAAAACTAGTGCAATTGTCCGTTTCAGCTGCTTTAGACTTTTCTTTCTTCTTCATCTGTTTCCATTTTCTAGAGCTTTGGCTTCATCTTCTGAGTCTTTCTTAATATCTCTTGCTTCTGTGGTTGCTAATTCCTTGTCTGGGAACACAGACAGACCAAGCTGTAAAGCAAGACTAATTTGAATTCAGTGTTACAGAGGCAACATCAGACTAAGGAAAGTTAGCAGAGTACATGTAAGGAGAGGCAGAGCCCTTTCTCTCTGTGGCTGGAGGAATGGGCCCTCAGCCCACCTCCTGCAGGTGCAGCTGAGATGCAGCTTGGACTCTGTAGTTGATGTAGCATTATTGCATGGCAGATGATCCCTCTAGACAACAGGAGTGGCAATGCTGTCCTCCCACATTCTTCCTTAGTCCCAAACCTTCCTCTCCTTGATGTTTCTCCTCTTAGAAAAAAGGCTTTACCCTAGCCCTGTCCTCTTCCTTCACTGTCCCAAGAAGTAGATAGAAATTGCCGAAGGGCAAGGAGGATAAAGGAGGACATGGTGAGGGTGGGGATAGTCAGTGCCTTGAGGAAAGGATTACTGGATAGCATGAACCATGCCCAAGGGAAAAAGAGACAGAATGAAAGAGAAAAGTGGGAAGAGGAAAGAGAAACTGCTCTCACACACAGCCCTGTGAAGTTTAATGATTTCTCCTCCACCTCCTTTGTTCACCTTTAATTCCTGTATCTCTGCCTTCCTTACAGGAATGCATCTGACACTTTACTATTCTCCCTCTCCATATTGACCTCTTATCAGAGCCCCAACACTGGAATGTTGCCTGTGTGACTAAGAAGTCAGCCTTTCCCTGTAAGGATATGCTCTCCTCCAAGATCCTGTTCCTGGTGTCTGTAAGGTGCCGCTAATAGGAGTTCATCATCTGCCTGTGTTGATTTTAGACTGTGGGTTGCTATTGCAAACATTTAGAAAAAGTAGGAAAGTGCTGTATAGGGTGAAGAAATAAAAGCTCAAAATTAGTTTGGAATCTTTTTTTCCTGGGAGTAGCATGCAATTGTGTTTCCTCATGTCACCGCACAGTTAGACCATATGGTGTGAAAATCTTTATCTTGTGATGTTTAAGAGTATAACAGTGAGGAAAGGGAGACCAGTAAAATGATAACCCATTGATATCCACATATAATAACATGGAGACAAAGTATAAGTTATGCTATTAGGGCTAAAAATGTGTAGCATGAAGCTATGTATTGTCTCACTTCTGCTTCTAAGCTTTGTTAACCATCCTAGGAATTTGCTGTTCACAGAGTGACTAAGCAGTGCTTAGGATTTACAGAGATATTCTGTAGAGTGTGGTTCCATGAGGGTTAAAAGTGAGGAAAGACAATGAGAGCTTTGTGGACTAACCATGGGAGAAACAAAATGAAGGAACTGGCGAGGCTCATGTGGCCAACTCTATTTGATGAGAGAAAGTTAAGCTGGCTAGATGGCTTACACTACTTCTATATAGTGAGATTTGGATTTATGTTGAAAATGAAACCAAACAGAACATTATGGATTCTCCAACCTTAAAGACATGCAACACTTGACTGGGAAGGGTCCTGAGCAACCTGATATATCTTTAAAGTTAGGACCGGATGACTGTCAGCTGCCCGTTCCAACCCAGGTTACTCTCTAGCTTTGTGAACTTCAGGAGACCAATTTTTGCAAATGACTTTGTTCAACTGAGCAATATTATTTACATTCTTACATATTTGAAAAATCAGGACTAGAATAAACAGTAGGGCTGCAGGGTCAATTTCTGTCATCTTTATGGAAATTCATTGTGTGAATTAGCTTCCCATTTAAGACTGCAGGCAAGCAAACAAGTGTTTGTATCTGCACAACTCACTGATCCTTTGAATTAATTTTATCTCTTTGCATGTGTGAAATTACAAATATATATGGGGTGTGGTGGTAGAGCAGTGAAAATCTCTTATGACAAGTTCCAAAATGGCTTCAAAGTTTTCAGTGTCTGAAAACAGGACTGAGAATGGATGTGTTGTGGTTTTTTCATTTATGTACTCAAGATGGACTGGCTGCACAGCTGGTTAAAGAAGTGACTACTAAGGACAAGAATACGACTGCTCGTGGTTGTGCTGGCAGGAGTAAGTCAGCAGAAATTAGGAGGCAGCAATAATTGTATCTTTCTTCATACAAGAGCATATGTACTTTCTTGCATCTTCTGTTTATGAAGGTCCCTTCCAACCTAGACAATTCTATGATTCTATGATTCTAAGTATGTTTTAATTGATAAGAGAGACAACAACCTAGAAATAGTGCAGTTTTAGAACAAACAATCTGAAAATTAAATGTTGTGATGATTTTACGTGACCTTTTCCTTGAATAGATCAACAGAAACTCCAGAACAATAGTAAACGCATTGCTAGCTCTCTTGCAATAAATTTCCCCATTTGTTATCTGCTGACCAGCAATCGACTAAGATACAGGAAAGTGAAGGAAAATATTTGAACTATTTATATGCCAGTGAAGGTGGTGCCGTGTTATCTTCCTTCTTTTGCAAGATCATGTTTGCTACCAGCAAGTTATGCCTCCTAGGTCCTGCCAAAGTATGTGTTATCTTGGGAGAAGGCGAGGAGAGCCAAAACAGGTAGAACAGGCAAAATACTGTGGTGGAAGTGAAAAAACATTCCACCACAGACCACGCAGCAGTGGTGCCATGCTGTGCATACAGGAGTCAGGACAGAGCTTAGCTGTCTTGCAGTAACGTCACCCCCCAAGACCTTTCTCTTTCACTCTTCTGATACTTCTCTGTGGCAGTTCCTCACAGGTCTGTTTCCTCTCTTGTTTCAGTGACAAAGGGAATAATCATTCCAGAGAGAAACAATGATTTGCCATAGACATTGCTTCTCTTAGCATGATGATACTTTCAGTTACAAAATAATAGCCTATAAAGCTTTACAAACACACCACAAAGACAACTAGAAAACTCCTTCCCATTCCCCATTCCCTGCGGCAGTTCTCTGCGGCAGTGTTGTGTCTCAGGGGGATGTAGATTCTGCATGTATCCAGCTGCCTTCCAAGCTGCTTATCAACTCCTGTTTCAGAGACTCTGCATGAATCATGGCTTGTGCTGAAACTGTTAGATCTGACTAGTGTGAGTTGCATGCATGAGGAATTATGAGTCATGCTGGTCCCGTCCTCACCGAAAATTGGTCACAATATTGTACCTTAGCCCAGAATTAGGACAGACTCTCATTCCTCATCTCTCTGTAATCAATGAACCAACTCTAACAGAAGAGTCATAGAGTATCTCAGGTGGGAAGGGACCCATAAGGATCATGGAGTCCAACTTCCTGCTCCTCACAGGACTACCTGAAACTAAACCATTTAACTAAGAGCATCATCCAGACGTTCCTTGAACTCTGACAGAATTGGTGCTGTCCCCACTTTCCTGGGGAGCCTGTTCCAGTGAGTGACCACCCTTTCAGTGGAGAACTTTTTCCTAATGTCCAATCTGAACTTCCCCTGATGCAGCTTCATTCCATTTCCTTGTGTCCTATTGCTGGCCACCAGAGAGAGGATATCAGCACCTGCCCTCTGCTGTCCCCCTTGAGGAAGTTGTAGACTGTGATGAGATGACCCCTCAGCCTTCTCTTCTCCAGAGGGACCTCAGCCACTCCTTCTAAGTCTTGTCCTCCAGAGCTTTCACCACCTTGGTTGCCCTCCTCTGGACACACTCTAGTAGTCTGATGTCCTTCTTATATTGAAGTGCCCAAAACTGCACACAGTATTCGAGGTGGGGTCACACCAGTGCAGTGTAGAGTGGAAGCATCGCCTCCTTCGACCAGCTGGTGATGCTGTGTTTGATGCATCCCAGGACAGAGTTGTCCCCTTTGGCTGCCAGAGCTCCCTGTTGACTTATATTCAAGTTGCCATCAACCCAGACCCATAGATCTCTTTCTGGGGGGCTGCTCTCCAGCCCCTAGTCCCCCAGTTTTTATGTATAAGTAGGATTACTACCTCCCACGTGCCCTGGAAATACTCCAAATGAAACGCTTTTGCTTAAACATGTTTTTATTATGATTAAAAGAGGAAAGAGTACATCCGCAAGACCCATCACATATGGATACATGGAAGATAATTTGAATAGTAACATGCCACATTTGGTCATGACGATTGAGCCAAAAAAATTTAAGGAGAAATGAATGCTAAGATTTCTGTAATGCATCTTTAGGAAATGAGGAAGAGCCTTGCAGTATCAGGAGCACAAAGAAAAAGCAGTTGCCTTGTCAGACTGGGGATGGTTGGTGACAGTTTAGAAGTTATTATGGGAGTTTTCAAGTGACTAATTCCAGAGAAGTCACCACAAAGCTTGACCATAGAGAAACCTGGCTTAATTATAGGGCTGCATTTTTTTTCCATAAACCATCTACAGATAAATGGGGTTGTGTTTTTTCGGTATGATGATGCAGCACTATTACTGACTTGCACCAGGAACATCTCTGTTCATGTTCATGCTTTCTTTGGGGCCAATTTTCATTCCCTTAACTCTTCATCCATGAGTAAATAATATTACTCTGCATAAAGAAAAGGAAAAGGGCCTCTGTTTTCATGGCATAATTTATCTGACTTTCTTTTTAAATAAAGCCTTCTGGTTTTAGTAAGTAGGGATGAAAGAGAAAGTAAAAGTTTCTTTTTACCCTTGATACTGCAGTGCTTTGGGTCTTGCAGTAAGGGACAGCAGGGTTTTTAGCTTTCTCCTCTTTAAGGGGAAACACATCTGCCAAAGAAGAGGATGCTGTTGGTTGGTTTGTGCTTGACCAAGAAGAGGAAAGGGTGGTCAGCCCTAAACTCTTCATAGACACCTGTAACCTCTGCCCCAGATCCTGTTGAGCCTACCACCTCACTGCCTGCTTCATAGATTTCCATAAATGCTTCATGGACAGCTTCAGACATCTTCAGGGTCTCTGCTGAAGAGATGCCAGAGAGATTGGCTGATGAACTGAACAGGTCGGTCATACCCAAGGCCATTAGGACAGATGTGAGGTTATATTTTTCTTCCATCTTCATGCGGGGGATATACACTTTCATTTTCCTTTCTTCCATCATATTAGAAGTGGTCCACTCCATGAGTTTTTCAAAGCTGAATGAATTCTCAAGCTGCAAGGAAAAAAGCAAATGGGATGAAACACAACTCCCTTTGTGGCAACATATTACCAATGATGGGGGGTTTTCTCTTTTAAAATTACTGCTTTTGGCATGGCATTTTTTCTAGGTGTATACAGATTAATCTGTCTAGGAGAGGAAACCAAACTATGATTCTTTCTTCTCTTCTCTGTCCTGCTTTCTAGTTCTTTAATAGGCTCACTGCCAATTAATTTTCTTAATTAGTTGGTTAGTCAGCAAATTTCATCTACAGCTTTTTTCTATTAATTTTCTTTGCTTGAGAAATATATTCCAAAAATCATTCTGTGCTTTTGAGTTGTAAGCTCTATCTACATTTAAGATCTCCAAGTAATCAGGTATTCATCCTAACCAATTACTAATACCCCAACTGTCAGTTATTACTGAGGAAATTTAGCTGTGTTAAATGCCTCTTCAATTTTATAATTTAGATTCTTTGAGTTAGTGTACAAACATTCAATGAACTCTCATTTTTTACATAGCTTTTCCTATTCAGACTAGCTACTGTCCTGCTAGTGACAATATTTCATGCCTGTATTCTGTTCATATCAACAATAGTATTGTCATGTACATTTTATTTTCTGAAATTGCTTCAACCATTCCTGTACTCCTCATATTCAGTTTTTAGGCAGTTTAAGTTTTGAAGGTATGAAGGAAGCATATTGAGCACTGCCAAACCAAACAATAATTACAACTAGTAAAGCTAACATGAACTTCCCAGAAAGCTCCTCAGTGTGCAGGAATGGAGATATAAAACCTTTGGAGTTCAAGCTGCTGGATTAACAGCTGCTTAGCTGAGGAGAATCTGTTCTGCAGTCACCAAAGTCTAACCCACTAAAGCAGTTCCTTAATCGATCCACGCTCAGCACTATTGCAGGGCCACTGAGATAGTTGCATGCTTCTATGCAACAGTCCCATGTTGCCAGTGTTCAGATCTGTGCTGGTGAAGTGTTTTGGGATAACTTTATTGTGAAGGGCTTTGCAGCACCTAAATTTCACTGTGTTTATGGTTTTCTGAAACCCAGCTGCCAGGGCCATACCTGCTCCAGGCCAGAGACATCATCAGGCAGCATGATCAGCATGCAGAACTCCCCACTGGCATATGGAAGCTCCAGGATCTTCATTTTCTCAGAAGCCATCACTGCCACTTTAAATGAACCAGCCTGATACATCATCTGCACAGGTTTTCTTTCTTGCTGCAAAACCAAAGAAGATAATACAGTTTTCTCAAAGATTATTTTTAGACTGTAGAGATGTCTATTTATGACTAAAACTACTGATTGCTCTTGTTCAGGAAGACCGTATAACAACTTGTCTACTATCTTCATACATTCTAGAAGATGACAACTTTAAGATAGTGTATGCCCATGTACCTCAGTAATTCTGAAAGGCATTGTCTGGGTGTCTTCATCCTTAAATGCTTTCTCCCACATTCCTTTGAAGTAAATGGCATTGACAAGGACCATTTCAGTCTGGGAATCCACAGAGCCCGGTTGAAGGATATTTTTGATCATTCCTTTAAGAATGCATAGGAAAAGAGAACACGTGTATATAACACACCTGCATAACACATCTTACTTGGCAATCACTGTGTTAAATGAAGGGTATAGAATTTGTGGGGAGGAGGATATAGGGCAGGGACAGTTTTTTTGCTTTTGCAGCTGTAATCTTGTACTGCCAAGGTAGATTTGCTTACTGCTGTTGGCAATAGCTGTTGTTTTCTCTTCGTAATGAATTATAGTGAGAAAGGTAAGACTAAGAGATATACTTGTTAAAAAATGAGTAAACCTGTGTATTTTGTGACAGCGGGAAGAACCATTGGAACCTTTGGATTGTCTCCAACCCTAACAGTAAGCATAAATACTTCTTGCTTCAAACCAAAGTTGAAACATGATGTCTATATAAAGAAGGTAGCAGGAAGGAAACCAGAATTTTAATCTGCTTTCTTCTTATACTTTGTTCTTGTTTATTCTGCTGTTCTCATGCACAAAGTAAGCTCCTCCCTTAATCCTTTCCAACCAGTAGCTTAATCATAGCCTGTTTTTCTCCTTCAAAATATGACACCACACAAGAGGTTGTGTGATTGTGAATATTTTCATTTCAGTTAAAATTAAGCTTTTTTAATCTGTGTTTGCTGTTCAAACCATGTGTTTCAAGCATGAGGGAAAGGAATGTTTTGATAGGGCCAGGAAAAGTCTCAAAGAATGGATGAACCACATGGAGATGCAGTAGGGTAAAAATCTCTTTTGTGGTATACCTCTTTCTATGCATTTCATAAATCTCCCTACCATTCCTTAACTCTGTGGTTTTCCATTGCCCTTTAGCTGTTAAGATTTCTCAAGTACCTTCTACTGCATGCCCTACTCAAGAGGCACACAACTCTGGGAAGCTTGAGGGCAAAGAGCACTGATCAAAGGATATCCAGATTCTCAGCATTAGTGTCAAACCACTTGTCAGTGTATACAAAGCATATTCTAGTGCTGTCCCTTTCATCAGGACAGGAGGTATTACATACCCACAAAGCCCCTACAGATATAGAGAGTTCTCTAAAAGGGGTGTGTCTGAGGGAAAAAAAAATCATTACGTTATAGTTCCCTGTCTGGGAACTGAACTATTATTCAGGAGAAGGAGCACAGGGAGAGGTTTTGGGGTTTTTTGTCTCCTGACTTAAGCATTCTCATATGCTGTTCAAACAGCGTGGCAGAAGGGAAGATACCAATGCCGACACTTGGATTGCTCTTACCATTTGTCTGACTTTCAACCCAGGAATTGATGACTTCTCTGGCTTGATCTGCAGCTGTTTGGAAGCTGATAGTTTCCAAGCCTCCTTTGTACAGTTCTTTCACGCATTGTAAGTATTCCTGCAAAGGGATGAAAACAAATGCAGTTTTCAGACCAGAATGTCAAAGCATTTTGCAAACGTGAAATGCAAGACTGAAATTAAAAGATATGAATAATTTGCTTATTGAGGCTAATCAGTAAGCCATGATTCTAGTTCATAAGCACATTCATTGCTTCAAACAAAAACATATGCTCACATTTTTTAAAATATTTCCAGGACTAAGTTTGATCCAAAATGGCATTCATGGAATCATAGAATTGTCTAGGTTGGAAGGTACCTTTTGGATTATCAAATCCAACCATCAATCTAACACTCAGAAAAACCATCACTAAGCCATGTCGCTAAGCTCTAAGTCTATCCATCTTTTAAGTACCTTCAGGGGTGATGATTCCACCACTTCCCTGGGCAGCCTGTTCCAGTTAATTTCAGTTGAAGTATGGTGGGTTTTTTGTTTTGTCCACTTCTTATCTTTTTATTTTGCAATGGTATTTTCTTTTAGTTTCAAATTAAATGTTCCTTTCAATGAGAAAACTTGGAATATTTTTGAAAACCTGAAGTTATTTTCAGGTTTGCTTTACAAGTTGAGAAAACATTGGAGGTAACTCTTTCCAACAGTGGTTACATTTATTAATTATAGTTTGACATGATTGGATCATGACTGTGCTTTGCACAAACATATTTTTAGTTAGATACATTTTTTCTCAAGACTGTAGAGGTTTAGGGTTGTGACAGAGAGAAGTCATGAATCCTGTCTTCCATATGGAAGAAGATTTCTTTAGCAGAACCTAGACTTCTGACAGTGCTTTTGCATTACAGAAAGGTACAACTTTGGCACAAATGCATTCAGATCAGATCTTAGAGCAACTCACCGGTAGGATTGGGTATGTGTCTTCAGCATAAAGTCTACTGGCAAAGCTGACTGAATAGTTGTCACTTGGTTTGGTGATTTGGGTGAACATTTCTTTAAGTGAAGTGTGGACGCTTACAGATGTGCCGCACTGAATGGTTGACATAAATACAAATAAAAAGGTAGATGATGTTATTCTAGTTTTAGTACTTCGTAGTTTTTTCATACTACATGAGAAGAGTAAAGTAGTTCAGACACTTCTGTGCACAAAACTGTTGTTCATCCTGTATGCTTTGTTGCTTTAACTATAGTAATTTTCTCATATATATACAATTCTGTGCTGGTTTTCTACTGTAATTTCCTCATGCCTCTCTTAGGGGGACTCTTAATTACCAGCTACAGTAACCTTGCTCTAGCAGATCAGGTGGGCTTTCCTCCGCTCCCAACCAGTCCCATTTAACCAGGAACATCTGGCTACCTTGCCTAAGCATACAAATATCTATATTTTTCCTTATTTGCCCAATATTATGGTGCTGAGTTTCATCTTATGCATGTTCTGAATCCTCTGTTACCTCCCTTCTCTATTCTTATGAACAAAGTGTTCCCCTAAGTGCTGGATGCAGAGAACTAGCTGCTCATTGGAGAGGGGTTGGAACTGCTAAGAGACTGCTTTATTTGCTAGATTTTGCTTGCAGGAGAAAGTGACACAGAGAAAGAGGTGAAATTGTTTCTGTACCTGAGATTCAGTAGTCTCTCCAAATCCTGAGATTTTATCGAAGTGAAAAACCTGAAATTGAAAAGAACAGTAGTTGAAATAACAGGTATGACAAAAAAAAGGTTATGCAACTGAGATTAACACATGATGTTTGAAGTAACCTATTGACTGAGAAGCTGGGTGACTCAAAAACTGCAATCCATCTGTACCATCTGTGAATAGCTGTGCCTACTGTTGCCTGCTTAGATGACCTCTTTTTCTATTGAACATCTAGAAATCAGCTTCAGTGGGTGCTATTAATAATACTAACTTTCTTCCAGCCACTCTCTTTGAAGGAAGTGAGAGCTGTAGGAAACTCCTGTGAAACATTTTGCAGTCCGGAGACATGTGTTGGCTCTTTTCCTGGAGTTTTTATCTACTTTCCTTACTCTAAACAAAGGACCACTGGAATGTGGTGTTCTCTTTGAGAATCCTACTGTTAACAATGGTAAAATTTATTCCAGTTTCAAGGCTGATGAATTTGTTTAATATTATGGGAGTTTGAGGTGTCCACAGCTTTTGAAAACTCTGGATTTAGATTTTTTAGCCTCTGAGTTATGCAAGGGATATTATCATAATGAAGTGCTGTGTCTCTGTTGAGCAGCAGGAAGGTTTAAATCCTTAACTGTAGTCTCACCTTATCGATCTGAGCCCTGGTGTTTTCTCTTGCACCTAGGTAGACCAGGGACAGAGCTGAAATGATGGTCAGGGGGGAGTAGAAGATGTTCTCGTTGACATGCTGGACTTTCAGCTCCTTGAATACATCAAAACAGAATTCTGTGCTTGCTGCACCGATGGAGCCCATTGTGGAACCTGTAGTGTCTAGAGCAAACAGCAGAAGTACAATGACAATCTAATGATGGAATACTGTACAAACACAGCACAATGCACTTTAATAGTACTTTTTAGACAATGAAATAGAAACAAGTAGTTTTGAAGTCATTATGTAGTAACATGCCTATTCCTATGCTCACCTCTCATGCATGTTAGAAACTCTATATTCATAAGTCTTTTTCTTTCAGAGTTTGTATTTAGTTGCCTTTTTGGCACTAAAGTTCCTCAGAGGTCTTAAATCTGTATGTGATTTCTGTTTACCTTTCCAAGGCAGTCCAACAACAATTGCCTGTACTTATTTTCATTCAGTGAAGGCCCGAATTCCTTGGTACTTTGTAGTACCCTTGACGAAAACAAGAAAATATGATCTGTCTTTGATATACTTGCAAGGCTGGAAATTTAAAGTGCAAATTTCAGTGGATGTGCTCTAGATTGGGACAGATATAAGTAAAAGGAGAAGCTGACTGTTTTTATTTTCTAAAAATAAATAATTGCAGTAAAATATCTATTTGTTGTCCAGTACTTACTGTCAGTAGATCTTCAAAGGTTTGTATCTTTACTTTTGATTTAGTAATGGAAGCAAAACCAGTCAATATAATTTGTCTAAGGTCACCTAGTCTAGGAGAGATGCACAAATTTCATATTCCACCTATTGTGCTCTCAGATATAGTTTGCTTTGCTTAAATATGTATATGCACTTCGTTATAACCTTTCTGAGAAATTAAATTTTGTTAGTGATATTCAGATAGATAGAAATGCAGGCATGATACAATGGCAATGGCTGCCATAATACAGCACTGTTAAATGAACATTTGTTTGTGGCATAGACCAGTAAAAGCTTTATATTTTTGTCTGTCTGAGGCTGCTATAAAGTGCTGGATAGTATAAGTCAAGTCCCGTGTAGCCACTGTGCTTATAGATAGCGCAGTTTATGAGGTCAGCATGAACCTAGTTTCCTTCCTGTGATTTATAGAAATTGTGACAGTTTGTTGTCTTCCAAAATCCAGCCCCTTATGTAAGTACTTAATGCTGGCATCTCAAGTTTGTCTTCAGAGCATTAAACTCCACCAAGTTCTTAGTGGCCATGCTTGTGAGTATACACATACGCTCGCACACACATTTCTCTCACTTTCCTTTCTGTGTACAAATTCACATTTATAGATTAGTGTAAAAATACAAGTCTGTACACCCACACACATTTTTATCTTGTATAGTGTTGACCAGCCATATTTTAGGGATGTAATTGTTAAAGAAATTTAACACTAAAATAAACCTAGCAAATTCACTGAATGCCACAGTTCAGCTCTCAGTGCATTCTGTTGAACCGGAAACCAATCAAGCAGAATTATTCTTTGGCTGCCAAAATCAAACTTAAAAGTTACTGAATGAGAGCATAAGTGGCTCTGAAATAAAATTATATTTTAAGCACTAAGTAATATTTTAAGCTCAAAGAATAAGCTTTTAAAAAGTCTCCTGAAAACAAATACTCAATTTAACACGTAATAAAATAGTGCAGAATAGATATACACAGGTGAGATTTGTTGAGAATATCATGTAAATATTCTGTCCTTAAAGATACCAAACACAAGACAATAATTGCTCTCATTTTAAGTTTAGACATAAGCAAGAAATAATACAGCACAAAGCTAAATTTTCCTAGAGAAATGCTTACCTTTAGAGCTTCAGCACCAAAGGCAATACAGCTCTCCAGCTGTATGTAGAGAGACTGGCTGAACCCTCGAGTATTTATACAGTCTGAATATTGACCCACCTGCTGCTGCCCTTCAGAAGTTTGAGCTTTGACACCATAAAAATAATTTAATGGGATTAGGTCAGATTTTCATTTCAATGGGTCCATTTTTGACTGAAGGGTGAGCAAATATTAGTTTTTTATTCTGTATAATAAAGCGTTATCCATCAATACATCAGGACTGTTGTAGGGCAGAAAAGACTGGGAAATAATATTCATGTTCCCTTAAACCTCATTTGCAACTAGATATTGGGATGTTAATAAAAACAAAAAATGTGAAAACCTTAGTGATAGAAAACATAATTAGAAATTATCAGTCAATCTGACAATAATTAGTCAATTTGTTATTATGGTTGTAGTAAGAGACCAGAACTGTCTCTCAGTCAATCCTTTTTGAATGAACAAAATGCAGTTGACCCATGCTAAGTTCTCACAGCAGATAAGTGAGAACAGGACTTGGCCCGTTATTCTACTAACAAAATTGGGGAAATAAAGAATGGTGCGTTTCAGAAAACCGCTTGAGAGGAAAGTCATAATCAGGCACAATTTCTTTGAAAAGTTGGGATATTTAAAGAAGATCTTTGGACAAGTGTGAAAGTTTTATACCAAATAGCAAAACATATCTGCAGACAAAGTAAAAACTAGTAAATTCCAAATGTGTTTGTTGTATGCACTTGCAATGCATCTCTCAGATCTCGTATGGGTAATGTAATGGCCTGGCAGATGACAGAGGAACTGTGAAATCCAGCTAAAAGAGTGTTCATGGTCTGTAGGACAATCATAATATACAATAGCAAATATATTTCTATTACAAAAGCATTTCAGCTATAAAAGCTATTGTTCAGTATTGAAATAATAGAATGGACAAATAGTATAGAAACCATTCTGACCTCTATAAACACTATGTGATTTTAAAAAGGCAGGGGGGGATGGAATCCCAAAGTCAGTATGACATAATTCCTTAGAACATATATGGAGATGACTGTGATCTCTGTTAAGGAGAAGAGGTAGGCTGTCTGTACTGCTGTCAAAAGTTTAGACAGTGCTGTCTTCTTTACCCCAGTCTGCTTCCTTTTGTGAAAATAGTTGTTCCCTGGTAATCTACTTTCTCCTTGTCAAGTTGTCACCAAGTCAGTCCGAGGACTTAAGCAAGACAAGATTGTAGCGGAGGTGTTATTTTTTGTTAGATCTCTACTCCACAGGTATCAGCCAAGTGTTTTGGATTGGTTTGGTTTGGGGTTTTTTTGTTTTCCCAGATAGTCTGACAGATACATATCTATGCTTAAGCACAGAACAATTCTTCTCACTTTTTTTTGTCAGGCCTACTGCTTCTGTTTAAGACTTTTAGAAAGCCTAAAAACCTCATCTGCTTTTTTTGATGATAGAAGTGCTTCTCAGAAAACATTATCCTGGCCTATCCAACATGTATTAGTATGTCGATGGAGAACGTGAGTGGAGAATGAGTCTCCCAGATGTGTTGGTAGTAAAAAATCTCCACCATCCGGTCAATCAAACACCAGTAATGAGTTTTGTAGATGTGTTCTGCTTAGCTCTTTGTATCTGTTTGTTAATACACAGATCAATGTAGATGAGGTGATCCTGTCACACTGAAACATCCTGGTGAAATAACAGGGAAAAGGACAGTTTTGCCTCTCACTGAGGCAAGGAAGAGTTTTCCAGCCAGCCAGGTGCTGGAGAAGACATCCAGCCTCAAAGGGATGCTTCTAGATACTTTAAAGCATTAAGACAGTGCTACCATAGCCGAGAAGAACAGTCGAAGATATCCTTGAGAAGGAGGTGGTAAGGAAGCAGTTTTAGTAGGAAAATGTCAATCTTTCTAGAGGCCTGGTCTGAGAACATGGCACATAGATACAGCCAGGGGACTGGGCAGCTCAGCTACTACCTCCGCTCCTCGCTCTACCCTCCTCTGCGTTCAAAGGGAGAGCGGCTCTAAGGGTGAGCAAGCCTTGTGAAACTAGGAGAATATGGTGCTTTTTTAATGGAAAGTCTCTGGGAGAAGCTCTGTCCTGGGCTGAGATGGCAGATGGAAGGTCCTGAATAATTTCTGTCTTACGAGAGTCTCCAATAGAGGAAAGAGGCGAGTTATCCACTACAGCCAAAGTTGTCAGCCGTTTTGTCTAAGCAGACAGCAGGTCAGGTCGGTAAGGGTTAACAAAATAACCCTGGCATATATAAGTAAGCTTTCCTTTTTCTTTATCTTCTTTTTTAATTACTTCTTATTTTTATGAATATGGTTCAGTGTTTTGCCTCCTTTGGATGTTCTGAATAAATGCTTTTTATTAGCACTTCACCATAACCTATCTTAAAAGTGGAGAATAACAACAGGGTCTTTCTCTCCCACCGGTTTGGTGTACCAGTGAGCCAAGGCACTGAACACTGAAACAAGTACCCACAGTCCCTCTTTTGTATCACAGGCAGAGTGGGTCCCCATTTCATTTGTGTAGCTCAGGAGGTGAGGTGGACCACAGACATCAGGAAAGGCAGAAGTGCTTTCTAGTGCTAGGGGGCCAGAGGAATATCTGGCATGTAATAAAATCCTAGGAGGTGTGCCTGGACCCCGAGAGTCACAGAGAGTGTATCACAGCTCGCTTTGCTTTTAAGCTTCATGTCCACAAAATAATGGTTATCAGAACTCCTTCAAAGCTGAAGGTGAAAAGACTGAAGAGAACATGTCAAAGTGAGCATATACTGATGACGCTATACTATACTAGGAGGAGCTGTGGACTCTTTTGAGGGTGGAGAAGCCTTACAGAGAGATCTAGATAGAGTAGAGAGCTGTATCATCAACATCATCAATTGTATGAAATTTAACAAGAGCAAGTGTTGGATTCTCCACTCAGGACAGGGTAATCCTGGTTATACATACATTTGGAGTAAATTGGAGTATTTCAAGTGCATCTGGGATGAGGTAATCCTGATTGTACATACAAATTGGGAGACTAGAAGATGGAGAGCACCCCCCCCAAAAGTGATCCAGGGGTTTGGGTTGATGGCAATTTGAATAAAGTCAACAGTGTGCTCTGGCAACCAGAGGGGACAACTCCATCCTGGGAGGTATCAAGCACAGCATCACCAGCTGGTCGAAGGAGGTGATGTTTCTGCTCTATGCTGCACTGGTGTGACCCCCACCTCGAATACTGTGTGCAGTTTTGGGCATCAGACTACTAGAGTGTGTCCAGAGGAGGGCAACCAAGGTGGTGAAAGCTCTGGAGGACAAGACTTAGAAGGAGTGGCTGAGGTGCCTTGGGTTGTTCAGTCTGGAGAAGAGAAGGCTGAGGGGTCATCTCATCACAGTCTACAACTTCCTCAAGGGGGACAGCAGAGGGCAGGTGCTGATCTCCTCTCTCTGGTGGCAGGCAGTAGGGCACAAGGAAATGGAATGAAGCTGCATCAGGGGAAGTTCAGATTGGACATTAGGAAAAAGTTCTCCACTGAAAGGGTGGTCACTCACTGGAACAGGCTCCCCAGGGAAGTGGGGACAGCACCAATTCTGTCAGAGTTCAAGGAGCGTCTGGATGATGCTCTTAGTCAAATGGCTCAGTTTCAGGTAGTCCTGTGAGGAGCAGGAAGTTGGACTCCATGATCCTCATGGGTCCCTTCCCACCTGAGATAGTCTATGACGCTTCTCTTAGAGTTGGTTCATTGATTACAGAGAGATGAGGAATGAGAGTCTGTCCTAATTCTGGGCTAAGGTACAATATTGAGACCAATTTTCAGTGAGGACGGGACCAGCATGACTCATAATTCCTCATGCATGCAACTCACACTAGTCAGATCTAACAGTTTCAGCACAAGCCATGATTCATGCAGAGTCTCTGAAACAGGAGTTGATAAGCAGCTTGGAAGGCAGCTGGATACATGCAGAATCTACATCCCCCTGAGACACAACACTGCCGCAGAGAACACATGGGAATGGGGAATGGGAAGGAGTTTTCTAGTTGTCTTTGTGGTGTGTTTGTAAAGTTTTATAGAATCTTATTTTGTAACTGAAAGGAATCATCATACCAAGTGAAACAATGTTAATGGCATTTTATAGTTTCTTTTGAAGATATTTTTGAGACTTGAACTTGAGATATTCTATGATTCTATGAATCTATGTGTCTGCATCTAAAAAGATGTTTTCTCACACTTTATAGTAAAACTCAGATTGGTGTAATTATTTTCACTCTTTATCTATTTTTTGTTCAATGCCACTTGGTGTTCACAGGGTTTTATTTCTATTTCTACTGCAATGGTCTTCCATTGTTGCATATAAGAATAACATACATTTAACTCATTCAAATCTGCCTTCCAAGTGTCCCTCAAGCCTCTCTCCTAAACAACCCTTCCCTTAATCTGTACAGGAATTACATAAGTATCCAGACCAGTGTCACAGGCCCAGCTCATCACAAATGGCCTGTATTTTAGCACCTGCAAACATATGCAGAAAGCAGCTGCATCTTTGTCAGTGATCATTTTTTCACACTGTCACACAGCAAGTGCAGAATAAAAATGATCCCAAGGGTGGTTTTTGTAGCTGGTGAATTTGACTACTATGTAGTGTCCTGTTTCCAGACCTGCACAACAGTTTTGTATATGTTTGATGCAGAGCTTTGTTTCATGAGTTATACGAAAGCCAGGTTTTCTCTCCAAGAACTGGAGTTTCTGGTTCAGAACACACCCACAATAAGCAAAGACATGGAGAATAAGAAGCTCCACTTTGATAGTGTATGAGGAAGACATGCTGCTGTCTTTCCTGGAGCCCTGTTTTGGTTTTCTGTGCTTAGACTGATAGCTATTGCAAGGCCAGTTGCAAGCAGCAGAATCTACTCATGAGCTAATGAAGATCTGGATGAGATCAGGCCCTCAGAATAGCGTTAACACACAAAAAGTCTTGTATAGTCTGCATGGCATGGAGTCTAGGGAGAGTAAGCAAACCTTCCTGCGGTTGGATGGCTACCTGGGACAATTGGCACAACTCTGCAAAGCAATACAAACAATTCTGTCACATATCCTTGTTTGACAATGCTTGTCCCAAGAAAGAGGTCAGCGAAGGCTCTGCTGCCCTTTCCTCTGCCAGGCATTTCATTGTAGAGCTGTCCCTAAACCAACAGACTCTTGAATACCTGTGCCTTGGACACCTGAGAGTAGAAAAGGCACTTTTTATCCAAAAGGATACAAAGTCCAGGTCAGCTCACAGACCAAAGCCTCTCATCCAATCACAAAAACCCACACAGAACTCAAGATTTTATTCTCCTTGTTCCTGCTCTTTTGCCAGTAGGAAGGAGCATGTTAATTGTTTTGTGTTTGTCTTCATTCCACATTGTGAATCTGGAAGCTGCCTTTCTATGAGGGACAGAAGCAACCATTCCCAGAGAGAGAAACCATTTTACCCAGAGTGACTGCAGCTGACTGTCTAACTGGTTGTCACTGCAGACCTGGGTGCTGTAGCTCTCAGTGATGGTTTCTCTCTCAGTTGTTCTGTGGGACTTTTTTCCCCAGGCCAAAGAAAATGAGGTGTCTGGTCAAGCTCCTTCAGACAGGATATTGTAGCCCACCTGGCATCTTTCTGCAGCAGCCCTGTGCCGTTCTGAAGAGACTGACATTGTTGCCTACATTGCTGTCTTTCTCTCTCACAGATTGTGACAGAGGCATTTGTCATTGCGTGATTGTCATTGGGGTATCCCATTTCAGGTCTTACATGCATTTTAACCTGACACAGGCTCAGCCTTCATTGTACAGCTGATGTTAATGGTCCCAATGAATATTTGATCTGACATAGATAGGTTAATGTGGCTTTCATGGCATAACTTTCAATGATCACCTCCCACAGGCTAGCAACAGGTTAGATGAGAGTATCTGACCCAGAACCTGAAGATCTTCCTCACCATGACTGAATGAGTTTTAGCCTCACTGACATGCAAAGCTTTTCACTTGCTCCCATACAGGCCACATATCCTGCTGCTGAAGCAATATACAGGTGGTCTGTGATGATGAAGGTGCCTTCATTCTGACTGAGATTTAATAAAAAAAAGAAAGTGCACAAGAGGTGGAAGCAAGGACAATCTACCTGGCAGGAGTACAGAAACTGCAGTGATGGAATTTGAAAAATGAAAATTCTGCTGGAGGGAAACCTGACAAGGAATGTGAAGGGCACTAAGAAAAGCCTCTCTACATAGAACAGCAAAAAGAACACTAAGGAAAAGTCAAGACGAGTGGAGGAGGTTCCTGATGATTTGAAAAAGTGACTAATTTTCATAAAGGAAGAGAATTCAGGAGACTACAGATCTCTGCAGTCACTGAAAAGGTGTAGTGCACTGCTGCAAGGCACTAGGGCTAGTCTTCATTATGATCTGTGTTAAGAAAGGTGCTCGGATTCCATAAGATATTGCTTTAAATAACATTTATTGCAGCTAGCATTAAAAGGAAAAAGAGGATAGTATAGATAATCTTACATTGCCTCAGATGCAGGAAAACCCAAATTGTGCAGCATTTGACAGACCACCAGTCAAGGCAGGGCATGTAGTGCAGGTCCCATTCATGGAGATAGATGTTCACTGACACTTCAGTCTTTGCAGCTCTTGCAGGATTTTCTAAAGAAAACAATTCTGTTCATTTCTACTGTGAAACGAAAGGATGTTCACATTCGGACACACTGCGTCACTTTATGGTAAATGCAAGGACACGGTGCAATCATCCATACCAATTAGGAGCCACCTACAAGTTCATTGCTTCTGACTGGCATGCAAAGTTTGTCCTGCAGCCAAGGGGTGTCCTGCAGCACAGCACAGGATGGGAAGCCAACCTATATGCTCAGCACAGCACAGACCTGTGCCTTCTTGTGTCAACTGTTACATAGATCACTAACTCCTTGATGTACAATTTTATCTGAGTTCAAATCACTACAGAAGACTATGAAGCAAAGCCTCCTGGGAGCATTTCAAGACACATGAAGGAATAAAAGGTGATGGGGAAAGCCAGCATGGATTTACTAAGGGCAAATCTCTCCTGACCAACCTCCTTTTCCTTTAGGGTGGCATGGCTTATTCTATAAACAAGGGGAGAGCAGAGGACTTTGTACACTTTGACTCTAGTAAGGCCTTCAGCATAATCTCTGAGAGTATCCTTGTAGCTAGATTAGAGAGATATAGACTGAGTAAGCATACAATAATGTGGGTGGAAAATTAGCTGGACTATCAGGAGCAGCAGGAGCAGGGCTGCTCCATGAGGGCAGTGAGCTAGACCAAGTGTCACCCCAGGGTGAGCAATGCCCCCACCAACTGGCGCCACACCACACAATCTGACCTGAGGAAGGCACAGTCAAGTGCCAGTAAGAGGGTCCATCAATGGCCCTGGACACAGCAAGAGAAGAACCAGCACAAGGGTCTGTCTGGGGAGCCCAGGGTGAGGGAGCAGTGAGAGCTGGTTGTTCCCTATGGGACAGGATGAGATCTGCAGAGATGTAAGTTGGAGGGGTAGGGGCCTCACTGACCAGGGCTCAGTCCCATGGTACCTGAGCAAGGGAAGCAGGGCAGGCCCTGAAATGGTGGCCACGTTCAACCAAGTGTTCAGATCATAAGGCAATATCATAGTGACAGGGCAGGTCCAAGGTCTAGCCAGGAAATCGGCCTGCAAGCTTGGACTGAGAGGGCCCATGCCGGGCAGTGCAGGGCTGTGGGGAGCTGGAGACTGGCCCTGCTGTGGCATCACTGGGCTGATGGCCCCAGGGGGCTGACGTGGGGTCCTGGGCCATGGGCCACATGGGGAAAGCATCATGAGAGGTCAGGTACAGTAAGGGCTGTCAGCACGCTCAGGGGTCCAACACAGCAGCCTCTCCTCTGAGCAAGGTGGTCCTCACTCCTTACAGAGCCCTTACAGGGATCAGGAGTGGCTCAGTGGCTGTTTCAGGGGACATAGAGGGCAGGGACAGTGGACTGAAAAGTGACATGGCATGAGAGGCCTGGGGCTGAGTGAGGGGGTCAGGTCACCCCAACGATTGGCCACAACCTGGGGAAGAAGAAGGGTCTGGCTGGGTGGAAGGGAGTTCACTCAGGAGCCTGAGTCTGTGGGTGCTGTGGGGAGATCGGGAAGTTTTGTAAGGACAAGGCCCTGTGTGACCAGAGACCGGACTCCTCGGTGCTTGGCAGAGGACTCAAGGAGGCCTGAGCTTACTGTCAGGCGGCAGCAAGGGCCATCTTCTCCCCAAGAAAAGACAAACCAGGAGGCAAGGGGGCTCCGACAGCTAGGAGCCTCACCAGTCAGGGCTCAGTCCCACAGGACTGAGCAGAACAGGCCCAGAGATCACAGACAGCTCCAGCCAAGAGTCCAAATCATAAGGCAATGTCATAGCTGTGAGGCAGGTCCAAAGACAAACTGTGAAGTCAATTCACACGTCAAAGCTAGTCTCAGGTTCAGTGATCACAAAGCAGGGCCAAGGTCACGCTAGGAGTCCTTGACCAGGCATGGGCACAGCTGTGTTTGAACTGGAGACTGGTACACCTCTGATGTAGCACAGAGAGGGACTGAAGGTCCAGGATATAGCTTAGAGCTCTTGGGCTGATAGGTGTGGATAGAAGCTCCAGGTGTGGCTGGTCAAGACCATTAAAGGCTTATTACTGCACTCAGAGCCCTACCACCCACTTATGAGCAAAAGAGATGGGCATGGAGACAAGGCTTGGGTCTGAGGTCCATCAGGAGGTAAACACAGAGACAAACATCTACATTGTACTTCAGACAGGGACTGAAGTGCCAAGGTGCAACTGAAATGGGCTTCTGTTGTAGGCAACAGACTTTACTTGGGTGTTTCACATAATTTCTCGCTGATTAACATTAATTTTTTGTTGTTGATTCAGGTATTGACAAAAACCAAAGTAACAAACTATGAAACAGGCGCTTAGATCTTTCATCCCCTTTCTCCACATTCAACTTCAGTCCAAAAACTCTCCTTCTCTGCTTCCTAGTTTCAGCTTTCTTGTTACACTCAATACTTCCCAATCCCTTTGGTGAAGCAGCAGGCAATGCAAGAGGCTGGGGTTGGGGTTGGTGTATAACTGTTTCTATCTGCCAATTGTTGCTGCTCACTTTTTTCCCATGCTCTAGTTTGCTCCACAGGGATGTCCTTGCTCCAACATCAGTCATCTGTGGGATGCAGTCGCTTAGGGGTGTCATTGCACTGGCATGGGTTGCCTGTGGCTGCAGCCCCTCAGAGGTGCCTCCTCTGGCATGGAGCACCTCTTCCCAGGAGCGTGCCTTCAGCTGTGCTCTCAATGACATCTCCTTCCATGTGTTTCCTCTGTTTTGTTTCTCCAAACACCTCTCTCACATTTCTTCTGCCACCCTTTCTTAATTATGCTTGAGCAGAGGTGCCACATGCTTCTCTGACTGTCTGAAGATTTGGCATACAATGAGTTCTTTTTGTCCATTACAGGGCCAGCTGCAACTGACTGTGACTGGCCGAGGGCAGTTCATGTCTTCCTCTCACAAAGAGCACCCCTAGTACAAAAATGGTGCGAGTGCCCAATACAGGCTCCTGGTCCTATGCCCAGGGGGTGTGAGGGAAAGCTTCTGCTGAGGCTGTTCATGTTGTCAGAGTCCTAATGTTGGCTGTTTTCAGTCCTGGGACTTCAATAGCTGGTAGTATTTTCTATATATTTTTAATATATATATTATCTCTCAGTGGATTTCTCTCCCATGGTTTTGTCTTCCTTTAAAATCATGCAAAATTTTATTATCTCCAGCATCCTTTTACCATGAGGTCCATGATTCAGCTACCTGTTTGCTGGCAGCTACCTGCATATGCATTTTTTAAACTGCTTTCTACTAACTTCTTTTTATACCCGTAAATTCCTGTGTCAGAAGATATACTGAATAGTCAATCTCTGTCATTGTCTCCATATCATCTGGGACTTCAGAAACCTCTGGTTTTCAGAACATCATTCCTCTCCTAGGAGTTTGTCTACCTGGGCTCAGGCACATCTGAAGCAATTGTCCAGCCTTGAATCAGAGTGCTGTTGGTGACAGGTGTGAGATGCCTCCATTGGCATCCCTCTCACCTGAGAAAAGCATTTAAACTGAGTCTCTTGATTGTGGTCCTTGCTACCTTGTGTGGCTGTGCCTCGCCATGAGAGTCACCGAGCTGGACCCTGTAATGCACCACTGCAAGTGTTCCTTTTGGACACTAGTAAGAAACTGATTAAAATACAATTTATTGGAGATAACATGTGAGGGGAAAAGGAGATTGAAGAGAGAATTTAATGTCCCTTCAGATGGTGGGAACACCAAGATGTGCAGCTTTGGTTGGATCTTTATTCAGGGCACAGTACACTGCATATCCCGTGTATGCAGACACTCACTGGTGGTGTGATCTTTACAGCTTTTATGGATGTGTTCTTAGCAATAAACAACTCCATTCATCATTTCTACTGTCAAAAAAGAAGTATATTTATATAGAAACATGCATCTCCACTTCAAGATAAAGACAATGGATTTGCCAGCAGCACCATTACCAGGGGACAGTCAGAGCCGTCTACAGGCTCCTCCATTACGATTAGCCCTCTAAGTTTATCCTGCAGCCACGTGATACATTCAGCACAGCACAGGCCTGGAGTCCAAGCGATATGTGCAGCATAACATAGCACAGCACATGCCTGTGCCTGATCAGGACAACTTGTATGTGGATCATTAACTCCTCAATGGACAACAGTCTTCAGGTCAGGATCACTACGGACCCTGACACATGGACTAAACATCCAGGCTTGCGATTTGTCCTGCCTCTTCGCTACAGACTTGTTTGGAAATCACAGGACTGTTGCAGTAGCATTGGGAACTGTAGCACTGAGTACCTTATCAGGGGAGGCCTCTGCCTTGCTGGCCTTGCCATCACCTGCTGTCCCCTTCCCTTGCTGAGCAGCCTCACCCCTGCTGCTCCTTGACAATCCCCTCTCTGCTGCCTCTTTTCCAGATTGAAGAATCTTAGCTCACTAGCCACAAGAAAGAGAAAACTGAACCACTGCTCCTTGTCAAATCCTTTCTAGCCAATATGTAGTTTTCAGTTGCATTCAGCATGCTGTGCTTTCTCATATATCATTTGGGAGCCCAGGATAGCTTACCCCCTGGAGTCTAGGTGGTTCTCTAAGTACTCTTCCTCTGGTGACTAAGATCAGAGCATATTGTCTGCAAAGTGTTGTGCCTTCAGCCATGGATTTCGTTTGTTTAGGAGAAGGTAGGCCTTTCTTGGAAGTCAAATTTGCAGAGAAATGTGGAATGGTCTCAGATGATAATTATATTCCCCAAAGGGCAGAGAAGATATGTCAGCTCCATCCATTTCACAAGTGACAAGAAAAGGAAAGGCACACTTAGTCGACAGAGCACTGCTAATGCTGTCCTACGCAGCATTAAAGAGAACGTGATTGCATGTGGCTGTTTTTTGTTTCACAATCCCCTTGCAATGCTGTGTACCCAAAACATCACAGCACATAGTGAAAATGGAGTGTAGTGGATGCACAGATGGCAATTTCTTGACGTAGAACTTAGTCAAGCTCCCAGGGAACAGAAAGGACTATCTGACAATACCTGGACTTCATGGGAACTGGGATTCATGTTTTTAAACTCTCGCTGGTCTTCAGAGCTCAGAAGCAGCAGGGCTGCTCTCCCCTCGTCCCTTTGTAACACCCTCCCTACTGCTCTTTGCAGAATTGCTCCCCATGGGGGCTGCAGCAGCCACATTCGCCACGGCAGCTCCTGTACAGCACGTCCTGCTGGCCCAGACCAGCAATGTAGAGGCACAGTTTTGTGCCCAGCTATCAATATGGCAGGAATAGATTCATTCAACTTTGTTGAATCTGCACTTTCACCTCTCATTTTAGCCTCCACAGAGGATGTTTTCTCCTTCATAAAACAAATAGCTCTCTCCCTTCTACAGTATTTGACTGTGATAATATTTTTTTGTTCAGGGCACAGACATCTTAAGATGCCTCTGCACTTTCATCAAATAATATTTCTATATTTTTCTTACAAAATTACTGGGTTCCAAGCACAGTGCCACTGGTCTACATTTTCACTATATCGGTCAGAATCACCTGCTTGCACAAAATTTAAAATAAGCACAAAATTGGAATCTACATTAAGCTCCCAAACCTAGTTTTCAACAGATGTCTAACTTACAGAAGAGTAATAAACATTGCTTCATATCCCTAGTGACACCTAATGGACCAGTTTAAAACAAGAGTCAAATGCTTCTGTTTCACAGTGAAGACGTTAGGTGGACTCTGTGCCTTGAAAACCTCTCTTGTGTACTTCTAGGAGTTACTTACCATTTCAGCCTTGATTTTCTCCATTTCTTTGCTTATTTCAATTTGCTTATTTCTTTGCTTATTCTTCAATTTGTTAATTTCTTTGCTTATTTCAATTTAATAGCAGTTTTATAATTGTTTAATAACCTTACACACTCTGCTTTTTAGGACAACATTTTACAAACCCTGCCTTTTTTTTTTTTTTTTAAGTCATAGCTATATTTTGGCTATAAGGGAAGCAGAACATAATGTACACAGGAAAACCTTGAAATGTCATATATCTTGAAATACTTTTTTGCTTGAATACTTGAACTGTAGCTAATCCTTTATGATTGCCTTGGGAAGACCAGTATTTGCAGTTCTGCAGAATTCATAGCAGCTATGTAGAAGTGTTTCCCCGTTGCTTCATCATTTCAAGTTATATTTAATGCTGACTTTGAAAATAGTTGGGGCAGCTCCAAATACCACTATGTGTCTCCTTTTTAAACACTTTAGATACTGATACTGTAATTTATAGTTCTGCATGTCTATCCCAGTAGAAGGGAGGTTGCTTAACTTGGCAATTAATGTTAATAATCTTTTTAATTGGATAAACTGTAACCTAAAGAACCTTCCCACTAAAGACTGTGAAACAGAAAGCAACATCTCTAGAGGACTATCACATCAAGAGACAATAAGAAAGATTTCCTTGTATGATTCTTGTAGGTATAAGAGAGCTGAAGCAGTCCACCTTTTAAGACGAACAATCTTCTCATATTTTTGAGCTTGTCTCTAGTAGACATCAACTTGATATGTTTACTGACAATACTTAGAGGAAATCTCTTCAAACTATCCGAAAATACAATGACACATTCAAAGAGTTACATGTGCTATATGGAGATAAGCTCAAGGTAATAATAGGAGCTGTAGGGTTTACCTTGCTTAAGCTCAAAATTTAAAAAAAACATTCTTAAGTTGTTTAGTGACTTTGTGTATGGGTACATTCTAGTTTCGAAAAGAAGATCTAAACCCTAGTCTAAACCACTTCTGTCAATAATCACTACCCACTGTATCGTGTTTCAGGTTGTGTGGTGTGGTAACCCAGAATAGATAATGATATGTTTAGTTTGCAATGCTTTTATTAGAATAAATAGAAGAACCACCAATTGACATTCACAAAATCAATGATATGTCACTGAAACAAAGATGAGAAATTATATCAGTCAGGAAGATGTTGTATTTGGAGATTATGATTTATGAAGAAATGGCAGACTTTCTGTATGGACCCTCAGAACAAGAGACACAGCCTTATAGTATGTGCAGCACAAAGAAGTCTAAATGCCTTCTGGAAGAAGACTGCTTTGCTGAAGTTTAGAATTTCATCTGCAAGTATTCCAGGCATCAATTCAAGGATGGTGGCCCAGTGAGTTCAATGGAAAGGATTATTCAGATTATTTTGAAAGCTGTGTTTATTTCACAGAACTTCTGTAGAGAAACCAGATTCTCGATAGCACTGGCAGGATTTCTCCCAGAAATCAAAACACTGGCCATGTCTCTCGGGTATTCTATGACAATAGGAAATATTCCTCAACTACCTCTTGAAAATCTCATTCAATCCTGAATATAAATCTTGAATACAAGATTCTGCATGAGCAGAAATACCTGCACCTGGAAATCAGAAAAGTCACCCGCTTCTTCAAGAATATCTCCCTAGATATTGAAGACGTTTCCCTTGGAGAAAATATTTAAGAGATGAGATACTATAATACTAAAGTAAGGGGGGTCTGTTTCTGAGGGCAAGGCATGCATTATTTCCAACCCTTTTTCTCCTTAAGGGGAACAATATTTACCAAAGAAGAGGATGATATTTGTTGGGTTGTGTTTGATGAAGAAAAGGAAAGGATGGTCAGCCCTAAACTCTTCCAACTCAGAGGAATGTTTGATGTCTCCCATCACCCCTGCTGAGCCTGCCATCTCAGTGCCCTCTTCATTGACTTCCATGTACGCCCCATGGATGGCCTCAGACATCTTCAGGGTCTCTGCTGAAGAAATGCCAGACAGATTGGCTGAAGGACTGAACAGGTCAGTCATACCCAAGGCGGTTAAGACAGATGTGAGGTTATATTTTTCCTGAATCTTCATGCGTGGGAGGTAGACTTTCACTCTCCTCTTTTCCATCACATTTGGACTGGTCCACTCAGTAAGTTTTTCAAAGCTGATTTTCTTCTCAAGCTGCAAAGAGAGGCAGGGAATGAAATGCCTGAGACTAGACTGCGATGGCCTTACTAGCTGTGTTTATACCACTTGTTAATATTTCTTTCCATTTACTTTGTGTACACAAAAGAACTGATACAATCAACAATATCTTATTAAGAAGATGCCTTATCTAACTTCATTTTTCATTCAATGCTAACATAATCAGAGCAATTTTTGTAAGCAGCCAGTTTCCGATGCTTAGTGGTCATTTTGTGGGAAAAAAAACCACAAAAAAACATGAGTGATTGCTGCAAAGAATGCCTAGTTCTCATCAATTTTGGCAACCTTTCCTACACAGTTTCTGTGGGGAGGTGGGTGAAATAACCTCTCAACAAAAAAAGAAAAATCTGCCCGTACGTACATCCTCTTCTGCGGGGCTCCAGCAGCACTACGCTCCTGTGCCTTCATTTTATGAGGGTGAGCCCAAGGCTCTCCTAAGAGGCCACTCTCTGCCTGAGCTCCTGATTGATCCTGGGGGGCTCTTGTGCTCCCCTCCTGCCCAGCACAGCCCTGGTGGGGGCAGCTGCCATGTACCTGGACAGCAAAAGGTCTGCCAGTAGGCAAGTCCCACTGAAGTGATAACTCCTCTGCTTCCCTTGCCAGGCCCCTACCTGCTCCAGGCCAGAGATGTCATCAGGCAACAGCACCAACATGCTCAGCTGCCCACTGGCGTACGGAAGCTCCAGGATCTTCATTTTCTCTGCAGCCACCGCTGCCACTTTGAAGGTACTGTTTTGACACATCATTTGCACAGGTCTGCTTTCTTGCTGCAAAAGCAGAAATATGAGAGAACATGACCAGGGAGCAATTTTTCTTTGAGCAGGCAAATGTACAAACCCTATGAAAGGGACAGGGCTTGATGTTCAAGCATGTTGTCTTCAAAGATGAGCTGTGTTCCCATTTTCCTCACTTGCTGGTGTGTCATGGAAGCCTGATCAGACACAGCTATTGCAAACGCTCCTTGTTGTGTAACACCCAGACTGCTGGCTTTGTGAGCCAACAGCCATCCTGGCCAGAACCTGTGCCCGTGCCCTCCAACCTCTGTGCCCTCCTACCTCTGTCACATTGAAGGGCATTTCCTGAGTGTCTTCTTCTTTAAACGCCATCTTCCATATCCCTTTGAAGTAAATGGCATTCACAAGGGCCAGCACAGTATCGAAATCAACAGAGCCTGACATAAGGAAATCTTGGATCTGTCCTTTAAGAGAGAAGCAGGGCAGAGAGTGGTAAGATAAATCTCCTCTGGTGTGCACAAATGCCTGTTGTGAAGGGTATGGGGGTGAAGGGTACCGCTTTGGCGGGGGGGGAACCGTTCATAGCATTACGAAACCTGCTTTTGCTTGACCCACTTTCTCCTCTATGAGAAGTGGAAGACAAGTATAGATTATAGTAGGTAGAGGAAAATATCTGCTGCTCATTTTTCAGTCCTTACCATTTGTTTCTTTCTCCACCCAGGAATTAACAAGCTGTCTTGCTTCCTCTGTAGCTGTTTTGAAGTTAACTTCTTCCAGTCCCGCTTTGTAGAATTTCTTTGCACACTTTAAGTATTCCTGTAAGAAGAAGGATGGCAGCTGTCAGACTGATGGGAACTTGAAAATGTATGAATGTGAAATGCAGGACTGTGAAATGAAGCAGAATGGTTAAAAGAACAGTGAACTTTTACCCTTCTGTTTGAACACATCAGTCGCAGCTGTTTTCCTGTAACTGAATCTTAAAGCTGGAGAAGAAAGACTTAGTTCACATGTTTAGGTCTGGCAATTTTTTCAGATAGGATTCTAAGTTAAGATTTCGAAGTACTTTCTACGTTTTACCAAAATACTTCCATTTTAACAAACATTTTTAAGGACAGACAATGTTTGCTTCATTCTCTTCGTGCCTGCTTCTTATTTTGCATACTGTATTTTCACATTCTTAGATTTCAAAACCAAAGCTTCCTTTTACTGGGAAGATTTGATATTTGGCTTTGAAAAAACCAAAATTTGGTAATTTCATACTTTCAATCTTACATTTGGCAATCTTCATACTTTCACGTCATAAAATGTGTTTCATTTCCCTTAAAAGTTACATTTTTCATTAAAAGCCATTTTCTAGCAAGCGAACAGTAGTCTTGATCGCTCCCTGTGACTTGCAATGTTGTTACATTTTATGCCATTGTACTTTTGCCTGGCCTCCACCTAACAGCCACAGGAGGGTTCCCCCCATGCCTCACAACCACCTCTTCATCAACAGACAGTGGGCTACTGTTGGTGGTGTTTCTCTAAGGGAGAGTCATGGGGGCCTTTATGGGGAATCTCGCTGAAGTCGGGTTACAGCACTACTCACCGGAAGAACGGGGTATGTTTTTTCAATATAGAGTCTCTCAGCCATCTTGAGTGAGTACGTAGCATTTGGCATGGTGATGTCAGAGAGAAGATTCTTGAATGAATTGTGGAGGTATTCAGAAGTGCCGCACTGACATGATGACATGAAAATAAGAAGATACGTGGCATTAGCTTCATCTTATCTAGGAAATAAGACGCGACGGGATTGTCCCTATCAGTAAGAGTCATGCTGCGGTTGAGTCCTCTTCCACAGACATAGGGCTGTCACCTTTGGGACAGCAGGTGCTGTGGTGATGGTGCATTGAACTGACAAGATCATCCTTCTCAAGATAAGTTCCTGTCACTGAGGCTTCTGAGCTTTTCTCTGCCTAGCATCTTCCTGATCTGCTTTGGAGTCTCTCAGCTGCAAGTCTGACTGCTGTACCCTGGCTCCCCTTTCACATGCTGTCCCCAGCAGCACTTTCCTAGGAAGCACCCTCGTGCCCAAAGAATCCTGCCCAACACCATCGCTTGTTCTGGTGCAAGATGTGCAACCTGCCATCTTTCCCTGGTTTTTAACAAATAGGTGAGTTACACCCTCCTTCCCTCCCTCCACAAACCTCCTTGGTTTGAGAGCGTTTTCATGGTTTTTGACAAGGTCTGAAAGTGCCAGAAGGAGAAGCAGAACAGTTCTAGTTTTGTTCTGAGGAGAAAATAGGACAGAAAGGGAGATCGAGTTATTTCTCTACCTGGGAGTCATTAGGGTCTCCAACTCCTGTAATGTTATCAAAGTGAAGAACCTGCAAGAGAAAATGCCAGAAATTAGAAACGTGTTCAAAAATTATCTGAATTAGAGATTTACACACGATGCTGGAGGTAAAGATGTTGGCTCAGAAAAAAAAAAGTGCTGAGAACATAGATGAACTAAAAATTTACAAGTGAGTTTACAACTGGGTTATGGCCTCTGTGGCCTTCTGAGAAACTGTAAATACTTCTTTTTGCTTAGGTAATATTTTTTTAAGTGAATGCCTAGAAATTAACTGAGTTACATATTATGTACTGCTAATAATATTCTCTCTCTCTTCCTGGGATTTACCTTTTTTATACATTAAAAAAAAAAAAATGCATTAACTGGAAGATGATGAATTTAGAAAAAAAGTCATATAAAACTTGCTGACTAGTAATCCATTTCATTATTGTCCTTGAGATACTTTTCTAAGTCAAAACTAACTGCCTCTTATAACAAAAATATACATCGTTGGTGGTTTCTCTAAAAAATTCTCAATCCAGTTCTTCATTTTGTGACTTTGGCTTATTTCTGGTGCATTAAAACAGGTGAGAACCTCACCAGTGGATAATATATATTTCAGTGACGTTACTTAGAAGGAACACCAAGCACAAGTCAAGGTCACTTTACATCCATGTAAGTAACTTACCTTCTCCATCTGAGATTGAGTGTTACCTCTTGCTCCCAGATAGACCATGGCCAGGGCTGAAATGATGCTCAGGGGGGAATAGAAGATGTTGTCGTTGGCATGGTGGACTTTCAGCTCTTTGAATACATCAAAAGAAAATTCTGCATTTGCTGCACTGATGGAGCCCATTGTGAAATCAGTGTTATCTAAAGCAAACAGAAAGAGTCTGACTTATTATCATGAAATATATTCATTGTAATGCAAGAAAGTCAGTGCACCTGAACCTGTGAACTTGGTTCACAGGGTTTTTTTCAGCAAACAGAATCCAGTGGTGTGGATTTGAAAGGTAGACATGCTTTTGGATTCATGAGCAATCAAAAAGCTGCAGAGCTACCAGTTATGCATAGGGTGATAATTCATTTGTCTGAAACTTGAGTTCTCTTTCTCTGTACATGCATACCATATGTTGAAAATGTTGCAAAGAATATTAGTTATTTTGAAAAAAGCTCACTTATAGTCTTATCTTTTAAGGAAAAAAACACATGTGGGTTTGTTCTCAGAATCTTCATTATTTTGAGACTCCAAAACAAGTTATTCACTATAGTTTTTAACATTACTTTTAAGATGAGTTTACAGATCAGCCCTCCATGATCCAAACTACAGTAAATCCCAGTATACAATGTGCAATCTGAAGCAACAGCATAAGTTTTGCTAGATTTACTTTAATTTCAGCCTACCGTAAATAGAAGCCAGGTCATTACACCACCAACATTATCAGAGGTCTCAAAAGTTAGCCATGCTACCTTTGGTTTTTTGTAAGTATAATAATAAAGGCATAGCAATGGACACTGCAAGAGATTTATCAAATTAATCCAGTTTATAATGAACATCTATAACTAGTACATGTTCCATTCATTGTGGTTTAAGTGTTCTTTAGTATTTATTATATCACCTTTTTGAAAATCCACCTTAACCTTTTAATAAGACAGTGCTTGTTTAGCCTTGTGTTTAATTTGCAGAGACCTTCACATTTTCAATATTTAAATATTTTTTTCTGACATTTTTGTAAATTTTTCCCTGTGGTTTCAGCACTTAGCATTTCATCTAACACTGAAGGGAAGGATTTTTTAGTAAGAAGACAACATAGAGTAGAAAATACAGTACTGTAAAGTCTAATGCAGCAGTATAGTGTTTATCTATAACTTCCCATGTGTTGACACAAACAGAGAGAACCTTGGTAGGGTGGAATTTCCCCATTTGCATCCAGAGAGCTCTTGGGAATCTTCAAGCAGTGCAAACTTTGTGGCTGCCAGATATCAAAATGCAGAATACTCTACAATATATGTCACAGTCCCTATGGAATCAAGGCATGCGTGTGACAGTCATCTCTTAATGTGGAATAATTTGAACAGTGCATCTAGCTGTGTTCCTGCTAGAATGGATGCTCAATCTCTTTCTAACTTGAACCACTTATATAGGTGATATAAGGTAGATTTATTATTATTATTAGAAATAATTCAGATAAAAATAGAAATAATTTAAAAAGAAATAATTTTAAAATGTAATTATTAAAGATAATACAGAGCTGCACTATGCTGGGGTCACCTGAACATGCTGCCTTCGTTAATTTCATTCAGAGACTATCTTCCATAAACCCTGCATAAAGCTTTAATTGCATCCTCTTTAATTTCAACACATTCAATTTTGTCTTTTAAGTCTAAATTAAAATTTGAAGGGATAGAGGAAGAAGGAAGAAAGGCTGTCATAACATATCACCAGCTGTTTGACATGGAATAGTTAGTAAACAAAGCTTTAGTTCATACAATCAAATACTTTATGAATGGCAGAATGTGAAAGAGTAAAATAATGTAAAACACATCTGAAGGTGAGATGAGGTTTCCTCAGAAGGCATCCTTTAATCAGGTCACAAGCATGAGGCTTCATCTGTCTTTTTTAAGTTTTGTGAGAGATAATTTTTTTTTAATTGCAAATTTAAACTTAATTCATAATTGAAAGAAATGCTTACCTTATCAGGTTCACCTGTGAAGGCAACAGTACAGCTTCTCAGCTGTACTTGGGGCAGACTTGCTGAACTCCTTGAAATATATCTTGTGTAATTTTGTGACACACCCCAAACTGCCTGTTCTGTGTTTACTAAATAAAGTGATGGATGGAGCTCAATGTCAGACATGCAGTTTTACTTGGAATAATTCCATTCTTTTAAATAAATAAATAAATAAATAAAGCCTGAATTAGAGGATTTTACCCAAAAATCTCCAGAATGAAAGATTCATTCATCATAGGGTATGAAACCTTGCAGAAAAGGAAGGAGCATACTGAAATGGCTGAAGCAAAAATAATGATAAAAGCTATTCCTTGGAACTTGAATAGTAAGTATGATTTGGTTATCACAGCACATAGTGCAGCATGGCTAGTGCAAATAAAACAAAAATATGAGAAATTCAGTCTTGCAGAGTGCCTCTAGAGAATTTTCAGTTAATTTCCATATTATTCCTTTGTAATGAGTACTGACAGGTACGATCACTCTCAGAATCACCATTCTGTGAACTCAAAGAATTTGGTAAGATGAGCATACGCAGGACTGCTTGCTGTGATATGCCCACACTATACTTATTGCAACTTTTCTCTCTCCTGTTCTTGGCTAGACTACCAATATCACTAGTCTTTCTTCCCACCAGAATCCTTAGCTCTTGCAGAGGAATGGAGAAACTTCTGTTACTAAGGAACTTGAGAAAGAGCATGCTTTTCAGATATTAGTTGCCAAATTTAATAATATTGAAATAGATTATTCTGCAAAAACTTTAATGCAGTTTCCTGGTGCCACTTACAGCCTGCGTTGTAGAAGACCACAGACGTAGCATTTCAAAGAGCACAGTTTTTCATCCTAGAGTGATCTAGCTCAGGAAAAACAGACATAGTCACAGTCTGCTCAGCACATCAGTAGAACAAAAACATCAGTGAGCAAATTGTGGGAATACAAATTAATTTCAAAAGCGGTATTTAGAGTATCTGTATAGCAAAGAATTATGCAACTGAAGAAAGGTGTGTTGGGGAAAGAGAGGTTGAGCAGAGAAGAAAGATAAGGCTTCTGTTGCTTTTAAAATTCAGACATCAGGATATTAGGACCCCAGTCAGATGCTACCAGAAAAGGATTTGAAATTGCTGCTAAAATTTTGAAGGGTGGTTTAAGGTGGGTTGTTCTTTTCCTTCTCCACAGGTCATAGCACCAGATGCTAGGTTCAAAATGTGCCTTTTGTATACACAGAGACTATTCTTACAGATCTTCCACAAGTAACTTCATGGCCCATCAGGTGAACGAACCAGCTGAAGAAACATTCATGGTCTGCAGGACAGTCATAATATACAATAGAAACCATAAGGCAGTCACATAATTACATGATTTCTTTGAAATAAAAGAATGATCAGACAAAAAAAGAAACTACCCTGACCTCTTTCAATGCCATGTGATTCTAAAACAGAAATCCAAAGTCAATATACAAAATGCCTCTGAAATTGTCTAGAGCAAATTATGCTTCTAGGGAGAAGAGGTAACCTTTCCCTAATCCTTAACCCTTTCAGCTGTCTGTGCAAGTGGAAAGCCTCTGAATCATCCATACCTTTCTCTGTAATGCAGTCCTTATTAGTCCCATTCAGCTGAAGATACCAGTGCAATAATAACAGCAAAGAGTTCAGTCTGGACTACCACTAGTACTTTACATGGTAGTTTGTAGCCCAGGCCGGTCTGCTACAGCCATTGCTATGCAGTGACAGTGCTTCTGAGGAAAGGTCATGAGTCCCTGCCTCACAGCTGTGGCCCATCACTGCAAATCTATTGTAAAGAGAGTGAGCTGTTCTATCGCAGGAGTGGTACATAAATCGTGCACCACCGTTGTGAGTCCCATTTAGCTGAAAATGGTATCGCCATGCTGGTGGAAAGACAGGTGTCTTTCCACACAAATGTGTCTGTACATGGTGAATACCTTTAATCACACAACTGGGAGTGCTCCCAAAACTGTAAGCTGCTCCTGTGGCTGCTGCCCCTTCTGCCTTTTCTGCTTAAGACTGCTTTGTTTCTGTTCAAACAAGCTTTAACACTCAATGGCCATGGTCCATTGTTGTATACTTTACAGCTCAGAATTCAAAAGATTAGCCAATATGTTTTATCCTGTCAGTTCTGAATATGCCTTGAATCTTTTTCCTTGACAATGAAATTGTTTAGCAGTACTCTCCAGCTCACTGTATGTGAGTCACCTTGGCATTTGTGCACCATGTACCTGAATTGCATTTGGATCATCATAGACAGCCTATAACTTAGTAGCTACACAGATGCCCAGTGAGCCAGTACAGTTGTTTCATAACAGCCAGTTTGCAGCATTAATGTTGTTAGCAATGGCGTGTTTTTCAAAATACTTCTGAGTTGAATATTCATTAATGAAAGGAATTGTTTTGTTTTGCAGGAGAGAAGGGGCAGAACAATCCTCCAGAACATGTTAATACACAAACCAGGTTAGTGTTTTTTGTCAGCATTTCTATATTTTTATTGGTGAAATGAATGATTAATGTAAAGAAAGTTGCAGAAGCAACAAAATTATTCCACAAGTAAGTAAAAATCTTGATCATGATCAGCCACCAGTGCAGAATCATACAAATATAAGAGGTACTGCATAGTCTACTCAGCAACGTTCGATGTCATGGACTCTAGTGAGATTAAGCAAACCTTTCTGTAGTTGAAACGCTTCCTGGGATAAAAGTTAATGGATTGTTCCATCCAGCACAACCATGTATTGCAGCACAAACATAAAAGGATGTGTTTTGCCGCATGTCCTTGTTTGACAATGCTTGTCCCAAGAAAGAGGTCAGCGAAGGCTCTGCTACCCTTTCCACTGCTGGGCGTTTCATTGTGGAGCTGTCCCTAAACCAACAGACTCTTGGACATTTGAGCCTTTCCAAAGGGATACAAAGTCCAGGTCAGTTCACAGACCAAAGCCTCTCATCCAATCACAAAAACCCACGCAGAACTCAAGATTTTGTTCTCATCCGTGCTGCTTCTCTTTTGCTAGTAGGAAGGAGCACGTTAATTGTTTTGTGTTTGTCTTGCTCAGGGTGACTGCCAGTGATTGTTCAGTTAGTTGCCATTGCAGACCTGGGTGCTGTAGCTCTCAATGATGATTTCTCTCTTAGTTGTCCTGTAGGACTGTGTTCTTTCCCTCAGTGTGAAGAAAATGAGGTGTCTGGTCAAGCTCCTTCAGAGAGGAGCTCATAGGCCACCTGGCACCTTCGTGCAGCAGCTCTATGCCGTTCTGAAGAGACTGACATTGTTGCCTGTAGTGCTGCCTTGATCATTCACAGACTGTGACCAGGATGTGCATACCTCAGTGTTGGCAGAGTGGACTTCTCCGGTGAAATCCACTGGTGCCAGTGAAGGCACCTTCAGAAGCATACTATGATGGCCTTGGTCACAAGTGTCTCACACTTACTGCACTTGCTTAGCAGCGCACACAGCATCTAGGGGCTGCTGCTACACAGGTTCTAAACCAGTGCACACAGCAGTCCCTTTATCAGTCACCACAGCATGTGTGAAGTCCCCTATTCATCCCTCAAAGTCCCCAGGATCAGCCAATACCCAGGGTGAGGCTGCGGATGGTCTTACCTCACTGGGTTTTAAGGAGACAACATGGTAACCAGGCCCTGACACCCAGCATACCCATGGTGTAGGACAGGTGGCCACTGGCATTGGCACAACTAGTTTACTGGCTGTGCCATTCAGGAGCTTAGTTAGCAGGGTCCTTCCCCGCAGAAAAGATTGTTCATGGCAGTCTGTGACTAGCACTGCTCGTGTCACCATACATGTCACTTTACCTCCCACCACTCACTGGAAAGCAGCATGCCAGCTGTCTTGGCTGCCAGGAAAAATAGCATTTTTCTTTTACACAAAGTAGGATAAACTAATCTCTTGGCTTGTTTCAACACAGACATCCTTCCGTGAAGCCTTCCTCCCCTCCAACTGGTAGTCTACTGAGATTCTTAGTAATATTCCTGGCATGTTTCCTGCCTCTCCTGAAGGGAAAAAGTGCTGCAGAAAAGGAGAGAAGGAGAAATGTCACTGCACAAAGCTCCATGCCATCATGTCAGTTCTGCAGAAAAGAACTGGGGGTCCTGTTGGACACCAAGTTGACCATGAGTCAGCAACATGTCCTTGTGGCAAAGAAAGTCAACAGGATCACGGTCTGCATTAGAAAAAGTATTGCCAGCTGGTAAACAGAGGGTCAGCTCTGGGATTTCCAGTACAAAAGAGATTTGGATGAACTGGAGCAGGACCAGAGAAGAGCCATAAAGATGATGAAGTTATTAAAGGATCTGTCATGAGAGGAGAGACTCAAAGAGATGGGACTTGTTACCCTTGAGAGAAGAAAGTGCAGGGGAAATCTTATCCATGTGCATTACTTACTTGATGGGAGGGTGAAAAGAAGATGGAAACAGACTTTCTCCAGTGAACAGGCAAGAAGGAATGGGCGCAACTCAAAATAGCATAAATTCCAATTAAACAGAATAAAATGTATTTGTTTATGAGAAGGGAAGTAAAGCCAAGTTGCCCAAAGTGGCTGTAGAGCCTTCATTCTTGGAAATACTCAAAACCCAGCAGGACATGGACCCAGGCAACCTGCTGTAGCTGACCCTGCTTGAAGGGAGGAGCTTAGAACAGACAATTGGCAGAGAACACTTCCAGTCTCAGCTGTTCTGTGATTTTGTGTTATACATGGAGGAAGATCTCAAGGGAGATGAAGTAGAGGTATCACACATTAATGTGCAAAGAAAGTACTGTGGTGTAGATGTGGCACCAGGAATGGGAGTGTATGGCAAGTACCACAGAGGAGTACTGTTTCCATGTTCTATGGGGAGTAACATTGCCTCATATTGGAAGGCCCTTGGACCTCTCTTTATGATTTCTGGAGGTGTGTTAGTTGCACCAAGAGGTGCAGAAGGTTTCAGATTTTGTCTTGCACCCCAGGTGTTACCTGCCAAGTCTTCTGTCTGGTGCTGCACAGCAGTCTGTCACAGAAACAGGGTCTCAATTCTTCAGAAAACAAAAATGCCAGGAGCTTTTAGAAGTCTACAACAAAACCACCAGTAGCAACAAAGAGGTTTCCAAGATTTATTTATTTTTGTCTTTTTTCAACTAAAAACTTTTTGAGCGTTTTAACATTGTTAACATTTTGGCCATTCCTTATTAAAGCAAATACGCTCAGCAGCTCAGAACCAGAACCATGCCTGGGAAATGGGACCTGCCAGGTGAAAGCACAGAGATGCTCAGGCAGAACACAGATCCCGGCTGTGCTCCTGGAGCACTTGGACCTTTCCACTGCATGCTTGCTGGGTGGATGAGGGGACAGAGAAGCTTGGCCACAGAGCCTATCTCTCTGGAACACAGGAAGGGCTGCTCCTCCCAAATCTCCCCAGTGATTTGGATTGCTTAGAGGTCACAGCAGGCGTTCATCATCCCACTGGCCAGGTCTGCCACCCCCTTCATTGGGAATACTTTTCCACTGCCTTTTAAATACTGTGCCTCCTACCTGGGCTGTGGTGGCCAGGGCCAGGACCTAGCCATTGGTACTTTGTTGCATGTTTGGTTCAGTGTTGCTGAATTTGCACTTTTTGATGCCTCCTATTTCCCTTTTGAGAAAGGAGAAGCTTTGTACTTGCTTGTAAGTCTCATGGCTCCTTTGTTTTTTTCCCATTCCTTCTTTTTGACCTTTGTTGTCATTCAGGAAAGAGCATTGGTCACTGAGGCATATCTTTGTACTTCAAGCGCTTTCCAGTTTAGTAATCATAGGAAGGCTATTTTGCAAATGTAAGCCTTTTCAGGTCTTCTCATTGCTTAAGTGTACTGACTCTTAAATTTAACGAACTGGATCAACTGCTTCTCAATGCAAATTATACAAAAGGTGAATAAACCGCTTATGATAAACCTCAAGATGTTGAAATTTTGCATCTCTTGGAACTGTTCATATCACTGCCTTCATTTCTAAAGAACAAAAAGTAAACTATACTTGGTAAAATAGCTGGTTTTACCACTGAAAAGCAGCTGAATCTGTATCACAAATATCCTGATGGTGCTCAAATAATGTGGATGTCCGACCTGTAGCACCAGCTGCTTTCCTCTACAGATCTGCTTTTATCATACTGCTCTATATACTGATGTGTAAATAGCCAATATTAACAAAAGAGTTCCTCCTGTTAAGACTCTCGGGGGGGAAATGCCTTGCCTAGTTGTTGGTCTGTTACAGTTTTTGAGTTACATGATTTTCAAATGATTTCATCATTTAAAATGGCAGAGCTGCTGGAATAGTTCTTCCTTGAATTATTTACCAGACTAATTGTCAGTGCACATGTATTGGAATTGTGTTGAAATTGTGGGCTATTTCTTGGTAATCTGTAATACAAAGATGAATCAAACTCTAGATTTCATAAATGCCTAGAAAACTTCATATCTATGTGATTCATTCATTCCAAAAATAGGATTTCGTACCTAATCCCATTTCACTCACAATAGTTACCAATGTAATGATATTTGGAAGGGTTTGTGGTCCAGACAATTAATATAATTCTCATGACAAGCATTTGTGATTCTCTTTTATTATGTTAACAAAAAAAAAAAATAATCAATTGTACGCATCAAAATCAATGATGTATGTTTAGAATGAAAACAAGACATAGTATTGAGCTAATATATCCATATTTGCAGGTGGCAATGGACACATAGGAAGCAAAAAGACAAAGAATATCAAGATTCTTAAAAACAAAGAGATGTAGCCTTGAAATACCATAGGAACAAAGAAGCCCAGCTGCATTCATGGAAGGATAACATATTTGAGTTTTGAGCTTCACCTGAGGGCTTTCCAGGGACAAATTAAAGTTTACTTGCTAATCAAGTTCAACAGAGACATGGATTATTTTGAAAGCTGTGTTTTTCACAAAAATCCCATAGAGAAATCAGATTCTGTAATACCACTTGCAGGACTTTTCTCAAAAAACAAAATACTCTCAAATTTGAACTATATTCTAATATCTTAAACAAGAATTCAGACAGCTCTTTTGCTTGGTGGTTCTCACTGAGTTCTGGATCATCTGTGTCATCCAGAAACCCGTGTTTCAGGCTTTGAATCTACACTCTGTGAGAAGGCATAACTGCACCCACACAAAGTTTGATCTCTTTGCAGTCTCTGAAGTGGGAGACTTTCTATGACTTTGGAAAACCTCGGCAAGAAATTCAGAATTAGATGAGGAAGTCATGGTGAGAGGACAACTCTGGTGACAGTGGACACATGCACCATTTGTCAACACTTAAGTAATACAAATTAAAATTTACATATGCACCAATCAATAACGTACATAGCAGAATCTTATCCACAAGCATCTCCTCCAGACTGCGGATCTCAAAGCCCGTGTTTCAGGAAAAACAACATGGTTTTGTCAGCAGGATGCTACTGGGGAATGGGATGAGCACAGCTTATGGCTTTCTAAGTAATGGACTCCCAAAGACTTGGAGTCATGCCTGTAGCTTCTTCCTCAAGTGAAAATCACTTGGCCCCTTCCTGGATGGTGGGTGCCTCTATTCTCTGTTGGCTCAGTCTTTGCTCAGCTCAAGAAATCCTCAAACCAGCATGAGACGGGAAAGGAGTAAATATGCTTGCTGCTGTTTCCTCACCTGCGGGTATGTCTTTGCTATGGAAGCTTCCCAAATGGGCATTTCTTAGATTAGGCTTTCCACTTGGAGAAAATATTGAAGAGATGAGACTACGCTACAGCATTACAGTAAAGGGGATCTGTTTCTGAGGGCAAGGCAAGCATTATTTCCAACTCTTGTTCTCCTTAGGGGGAACAATATTTACCAAAGAAGAGGATGCTGTTGGTTGGGATGTGTTTGATGAAGAAAAGGAAAGGGTGGTCAGCCTTAAACTCTTCCAACTCAGAGGAATGTTTGATGTCTCCCATCACCCCTGCTGAGCCTGCCATCTCGGTGCCCTCTTCATTGACTTCCAAGTACGCCTCATGGACGACCTCAGACATCTTCAGGGTCTTTGCTGAAGAAATGCCAGACAGATTGGCTGAAGGACTGAACAGGTCAGTCATACCCAAGGCGGTTAAGACAGATGTGAGGTTATATTTTTCCTGAATCTTCATGCGTGGGAGGTAGACTTTCACTCTCCTCTTTTCCATCACATTTGGACTGGTCCACTCAGTAAGTTTTTCAAAGCTGATTTTCTTCTCAAGCTGCAAAGAGAGGCAGGGAATGAAATGCCTGGTGTGCAAATACAACTTCTTCTTACCATTCATTTTAATCAAGGCTCTTATAAACAAAACAAACCAGAATGGTTCCTAAAGTGCATCCTATCAACACTCTTCCTGTAGTTCATTATTTGCCTCCCCAGTACTGCCTGTGTCACTCTCCTTTTATTCAGTTCTTTATCCACCTTACACATCCCCTTCTGTCCAAATCATCTTGTGTCTCATGAAGCACATGTTTCATAGCCCAACAGTTTCATAGCTGAGCAAATTCATCAGGTTGTGAAAGAGATTGCAAAAAAAGTTTACCTACAGTTGATAGTGCCTAACAAATGCAACCTCTTCTACATCTTCGATAAGTCTACTTAGGAATAATAGGATATATAAAGGAGGCTTCATCACTTTTTCCCTTTTTTGAGTACAGATAGATAGTTTGATATCACCTTGATAACTTTATTTTAAATGATTGGCATGATTTTTTTGCTACTTCTTTCAGAAATCCTGCATGAAGATAATACAATCTACCTGACAAGCAAACTAATGGTTTGAGTTTTGTTTCTGCCCTGCATCAGTCCATTTTTATTTCCCCTTCACCGTTAGTATCCTGATTCACTCAGTTGTTTAGCTTCATTTTCTTCCAAGACTAAGACAAAAGTTTAATTTAATTTTGCACAGTCATTAGATTGTGTTTGTATTCTTGTGTATAACCCACAGCATACTGGTCCCACTTCTCTCTCTTTTTTTTTTTTTTATTTTAAAGAACAAAACCATTTTTTTATTAGTTTTCATGTATCTGGCAAAAACTGACTCAACCCAAGCAGTTTTGATGTTTTCTTTTACTTTCTATGCTCTTCTCCTTTTCTGTCCTTGTATGTTCATTGATTCTTTATGCTGTTACTGTTCATTCTATTAGACACTGTCTCCTCTGTTTTCTTTGTCTGATGTGTAATTTTCAGCATTTAATTCCATGCATTTAATTTCCATCTATAGATTTAAGACTCTTTGAAGTCTTAACAGCTGAAGTGCTATTGATTACTTAGTTTAGCTTGATTGGTTTCACCATTTCAAAATCAACAATATCTTATTAAGAAGATGTTTTATGTAACTTCATTTTTCATTTAATGCTAACATAATCAGAGCAATTTTTGAAAGCAGCCAGTTTCTGATGCTTAGTGGTCATTTTGTGGGGAAAAAAAAAACAACACAAAAAACCATGAGTGATTGCTGCAAAGAATGCCTAGTTCTCATCAATTTTGGCAACCTTTCCTACACAGTTTCTGTGGGGAGGTGGGTGAAATAACCTCTCAACAAAAAAAGAAAAATCTGCCCGTACGTACATCCTCTTCTGCGGGGCTCCAGCAGCACTACGCTCCTGTGCCTTCATTTTATGAGGGTGAGCCCAAGGCTCTCCTAAGAGGCCACTCTCTGCCTGAGCTCCTGATTGATCCTGGGGGGCTCTTGTGCTCCCCTCCTGCCCAGCACAGCCCTGGTGGGGGCAGCTGCCATGTACCTGGACAGCAAAAGGTCTGCCAGTAGGCAAGTCCCACTGAAGTGATAACTCCTCTGCTTCCCTTGCCAGGCCCCTACCTGCTCCAGGCCAGAGATGTCATCAGGCAACAGCACCAACATGCTCAGCTGCCCACTGGCGTACGGAAGCTCCAGGATCTTCATTTTCTCTGCAGCCACCGCTGCCACTTTGAAGGTACTGTTTTGACACATCATTTGCACAGGTCTGCTTTCTTGCTGCAAAAGCAGAAATGTGAGACAATATGACTGGGGAGTAATTTTTCTTTGAGCAGGCAAATGTACAAGTGTGTACAGGCTAGGACTCAATCTTCAAGCATGTTGCCTTTGAAGAAGAGCTGTATCTCCATTTTCCTCTCCTGGTGTGCTCTGCTCAGACACAGCTCTTGCAAATCTGACAGCGAGGCCCAGCTAAATCACCTGGCCAATGACCACAGCATGTTGTATGTGTATCACCCAGCCTGCAAGCTCTGCAAGCCCTGCAAGCCAACAGCCTGGCTTCCTGGCAAGAAGCTGTGTCTCTGCCCCCCCTACCTTTGTCACACTGAAGGGCATTTCCTGAGTGTCTTCTTCTTTAAATGCTGTCTTCCATATGCCTTTGAAGTAAATGGCACTCACAAGGGCCAGTGCAGTATCGAGATCAACAGAGCCTGACACAAGGATATCTTGGATCTGTCCTTTAAGGAAGAAGCAGAGCAGAGGGTGATAAGTTTTATAGCAGTAGTCTTGCGTTTTAGAAGTCAATCGACATGCTGCTGTTTGACTTGACTTCTGCTTCTTCAAAGGTCTGCACGCGGAATTCAGGTTCATGAGGATGACTCAATACAGAATGACTGACACCTGGCCAGACATTTCTGCAAGAAGACAGGTAGGTTCAAGAGTGGTATACGTCCCCAGGAGTGTTTATAACCATTGCTTGGAAAAAGATCTATATAGAAAAGAAGGAACAGGAGAGGGAAGCAGCGATACAGATTTTCTGTTTCTCACTGTGCTTCTTTCTCACACTCACTCTTGGTTTTCCTCCCACCTCAGCACAATAAAAGTACACAAGCTCCTGAGTCATTCCTTTCCCACCAGCAGCCTAGTGCATGCATTACTTTCTGCCCTGAAAGCCCACTTCTTACCCTTCCAGCACATGCTTGTAAAATTATGGAATACTCTAGAGATGGTGAGACTAACCTTGCATGAGTTAAGCTCCTCAGCCACAAAAACATTCATAGAAAGTGTGCATATCCTGACACTTCTGCCTTTGCCAGATATGTTTAAAACACACTGGCACTGCCACACAGGTGCTATAGAGTCATCCCTTTCCACAGGGAAAAGTGGAAATATCCATTAGTGAAATATCCACTGATGGGGAGAGGAGGAAGAAATTTCTCTTCTAATGTTTAGTCTTTCCAGAAGTTGTTCAAATACAGTTGCAAGAGGGGAATATATTTCAAGGTGTTGTCTGACCTTACCATTTGTCTGATTTTCCACCCAGGAATTAATGAGCTGTCTGGCTTGATTTGATGCTGTTTTGAAGTTGACCATTTCCAGACCTGCTCTGTACAGTTTCTTCACACATTTTACGTAGATCTATAAAGACAGAAATTGTAACCACCAAACTAGTCATTTTTTAAAAACAGTCTGAAAGTGAAATAAAATATGGCTAAAAGGATTTTTATAGTGGTGCCATGGTAGGCTGTTCTCATTGCTTACTTCCTGGAAGAATCTGCTAAAACTGTGCCAGAAAACTTATTCTGATCCATGACATTTTTAGATCTGACATTTTTATTACTTGACTAGTTAAAAGTATATGTTAGAAATCTTTAAATATTTTCTTTAAGTAATTCCAATCCAAAAACATTGTTTCCAGTTCATTTTAGAGTGTTTTATTATCATTATGTCCACTCTTTTTTTTTTAAGCATTTTTTATTATTTTTAAAGATAAGAAGTTTCTTTGATTTAGAACATTCGTATGTTTTGTTTTGAAAATGTCAAATGAAAGATTTTGAGACTTTCAAAAGCTGTTTTGGAGGTGGGGTTTTCAAGTGAAGAAACATGTTGACATCAAATTATTTCCTGAAATAAACCAAACAACCTATTAAAATGAAAAGGCTTAGGGGGAACAAGCAAGGAGGGGTGAGAATTACATTACCAAATAGTTTTGTTTATTACTTTGTTTATTTTTTAGCAGGGCCATCTTTTTACCTGGAATTGCTTTTCATTCAGGTTCTTGTCAGGGCTGTGGGAAAGGGAAAAGCCATGGAAGCCCACACCAGCGGGAACTACTAGATTAACAGATCACCTACTCTCCAGTAGGTGAGTGGACAGGCCAGTCCTCCTGGATCACAGGTTTAGCAAGAAATCACTCTAATGTACAACTCACCGGTAGGATCGGACATGTCTTTTCAGCATAGAGTCTGTTGGCAATGAGGAGCGAAGAATTGGCTTTTGGTGCAGTGATATCAGAGAGAAGTTCTTTAAATAGTAAGTGGATATTCATAGACTTGCCACACTGAGTTGTTGATAAGAAGATAAAAAGGTATAGCTGTTAGCTTATTTAACTAGAAAAAAAATTACTTATAAGGTACAAATAACATAGAAAAACAGTGTTTGGACATTTGAAAATGAACATGTACTAGAGTCTAAATGCTCCATGGCAGGGATGTTCAATATAAGCAACTAATGATGTGCAATTAGTTTATGTCATGTGATGACATTCATTCTAGGTGATAAAAAGGAGGAAACTTCAGTGATAAATCTGAAACCATATGGCCCAGGAGTGAGAAGACAAAAAGAAAAATTCGGGTGTCAATGTTTGCAATTGGTGAATTGTGATAGACATAGGGCCTTTAGCTCCCAGCTTCTGCTTGCATTTTCATGGCGGCTTTCTGCTGAAGTGCTGGATGAGAAGGGAGTGAGGAAGTATCTCATAATATAGTGAAAAAAAGGATCAATTTTCTAGTGCCCCAAGAATAGCGTTCCAGGTGACACAGGCTAAGATTGTGTAAGAAAAATGCACAATGATAGACAGTGGCTGGGACTTCATTTTATGAGAAAGACAATTGTGTTTTACTGCTGCTCCTTTCTATATGCTTAACCAGCCACTAAATGCTCTAGCTGATACTACCTTCATTTTGCCTTATTAAAAGGCAAAGAGAAACTATAACTTGCCATTAACATTGTTTCACTTGGCATGATGATTCTTTTTAGTTACAAAATAAGATTCTATAGAACTTTATAAACATACCACAAAGACAACTAGAAAACTCCTTCCCATTTCCCATTCCCATGTGTTCTCTGCAGCAGTGTTGTGTCTCAGGGGGATGTAGATTCTGCATGTATCCAGCTGCCTTCCAAGCTGCTTATCAACTCCTGTTTCAGAGACTCTGCATGAATCATGGCTTGTGCTGAAACTGTTAGATCTGACTAGTGTGAGTTGCATGCATGAGGAGTTATGAGTCATGCTGGTACCGTCCTCACAGAATCACTTGTTGTGGTGCAGCTTGCGCAGCCCATTTTATTTTTCTGTTTTTTGGTGTTTGTTTCTTTTTTTAAGTTTACATCTCTGAATTTAAGATCATTAGCAGAAGTATGGGAAGGTGTTGAACCTACCTGAAGCACAGTCAGAACAAACTATTCTAAGCAGAAAAATGTGAGAGAAATAAATGTACCTTAGGTTTCTGTACCTTGGTCTGAATAGTTCCTCCAAGTCCTGCAATTTTGTCAAAGTGAAGAACCTGCAATTGAAAGTAGCAATAGAAGAAATTCAGTATGTGAAGTCCACCGAGAGTCGCTGACACTTGTGTTGAAACTATAGGTTGGGACTAACTAGGCCTGATTAACACATAGAACTGAGAAGTCTGCTTGAAATCAGTTTTTTTTTACTGCATGGGCCACACTGAAAATTTGTGACTACTGTCCTCAGCTTAGATCCCTTCTTTCCCAGTTAATAGTATTCAGTCTGTAAACCAGCTACAACCTTACTGTATTGTACTTATAACTGTGACTCTTACTTTCTGAATGTTTCATCTTTTGTATATTACAATTTGTCCTTTCCACCTGGAAGGAATCAGGTCTGGGAGATAATGTACTCTGAAGCAAGAGACCTGTCTTAACCATTCTTCAAGACTGCTCTTTCTTAATGGAAACCTCAGATTGTTCTTGCCCTTCATAGGGAAAAGCAATGATAAGTGAAAACTCAGCTCCAGGTCCAAACCTCACAGTTCAGAATGCCATTCTTTAACTAGGCAAGTTCAAATCTAGCGTCAAATGTGACTATGTGACTTCTCCCCTCAACTGGAGAAAGTCAAAAATATGTAAATGGATAATTTGTTGCTGTGTTGAACACGACCAAAAGAAGTTTGTATCCATTATGTGACTTACCTTCTCCATTTGATGCTCAGTGTTACCTCTTGCTCCCAGATAAACCATGGCCAAGGCTGCAATGATGCTCAGAGGGGAATAGAGGATGTTGTCGTTGGCATGGTGGACTTTCAGCTCTTTGAATACATCAAAAGAAAATTCTGCATTTGCTGCACTGATGGAGCCCATTGTGAAATCAGTGTTGTCTGAAGCAAACAGAAATATGAGGGTATAGTGGTGATAGGTAGCACTTGTTTTAAAAAGTACTGTCAATAGCCCAGAAGCTGCTAGTTCATGGCTGGTTTTGTGATGCTGAACCAATGAATTATGGGAATCTTACAAATTCTGTGATCATTAGAAATATTGTAACTCCTGACCCATTTATCTCTGAATGAATGTTTGTTTCCTTTTGGGAAGATACGAGCTCATCTTCAAGACAGTATCTCGTACTTGCCTTTTAGGAAATAGATAGTTTCATCCATGCTTCAATATGATAAAAATAACACTGAATGGATGAGTTTCCATCCATAGGACTCATAATGATATTTGAGACAATTCAAACTTCATATTTCATTTCTTCTGTGACTACTTCTTACTGTTACTTAGTACAACCAGCCACAAATTTGGAGGTTGCTTTCCTGTAGTTTATAGGAATAGCAGGAGTAAGTTCCTCTGTAAACCCAGACAGTTGCTTAGATGCTGAGCTATAGACTTAGGCAGGTTCTTTCTTGTAGTCCCATTTCAGATATTTAGTCTCTGCTGATGTTTTCTTGTTGAGAAAAAGCACAAGCACTTATATCGTAAATTTGGGTTTTGGCAGTACAGCTGGAAACAGCGTAGAGCTGCGTAGAGCTGCAAACATTCAGTCAAGTCCTGTACATGCAAATGAACACGACACATTAAGGATATTCATTGAAACTTGCAGACGTTCTCTCTTTTGATTCTGATACCAAGAAAGCTGCAGACTGTTCTTATAACTCTAAAACAGTTAAAGCTGGAGGAATAGCAGCATACCCGTAGTTTGGAGCAGATGTGATTGATTATGTGACCTGAGAGGCATCTGGTGCTAATGACTGTGGAATCACAGACTCTGAATCACCATACCATACCTCACCTGTGTTCTCCAGAGAGTGAGATCAGGAGAACAGAAATGCCTTTATTTCCAAAATAATTAATAAAATTACAAAAGAACGAGAGGTGTTTCTACTCAAGGCTATGGTGTACAAACACTCAGAGTTTGCACACCTGAAAGTATTTGACAGTCAAACAGTATAAGATGTATTGGCAAGGCAAGGTAAAATTATTGTATATGCTGTCTTTTTACATATCTGTTTTATACTTACCTTAAAGTTCTGAAACATAATATCACTTTTTTTCCATATTAAAGAATAAAAATTAGACATTATATTTTACTTGAAAAAATACTTACCCCACAAATTTCAAAGAGGGATGTTATAATCCAGCTTGCCAGCTGAACGTAAAGAGGTTCTCTGAGCCCTTGGAGATATATATTGTACCATTTGAGACACTCCCACTCTTAGCCTTCAAAGAGTCATCTTTTGAGTCACTACCTTTTGTCACAACCTTTGATTCATTGCACTTTGAAACACTGAGCAGACCAACGTTAGACTACTGCTGCAACAAGTCAACTTTTCTTTATTGAAGTAAAACCTAATAAAAGAATTTAATTATTTCAGCTTTTGCTGTAACTTATAAGGCTGTACCAAAGTAATTCGAGTTCAAGTCTAAAACTATGTTTCATGCAGTTCTTTTGAATCTACACGTTGACATGGTTGGGCCATAGAGGTAACTAGAGCCAAATTAAAAACAAATGCAAAAAAAACCTGAGGAAAAACAGTGTTACAAATATATTCAGCAAAGCATAATCAATTTTTAATAAACTTAGCTGTAACATCAGATCAAGTGATTCTCACAGTCAAACGAAGCTAAAGATCCCAAAATACTAGTGGAAAATAGGACCTAGTCCATAGTGCCATGAGCTGGGGGTGAGCAAACAGTTCCCACCACAGTCCATCGTTAGTGAGCATCCAGCAATAGAGTTGAGGAAAGAGCCTTGTATTACCAGGGAGCGTAAAAGAGTGCATCAGTCACTGAAAACCTCACTGTTTCTTTTCTTCTCACCTATGAGGGACTGTAAGTACAGAAAGTACTGTAAAACAGTACTCCCACCCGGTGTGAAAGCAAAAGTGGGTACTGGGCAAACTACTGAAGTTCTGATATATACCCGACAACTCACTACAGTGTCTGTGCAGAGGAACAGAAGGAGATTCCTCATGGACAATAACCATCTGATGTTGCCAAAATAATGCAATTCCAAGCAGAGCCAGCTGCAGGGTGGTCATTCTATCCAGAGGAGTTTGAAATGGATTTTTTCCATGTAAGAACAAACCCAAAATTTCCTGTTTGGACTGGTGCAGATCCTAAAAGCACAGCCACATCTATTTCTCTATCTAGGTGAGACCAAAGCTTTTACCTGAGTTCAAACTATAAGGTCTACAGAACACATGTGGATGAGGGCCAAGGGCTCTGCAGAGAAAGCACGTTTAGCTGAAATATTTAAGAAAATATTCAGAGCAGCAGTGATGAGTCAAATTAGAGTTCTGAGGATGGGCATGGCAGAGGAAGAGATTTGAGGAAAAGTCAGGAATTACATATCTGCTGTGTTATAAGTCAGACCCCAGAGTATTCAGGTATTCAGAAATGGATTTTAACCAGCCAATAGGATTTAAAGGATGATTGAGGGTCAGTTTTTAATTGTCATTCTCCACAGGTCATGGCAACAAGGCCCATGGTACATGTACAGGCCATTCTCATAGATCTACAATACCTACTTTTTTACTATGGCAGGTGAATAAACTACAGAATCTGTCTGCAGGAACATTCATGGTCTGTTAGACAATCATAATGCACAATATCAAATAGAATTCAATTGTAAAAAGCTATTACTCTTTATTGAATAATAGAGTTGATGAGTAGTAAAGAAATAAATCTGGCATTTGTAAAGGCCATAGGTTGGATAATAAAAATACCAAATTTGTATGTATTAAGTTGCAGAGCACACAGCAGTAGGCGCACCCTCTGTGAAAGGGAAAGGGAACTACTTTACCCGTAACAGTGTGGTTTGCTTTACTGAAATGCAGGCATGTATGTACAGAGCCTAATAATTGGGGTGGCTTTCAGTTTTCCAACTCAGAATGCATTTTTTTGTCTGAGGATGTCATAGTAGTGATGAGGATCTAAATCTAAAGACAGTAAGCAGCTTTCATCTCATCTTGTTCAATGTTTCCTATTCTGTGAGTTTGGCTGCTCTAGCTTTTACTTTATCCTATCAAACCTTTCCTACCCAAGGGCACTGGTTTTGTGTGGAAAGAGCCATAGTGTGTCTTCTCTTATTCTCCCATTTTCACATATTCACATTAGAGTTCCAGCTACTAGTCAGCAGTTGCTCAGACATGCCTTTGGAGCTTCCATGAAGAGCTCTCCTGGGCACCAGCCCTCCTTTGTACATTCTGGTTCAATGTGTTTGTCCTGTGTGGACATCTGTGGAACATGCACCTGAAGGACACAACTGGCCCTGCACAGATGGCCAGCTCTTTGCCTAATGTCCAAGGTTTTCTCAACAAACATTTTGTTGCACCAACTCCTCTAGAAGAGGGGACATAGGTGTTTCTGGTATGTTCTCCCAGCCAATATATTTGCCTTTGTACACTCTACATTTCATACCTCTGCAGCAGAATGATCACCACAGCAGCCACAGCAGACACTGTCTAAAAAATATGCTGTGAATTTCAGACAGTTAGAAGAGGCTTAACTGAAAAGTCAAATTACTGAAAGAAAATTGGTTCTGTTTTACCTCAAACCAGGACAGTTATCCCCACAGGTAAACTGGTTGAACACCTGATAACTGCTCACTTTCTGAAGTATGATAGCTTTCATAATGTGAAAAACTACTTTGTCAAGGCAGGTGAGACAGTTTAAAATATCCCAAGTAAATGAGTTCATGGAAGAGAGGAAATTTGGTTCTGCCAGTAGTCATGGATGGGGCAGCACAACTCCACAGAGTGGTCTGTCACTACACACTCTTGGGTTTGTCTTGTATGTTTTTTCTACACTGAATGTTAGTGGAAAAGGGTTGCAGAAGCAGCTTGTGAGAAGCTGAAAATGTTGATCAGAATGGGCTATCCAAATGCAGTCAACAGCAGACAAGTGCTCTTTTGTAACTTTAACTAGGGCATTGGACCTGGAGAAATCAGATGCTTCTCCTGAAATTCAAAAGCTAAGAGAGTAGTACTGTAAAGCAAGACAAACAGGTTAAAATCTGTTCCGTGTAGAAGGAGGTCACCAAGGACTCTGCTGCCTTTTGTGTTTAAACCAGTTCATGGTGTTTACCCCTACTCCCCAATGTTGACATAATTGAGGAGATATTAAGCAGCAGAAAAAGCAGCTCTTTCCAGCATTTCTCTGTTTAGATTTTCACATTTAATTTCTTATGGTTGCTCAGTAGCTATTCCACAGTGTTTGGGGCTATTGTCTACTTATGCTTTGGATGACCTGCCCATCCATATCACGCTTAGCACACGTATACTGGCATCTCTTAAGGACCTTAAATGAACTGAGATGTGGCCAAAGAAGTCCCACTTATAGGATTTCAGATGCTTTTTATTCAGTCATGGTATTTTCTGTGCTGGAGGCGATCAGCTGTGTGTGATGCACACACAGTCTGAGGCAGACTGTCATTGGTATTAGTGCTAGCCCTTTTTAGACAGCCAGCACCTTGTATTAAACCTCTCAGAGAGGCAGTGATTTGAGCTAAAGTAAATGCCTAATGTGTCCTTTCCCCTTCAGAGCCCATAGTAGCTGGTATGTCAATGTGTATTGTGTTTGCACAGCAACCCAAGGTAAATCCACCAGTCCTCTCTGCCCCTTGATTGCTGGTTGGCTCTAGCAATAAGTCAACTTGTTATAATAAAGCAGCAGTGAAGCGGTGACTTTTTTCCTGCTGCAAATGCTTGCCAAAAGAAAGGAAGAGGCTTGCCCAATTGCCACTCCTCGGGTAGCTGGATCTCACTCACTGCAGCTGTGTCATGCTCGTGGTGCTCTCTGGCAAGTGGTGCTGCTCTTCGCCTGGTGCACACAGCTGCCCAGTAGCTCACCTGTGCAACCTCTGAAGTGACCTACGTTTAACAATGCTTTCTTCTTTTTCTTTACAGAATCAGCTCCACAAAATGGCATTTGAAGTGATACCTTACAGAGTTTGAGTCCATTTCTTACTGGGATCATAAGAAGACAGGACTTTCTGGTATAAAATTTTCTACTGGTTAATTTTGAAGGAAATAAGCACTAGTCTTCAGATGGGAAAAAAGTATTACTCAAAACTGTTCTCTTTGGCTTTTTCAGTGACAACCTGAAAATCTTCCTCTGCTCTTCTTGTCCACCCATTGCAAATCTTTTGCATGTTATACATATGTGATCAAGTTATACATATATTATCATGTTATACATAGGTACTAAGAAGCAGTTTAGAGGAAAGCAATTTTACTATTTCAGGCTGTATTTCATATGGAAATTGCAGCCATGTGAGATAGTTCCACAGGCTATCATAAGTCTGCTTTATTTAGCAATGTTATTTCTATTGAGTACTGTAATTTACTGTAATTTATCCTGCATATCTCAGCATTTTGGAAGAATCTGCAGTTCTGAAATGGCACTACTGTGTTCCCAGCATTTACCTTCTTCCCATCAGTGAGCAGCAGGAAAAGCACAGTGAGTCATCAAAGAGGTGGAATATTTTTCCTTTAAAAGCAAGTACTTTGTGTCTGTGGATTTTGGACATTGCCTCCTGCCAAACTGTGCAGTCTGCTCTCCTCACCTCAATTCCTCTGCTACGTCTTACCACCACTTACTCCACAACATCCAGGAGGTGGTTTAGGGAACAAGGTCATCAGCAAGCAAATTAACTTTACCAAAATTCTCCCCCTTGATTTAGGTCTTCCCAGAGAACTGCTTAACACCAGGTCAGGCAAATAATAGTTGTGGCGTAAGTGAGGGAGCAGAAACAGATGGAACGAAGGAGACAAGGGGAGCATCCTCCTCCTCCTCAATGGCATGAGACTGGCTCAGCCGTGTCCTAAAACTGTGCTCTTAGTTGCCTGGTAAAATCAAATGCAAGAAAGAAGCAGGAGGTGAGACTCAGGATTTACCTTTCCTAATGACAAGTTGTCCAGTGCCTAAATTTAGCACAGCGAATATTTTAAAATGAGAGGTAATCCTTTTGAAAAGATTAGCATTATTTTTATCTGTGATATTAGACTATTCCTCTGTCCACTTAATTCTGTGGACTGCTACATTTAGTATTTAGTTTGTAGTGGTTTTATTATGAAAAATGGAACAAATACAGGCCGTTATCTGAATAGCATCACAATAGATGTTTTTATAAGTTTTTTATGCTGATGAAAAATAAAACAGATGGAACAAGAAACTCATGGTATCAGAGGCACAAAGAAAGAGATGGTTTTTTGAAAAGCAAGAATGGGTGATCACAGCTTAAAGATTTATGAGGGAATTAAGTGTCTAGCTCACAGCCATTGCGGAGCAAGCCTTGTCAGACAAGACCTTCCGTTGTTCTGAAACCCTGTTTTTGTTACGTGGAAGTTTATTAAGAAGTTGGAGAACTTTCTAGCACATACAGGGTTTCTCCCAGGAAAAAACAACCAATAGGAACAAGCAAGACTACACCACAAATGTCTTTTACTTTCCCTGCTCTCTGAGAACAAATCCTCATTCCAGCTTGAACTATACCCTTGATCAATGTTTAAAGGAGTGGTCCCACAGGAATAATTTGCTACTGCCATACAAAGTGGCATTTTCCTTGAGACCTACACAGAGATTGGATAGGTACAGCTAAATGAGACCGAGTACATGAGTTTATCATTTTAATGCAGATCCCTATCCTCCTGTCTCCTTCGTGTGGGAGGATCTATCTTTAGGGCACTAAAATCACAGGTATATTGGAGACATGCTACATTAGGAGAAGATCAAATTATGATCTTCTATGCAGGTGTCTCCAGAGGTCTTTGGCAAATATCACACAGCGTATTTTAAAGTAGATGTCAGTTTAGTGAGGCCTCCTAAAAGTAAAACACGACTGAAGTTGATGTTAGAAAGGAAATGGTTAACATTTTTAGGTTTTTCTCTCTAGTTTGGCTTTTATCAGATAGTCTTTTTTACAGCAAATTAACACATTTGGATAAAGCCTAGCGAAAGTGTGCTTTTGTCCTCAGTGCTTGCCGATGAGGATGTTAGTGGAGAGAAAGATCTCTTTTCCAAAGTAACCTCCACTTAAGGGGAACAATATCTTCCAAAGAAGAGAATGGTATTCGTTGTGTTGTATCTGATGAAGAAGAGGAATGGATGGTCAGCTCTGAACTCATAAGAAACTGGGTGACACAGAGGCATTGCAGCAAGCCCCATGGTACCAACTGCTTCAGTGCCCTCTTCATTCACTTCCACAAATGACTTCTGGATGGCTTTGGACACAGCTAAACCGTTTTTCGTAGAGATTCCTGACAAATCAGCTTTTCCCCAGTCAAAAACATTCATCACTCCCATCTCCTGGAGAGCTGTGTTGAGAACATAACTTTCCTCCATCTTGAACTGAGGCAGGTACACCTTCACTCTCAGCTGTTGCATCCTATCCGAGCTGGTCCATCCTGCTAGTTTTTCATATGTGAGGGTGCATTCAAGCTGTAAAGTGATATTGGTGAGAATGGTTAATACCATAATGAGCAGAAGGAAAAGATAATAAGGTTCAGTTTTTCTTGCTTGTCTTCTCACCACACTGGACCAATGTTAAAGTATTTCTCTCTTTGCAGCCCCTTATGTATGCTACTAGAGAGAAAGAGAAGTATTACCTGTTCTAGGCCAGTAAAGTCCTCACAGACAACTTCAGGAAGAAGAATGAGCATGCTCAGTTCATTGTTAAAGTATGGGAGCTCTAACACTTTCATTTTCGGTTCCTCTATGAAGGCCATGTTAAAATAACCTTCTTGAAACATCATCTGCACTGTCCTTTTCTCATTCTGGAACACAAGAAACATATAAAGCAGAGATTACAGAAATATAGAAATGATCATTCTGGTAGTAATTGGTTTCAGTATTGAGATTAGAGTTCAGCCTAGAAAACATTCTTTTCCCTGATCATGGGTTTAATGTACTTGTAGCGTTGATGTGTTCCTCCCTCTTAACTGTAATTGCAATTAAGCTATCCATTTTAGAAGCATAAACCCACTTTTCCATTTCTACTGGTGCCAAATTACTTTACTTCAAAACTCCCTTGTTATATCATTCTTTTTTCTGGCATGTCAGCTGAGGAAACTGCTGCATCTGATGCAACCATGAATCTAAGTTCTCCATGAATAATGTCTACATTCTTCTGAGATAATTTGTCTTTAGTTCATTTTTCCCCGAGAACAAACACTGTTCTACTGGTAAATAGTAGCAGAGGAACAGAATCCTCAAATTCAGTCCCAAAGGCAGACTGGTTTTGAAACAGCATCCACAGTTGAAAAACCCCCAACAAAATTAGTGCATGTGCTCAGTGGCTTTGACCCACCCAGGATCTCAGCTGCACAAGAGCCACTTCTGATGGGAAAGAGTTACATATTTGGTTATCAAACTGGAGAGAAGATGTAGCTTTCTGTTGTTCTAGCCGAAGACCAGTGTTTTGTCTTGGGGTAACAGAGAGGAGTGCTCCCATCTCTTGTCATAGGAGACTGATACGTGCTTTCTATCCCCGAGCCGTTTCAGTTCCTGCTCATACTGTACCTTGTTCAGTTGGAAATATGTTTCCTTGGTGTCTTCTTTCTTAAATTCTACTGCCCACTTTCCTTTAAAATATATAGCATTGACCAGGACAAGTACAGTGGAGGGATCAATAAACCCAGTAGCAAATAGGTCTTTGATTTTACCTTTAAAAATAATAAATTAAGAAGTATTATTACTTTATTCAGGCAATCAGCTGCATTTCACTATTAATAATTACTCCTGTAAATCTGAAAAGTAGTATAATTCTGCCAGAGGAATAACAGAAAGTTTATGTACAGCTTTTGAAGACAGGAACTCAAGGCATTTTTCTACTTCTTCCTACGTTTAGCTCCTATTGAGCAAAAAATGCAGTTAGTGTTTAATATATAAAATACATAAATATTTTTTTAAAATATATAAAAAAGGTGGGAACTGAAATTCAGACATGATATTCCTAACTGGTTGGATTGCAAACCAAATAACCTGCACATATTCTTCTTTACCTTTTGTCTCATTTTCCACCCAGAAGTTAATCTTCTCTCTGGCTTCTTCTTCAGTGCATTTAAAATTGACTGCTTCCAGTTCTGCTCGATAGAATTTCTTTGTGGAATCCAAGTATTGCTGGAAAGTACAAATGACAGAATTGTATCACAAGAGGATGCTTTTTATAAGAATGATAATTTTGTGGCTTTAAGGTAATTCCATGAAGTAGATCAGGAAGAAAGGAATGTGTAAAACAGGCATATATGTATTAAAAAAAAATATCATTGAATTAACTCAAGCATGCAATTTTTAGAGAGCTTTTTTATAATAAAACATATTTGCAGATACATTTTTCTGTATTTTCAAGCTGTACTGAACAGCAGAAATGTCTCATCACAGTAAAAAAAAAAATAAGAAAAAGAAAAAGACTTAAACTTAGTACCTTTCTTTAAGTTTACGTATCATTGTTATTCTGCCTGTCTTCCCCCAACCACCAAATGAAGAAGGTTGCCTTATTTTGAACAAATAACCAGGATTGATATTATCACAGTGAGATGTGTCTGTATATATATGTTACTCTGTATAGATACATACACTGTAAGACTTATAACTTTTATTAAGTATAAAACTTTTCTGGGCTGCTGGTCACCTTTTTCTGGCTCTGAAAATCTCTCTTTACCTAGAGTGCGAAGTTTTGAAAGAAATATAAGATCTTCACTGGAAAAGAGAAAGATGATTACAGAGATAAAACAGCACTGTTCCTAGCAATATTCTTGCAAACACCTTAGGTCTGGTTTCCTGAGGCAATTATTTGTATGCACTTGCATTGCCTCAGCTGTCAGTGTTCCACAGGAATGGTCTAAGATGGTCAATTCCACTTAAATTGGACTAATTGACCAAAATCTCAAAGATGCTACTTTCTTCTAAGCCTTGTCTGAAAAGGCAGCAGGGATCAGAGAGCCCCATGCTCGCAGAGGCTCTGAAGGGAAGATGGAAGAGTGAGTACAAGCATTTTATTAGAAACAGGCAAGACACTGGGGGAGAAAAAAAGTCTGCTGGCCACAGAGCTTCATTCCTTGGATAGAAATGACTTGGCAAATGCTAGCTCTATTAGACATCGGATGTGCATGGCAAGGATATATTGATGGTGATTAATGCTATCATATTTTCTGGAATACTCCGGGAAAGCTGTTACCATAGATCTGTTTCTTTACATAAAAGCTTTTAAGTCACAGCTTCTCAGTGCTCTGCTGTTCCCAATGTCTGCCACTGGGCAATCGAGATGGAAAGGCTCCCTGACTGCAAGAGCTGTGGAGTGCAGTCATTTGGCAGCACACCCTGACAGTACTGCTGTGTTTCATTTCCCTTCATATTTTATGATGGAAGAAATTCTGCTGAGTTTGTAATTCCCAGGAGCTATTAAAATGGACACCAGAGCCACTCACCTGGAAGAACGGATAAGTAATTTCTCCAAAGAGCCTGTTGGCAATGGTGAGAGAGCAGCCTGGTCTGGGTTCACTGACTGCAGCCAACAGAGACTGGAACTGGGAATGGACTCCTCCAGCTTCTTCGTACTTCAAACAGGAAAACAGAAGGTCATGGCAGGCTTGAGCTTTCCTATACAAAGCCAGACCTGAGGGTGAATTGCAGCCTCTGTCTGTATGAGAAGCCTTACTCCACCCAGTCAATATATGCATTGGAATAAATGCATCAGGACACCACCTCCAACTCCCCAGAATTCCAACAGAATGACAAAATTACTCCCCTTCAGGCCCCTGCTAGTCCACCTCCAAATCACCTTGTATCCTACAGTGATGGCCCTGTGCACAGTGAGTGGAAGGAAGTCTGCTGGCTTAGAGCCTGGTAGGAGCAAGCTCCAAGGTGCCTTTGGCATGCCCTGTAGACGATATTTTGCGGGTGGCAACTCAAGCACTTACAATGGTTTAGATTGGTACTCTTGTTTTGGTTAGAAACCTATAAAATCTATTCAGAGGGGCTGCTCAGCCGTGCCGTGCTTTCTGAGTAAGTGACATTTTGCAAGGAAAAGGGCTGACAAATTGCCACCTGTTGCTTCATCTCAGCACTGCAACTGTCTCTTACCTTCTCAGAAGCATATTGGTTTCCCTGGCTTGCACTGCTCAAAACTTCACTGAAGTGAAATACCTGCAAGGTAAATGTCGGATGAACGCAGCTGAGTGATGGTACCTCAAAGCTAAAATAGAGTGTTTCAAACCTATCCCAAAATACAGCCAGACACAGACAATGGGGAAAGCCCAGTTTGTCCTTTATCGTGAGATCCTTGGAAGTCGACAAGTGTTTATAAAGGCTGAGCTCACGAAATCTTTGAAATCTTTCTTCTTATGAAAGAGTACTGGGTATTCAGAGAAGGCAGTAGACCATATCACAAGGAACCACCACTTCTTAGCCTTGGACAGTGGAGTGATACCTCCAAAACATTTTCTTTAGCATTGATGTATTCATGGAATGATCAATTACTGTAGTAGTGTTTAATCTGGACAAGTTTGGTATTAGGACCAGCAAAACAGAAGGTTTTTTAAAGGGTCTTCTGTGTACATCACTCCTTTGGATGCTTAGGAACTCTGTCAGACAGAACTAACAGCCTCTTGGCTCATACCTCGCCACCATCCCATTCTCAGAGCAATGGACACCCACCTCCTCAATCTGTTTAAGCGTGTTTCCCCTGGCACCGAGGACAACCATCCCAAAGGCAGCTGAGAGACTTAGTGGAGAGAAGAAAATGTTTTCATTTCTTTTTATTTTGCTCAGCTCTCTGAAAAAGTCAAGACAGAACTTGGCATTGGCTGTGCTGAGAGAGCACATTGTGGCGCTGCAATCACCTGCAAGAAAGGAAACAAGGATTTATTGTTCTCCTCCTTACACCTGATAAGCTTAGATGCCTTGGTAGAGCACAGTAAGATTTTTTGCAGTAACGTGGCTGAATTGCTCAGCACTTCACAGACGATTTCTAACTTCCCACATCTGGGATTTCACAGTGACCTTCAGATTGAAGCAACTCATCTGAAAAGCAGCACCCTGAATGGCAGGAGAAACACGTTTTCAGAAACACTGTTCTGAGTTCAGCTGTTTCTCCAGCTCAAGCAACAGCTATACTTAGCACTAACCTTGTCCTCACCACAGACCCAGCTCACTTTATGTCCTGATCTTTCTTGTCTTGAGTGCTCCGGGCATAGTGCTTAATTAATTATACTCCTTGATCAAATCTCACTCTCAGTGTCTCTCTAAAAACTTTGTGTATATTAATCAGCTGTGCCTCACATACTGTGTCCTTCTAAGGCTGGTGGCTTAGTGAATGTTCAACAGAAAATTGAACTACAGATAGGCTCACTTAGAAAGATTTGCCACAAACATTAATGGAAAACCCCAGTCATATTTTTTATTTTAACTGCAGCTTTAACATCTTTTCCAGAAATACTTTAGTTATTATCACAATTAGTACTAGCAGATATCTTGAATGTTCTGCAAAACTCTTCACATCTTACACCAAGGACAGTGTTCCTTTCTTATGAAAGTATTTTCCCAGCGTCTTCATCCAGCAAAGTGATACAGAGGTATCTGAGCCCTTAGAAAGTCAGTTCAACATTTTAGAGCTTCCACTATTCTAAGTCTTTTTTGGTTTGATTCTTACTGAGAGCGAATACCTTTCTCCACAGATGTCAAAGGTACCTTCCCCCCATTACATAAGAAAAATTAAATTATCTATATAAATACTTAAAATATGGAATGCTGTAGAAAGATTTTGTTCTCATGAAGTACCAGTTTGGATCACGCAGAGAAAGTGTGAAAATGTTTGGTTTTAATCATCTTTTGGAAACACACTCGGTAAAGCCATTGTGCAAGTTAAGCACAGCTTCATCACACAGCCCACACATTTTAAGGTATTCCAAAACATTGCACAGCACCTTGAAAATATTCTCACTTCTTCAAAATATGCTATGTACAGTATATATGTGCTAGTCAGATATGTACATCACTAATGCACATATCAATCTTTAGACATTTCATAGCTATGTCATTTGTCATGTAAAGGTTAAAATTAAAGGTCAGGGAGATATTTACCTTCTCCTCAGGACTTCTCCTCAGTCAACTCGACTGTTGAGACAGGGCTTCTGGAGCAATGGGATATAAAGCCGTTGCCACTCCCAGGGACAGCATAATTTTCATTTGTGATGAATCACATCCCTGTCTGTTGCAAGCAGTAATTATAATTAGGGGACCTGTGGTGGAATCTTGAATTTTTCCTTATCCCCATGAATTCAGAAAGAAGTCACAATTATAAATACATCCTGAGGTGTAAAAAAAATTATACCTAATTATAAAAAAGAGGAGTTTTCAGGGGTTTTACCTGTAAAAAAAAGTTCTACACAATTTGAGGTATGTTGCTGTCAGAACTGAATATAAACATGTATGTTTTTTGTAGTAGAAATCAATTATTAAGGCCTCTGCAGGTGGCACAGTAGCAAATGAAAGAAAAATATAAAATATAAAAGTACCTATTTGGCCAACTGTGACATGAGGCAGTGATTCCAGAGTGGACGTGGGGCAATTCCCTTTGCCTGCTCCAGTCATGTGGTACTGAAGACTTCTTTCTTAAAGACCCTTTCCAGGGAATTTTCCCTACTTGTTCTCTTCTTCATCTGTAAATTTTGTCCTTAATGGACAAAAGGAATTTAACCATTTGTTCCAGAGTTTGTTGGATATCCACCAGCTTGGACAAACAGTTTGCATGCCATCCAAAAAGAGCAGGAGTGGTGCAAGCGCAGCATGGCTGTGCCAAGTGTGTACATTGGGAATGCTGCAGCTGAGCACTTTGCAGTTGTTGCAGTGATGAAGCACAGATTGTGTGCATTCCTATCAACCACACAGCACTTGCAGACTATCTCTGGGACACTTGGGATCCTATGCTTCCTGCAGAGACGCTGCACTTAGAGTCTCCCCATGTGTCATCTGCATTTCTTTAATTTTTCCAGGTGGAAATATGAGGGTGCTGTTCCTCTCCTAGGGATTCCTGATATTTCTTTTGTAAGTGGGGAAGGCATTTATGGCACAAGGGGCAAAACATAGAGAAGCTATCCCTGTCCATAGTTTTCTTTCAAACCCTTGCATTCTGCAGATGTGTTTACAGGAAACCTGGATGGGTTTTGTCCAGGCAGGCTTTCCATAAGGTGCTGATGTGTCAGCTAAGTTTAGCCCAGAACTTTTCATCACTCCTCATTTTTATCAGTGACTCTGAGGCAGTCTGGCCCTTGCCATTTGTTGTTTCAGCAAGGCATCAGCAGCAGGGGCAGAACAACCTAACTGTAAGAGGTAATGTGTTTCTGGGACTATTTTTCTGAAAAAAAAAAAAATCTTCATTAATGTTTATGCTGATATGGGGAGGGGCAAGTGTTTATATGAGTGTATGCAAGCACAAACACTTATAACACTGTTTTGTAAGTACTTAGTTATCACTGCTAACATATCAACCGTATCAGACACTAGGCCTCTCTGGAATTTAGGAAGCTCTGAAGGCAGATCCATAACTTTCATAAGATACTCATGAGTTTATTTCCTTTACAGTTTGAATTTTCTCTCATCTTTTCATTGGAGGAAACAAAAATATGTTCTTCATTCAAGCCCTGAGGAGAAGAGGGTTAGACCTGCACAGATTTTGCCTGAAGGGAATAAAGCCGTGCAGTCTGGTTTTGCTTGCTTGATGTTGGGGCAAGAAAACTTCCCAAAGAACTGTCTGGTTTGCTTTCCTGATTTCTGCTGAGGAATTGGCTGCTCTCCACGCAGTCACTACAAAAGCCAACTCCTGAGCCTGTTCCTCATGTTGTCACCTAAAGGAAACCACAGAGCAGAACTGGGCAGATGCTGTTACCTTTCTTAGCACGGTGAGTTATTCTCTGCATTCTTATTTTTGGCACTAGGCATAGCAGAGTTGGAGGAAAAATGCTGTGGAATATGAGTGTAAAGTATGCGAGTAGGAGCAGGAAGAAGCAACAGGTTTAATTCAGAGTGGTGTTCAGTCATCTCCCAGAAGAGGAGAAGGGGGGTGGTTTTCAAGCAGCAAGACACAACAATGTATTTCTCTTTCAGGAATACTGGCTATTTTGAATCTGAACTAATACAGTGAGTGGAAAATTACAATCCTGGAGCACAACGAATCATGTCCTTTAGGCACAAAGATGTGTGCCAAAGCCACAGTTCTGAAAATTCATTCTTCTGTGTATGAATTGGTCAAGGCAGAGTTCAAGTTATCTAATGTGCTAGGAAAGTGAGACACTACACTCTTGGCCCTGCTTAGTTTTCTGATACTTTTGAATTCTTGTTTTAACTGTCTTAAAAAAAACAGGTTTCTTTCTTGTTATTCCTCTGCTTCTTTAGGTACTTATGTTCCTATTACATTTTGCATTATCCTGAAGATTAACTGTCACTCCATTGCTCCATTTTGTGGAGGTTTGTTTCACATGGATTATTTCCTGACAGTTATTAAATTGTAACTAATGAAGTAGCTGGACTGGCATTAATTCCTAGACAGGGACATTTCATTTCCTGCTGCTTTTCTACTATCTTCCTTTGATATTTTCTGCTCTTCTAAATTAGTATAATGCAGGTTAGACAGTGGCTTAGACAGGCATAGCTCTCTAACACAAATGTCTGGGAAACACAAGAGTTTTTGTTCAAGTAGATTGAAGGATCTCCTGCATTGTAGGTTCTGATGAGACTCAGTAGGCAAATGCCTGCTGGGAAAGACAAAGCTATAACTCATCCTGCCTTTGGACAGGGAGCTGGACTAGGACTCGCAGCACCCCTGTCAGCCCTGTGACTCTCTTCTTGCTCTTGGAATAATTAAAGGTTCATTGCTGACCCAAGGAAAATGAAGAGGATGGAAGATGGGCATGGTAGTCTCAGAATCAGGAGATTTTACCAAGGGAAAGTCTATCCATTCCTAATGGGAACAGATAACAGGAGGATTTTTTTGAAAGGTTACAGAGAAGTAGTTGCTGTGATGCATTGTGTGGAAAGAAAGACAAAGATGTAAAAGCACTGCAAGTCCAAAAGCTGTGACAGGTTTTGTTTCAGATAGTTAGACTACTCTGGATAGAATGCAGATTTCAAAGACAGCGCTTGTAGCTGGTTGTCAGACACTTGTCATGGTAAAGTTGCTTTCAGGCACAGAGGAGTGGATCACAGACTGAGCTGCTTCCTACCCCTGCAGTTGCCCACATTTAAGACTGCAAATAATGTCACATCCTCAGGAAAAAGCTTTGTTCACCAACGCTTACATGTTTGCAGTCATTTTGGCTGAAAGTCTCAAACTCTTCACTTAGCAGAGATGTTTCTATTAGTGTTTCTTGTGGCCTTGGTACCAGGCCCAAGGGAATGAACACTTCTGTATGTAAGTTATAAACTGCAAAAAGTTCTGATTACATGGATGAGATAACCATAGAAAGGTCAAAACAGGGAAAAAGAGTTCCACTTGGTGATGCCAATCAGCAGAACACAATTTCACAGCAAGAAGCAGCGACTCACTCACCACCAGCATGTCTCTTGTGATTATTCTTTGCTGCAAGTGGACACACTGCAGAAACCTAGATGGCTACAGTTCCCCCTTGGCTTTTTTCTCACAGTTTTCAGCCATATGCTTTCCTTGCTGTCAGTGTCTGCAGGGGACAGCAGGGAAGCAGATTCTTGTTGAGAAAATAGAGACTGATCTCAAGCTTCACAGCAAAGGCTGTTCTTGTCTTTTTCATCTGACAAAATACACCTTCTGCTACCACTATGAGACTGCTCAGGTGGTAATTACAGAGTACCTGATGTGCCTGAAGCTGCCTGTGAGTACAGATACCATTGGGTAAGTAGGGTTGCTGAACAGCAAGAATGAAGGACTTCAGTGATTGTCACTGGACCAAGGATCAAGAGGGCCCACCCTATTTGCCAGACTCCTGCTACATAAGCATCACAAAAGATAACAATCATATACATCATATTAGAGCACTTAGAGTGATTAAGTGTCTGTGGTGATCCACAGCAACTTTAGCATGATAGGAAAATATCTCCTGAAGTGGATAAATAAGTGGGAAAGACTTCAGATGTTGCGGGTGGTCTCAGCTCATTTGACAAGCACCGTGTGAGCAAAGTTTGATTTCAATTCCTGTGATTTTCAGACTGCATGAGTCAAGAACCTACAGAAAAGCAAGTATCGCTTCTAAATTGCACTGCTGCCTGCAGATTCTCCAATACTGAATTTATTGGCAACAGAATGCAGAAATTTATGTCAACTTTACAGAGATTTGAGCCACCTCGTGCTGGTCATTCAAATTGCCCAGGAAAAGGTAAGCCCAACACTGTTTTTTTACCACCTGAATTTCTTTCTGCACCAGAAATCTTTCCATGATTGCGACAGACGTCTTTACTCTTTAGGGAGATTTAGACAAGACACAAAACAGCATCCAAAAATTCTTCATCTTTCATTCACTTATCAGCATTCCAAAGAAGCTCTAGGAATGCAGCCAGTTCTGCCTGTTGTACCTTCTCTGCTCACACCCTTTCTCACCTGCTCATGAACCATGACTAACAGGAAATTACATTTGTAAGCAAGGATGTCTGCATGTGTCTTCTTAACTGGCTTTCACAAAGTAAGGGGTTATGGGCCAGACAGATAAATATTTCTGCATGATGAGCCTCTTTTATAATGCCAGCTGATCCAGGCTTTGTGACTGATCTCATTGACAGTATCCCTGGATATCATTGCTTTGTGGCAGTTTAAATCATGTTAGAGGATGTGTCTTTTTACCTAAATAACAAATGCAGCACTTTTTAAAGCTGTGAGATATAGAATGTCCCTAAATATTCCTCTCCTAGCTCTATCTCAAGTAATTAAACATCCGTCCACCTCAATGCATAGCTTTTCTTGTCAGCCAGCATTGTTGGGTGCAGTGATGAAGACTGTAGAAAACTTCCTTTGCATTTTAAAAAAGGGGCTGATTTTCTATATTCTTTAACCACTGAGAAAGATAATAGATATTTTCATGCAGTGGAGCTACTGTTTGGGGTTTTTGAAAGTGTGCAAAATGTTGATTTGCATTTCAAAGTTCATTCCTACAAAGGTAGAGACTGGTTACATTTTTTTTTTATCAATGAAATGTATGCATGAATGAAAATTCTGCTGAAATAAGACATCAGGATTTTGGCATTTCAGTCTAGGCAACAGCAAATAGATGATATTGTAGTTCCTATTATTTCATCACTGAGGCCCTGATAATACTCCAAATCAGTCATTCTGCAGCCCAGAAAGTGATGAAAATCCAGAGTTCAAATTCAAAGTAGAACTTGCCTGTTGTAATTCTGGTGGGAATTTGGGGTGCTTCAAGTGACAGAAATGAGAGATAGGCATGTTTATGCATTTGTGAAAAGGAAATTCCATGTTTTTTATCACTTAAGCATTTCTCCTTAGCATCCTCAAGCTTTTTTTTAATGTTACTGAGGATGTTGGAAAGCGATAAACTCTAATCGCAAACATTTATTGTTTCATAGAGGTCATTGGGCAAGGTATAGTTAATATCACAGGACAAGGTACACATTCAGAGAATTGGGGATTACCACAAGAATTTATACAGTGCTAATGAAAATGAAATTTGGTGAGGAATTCCCCTAAGTTTTGGTGAATGCAACACATTCAGCACAGATCAGTGTTCATTTTCACGTTATTCTTGGAGCTGAACTGTAAAGAATAAAGGACTGGTTGGAAACATTTTGTACCTAAAGAAATGGGAGAACCTTACTGCAAGATCTGCATTCAGCCACTGGCCACTATCTACATTGTGTGCAGACTCCTCCCTCTGGAGCTCCAGCCACAGAAAATACATGGATGGGTGATGGTTTTTAGTATAGAAGAAGCTGATAATAAAAACTGCTGTCCATATGGCAAATCAAGTTTCCAAGAGTGTATAAAACATGTATGAAAAAGGAATGAAAAATCTATTCCCACCAGCAGATCTTGTAATAACTCTGAACAGATACATTGAGCAAATCTCTGTTGTTCTTTTGCAACTTCATGGAGCCCTTAATTAGCTTTGATCGGAAATGACAGAAATGTGTGGCTGGAAGGAGCCTCAAGATTATCTAGTGCATCTGCTGCCCTAAGGCAGGATCAAAGATGTCTGGATTACAGTTGATAGGTGTTTGTTGAACCTGTTTTTAGAAGCTTCTAGTCAAAGAGTTTTCAAACCTCTGATACATTTCAGTGCTTCCTTATCCCTGGAGTTTTAACTCATCTCTGTCCTAAATCATCCTGACTGAAAATCACAACAGTTACATTCGGGCATCTTTAAACTTTGACATATGCTACTGTCCAAGCCATGCAAATACTTATTAGTCAATTTATTCTTTCTACAAGATGTAGTGTTTGGGAGTGTCTCCCTGGTCATAAAATGTAATTAATGTAGACATAGTCATGACCAAGAACTTACTACCACACTAATCACACTACCCAAAACACTGTGGGTATTGTTAATTACTGAGCTACTTCAACATATTATGGACTTGGACACCTGAAACCTCTTCATGGCCCCTCAACCCTGTAGGGCATTGTATAATTTTCACAGTTCTGAGGAGAGAAGTGTTGCTTTTGGCTGTCAGACTTGATGTTAAAAGTAATTGTTCTTTCTTATTCCTGTGACCATCATTGTGGAATGATTTCCACAGCTACTCAAATTATGCAATTGCTTGGTAGTCTAATGTGTTATTAGTACAAAAGTTAGTGTGGGGATGTTCTTGACAGTCCTTACAGCCAGTGAAATCAGATGTATTGTGGTCCAGAACTGGAGCGTGATAGCCGATATTGTGCACATATTGTTAGTGATCAAATTTCTGAGAATAAAATGTAACTTGGAAATACCCTTCCCAAGGTGCCAAGCCCTATGAGGAACTGGCAGGTGTATAATTTGAAAATACAGGATCAAATTTTCAGCCAATGTAAGCTGATTCATCTCCAAAGGAGGTGTGAAAAGAGAATTTCATCCACAGAATAATGTGGATGTGCAAATGGTATGTTTTCCACATCCTGCCGTGGAATGTGTATAATATATAATTTCATCATTCTGCAATTCAAATTCCTGATCTACATGCTTGGGGTAACCAAGGACAACTGAACTGTCCTGCAAATAAAATTCTCTACATCTCTCCCCATTTCTGCTTTCTCTCAGTTGCACTGTTTTTTACCATTGAAAAAGTTGTTACTCTCATATTATCCTGGATAAAATTTGACAGCCTCTTCATTTCTGGCCTGCCAGTACCTCACCTTGTGAACACTAGATACTTCTATCCCAGCTGGTTGTAAACATTTGTGTACAATCTAATGTAGAACCTGCGACCAGTATCACTTAACCAACAACCGTCATAAAACAAGATGCGTTTACTACACAGAATAAGATATTAGAGAAAAGTTGACTTTAAACCAATATGCTTTCATGAACCATTATTTCATGCAGAATACACAAAACAGCCCCTGCTATTTTGGTCTTGCATGCCTGTTGGATGCAAACAAGAATGCCTTGACAGAACATGATGTCAAATGTCTTTGGTATTTGACCTGGGACACACGTGTGAAATGTAGTGGCACACAGAAGTGTCTCACACTGATGAAGGCAGGTACCTAACTACAAAATGTTGATGAAGGGACATTAAGTGTGTCTGGGAAGTCATGACACACCTCTTCCCATGCAACTATCTATTTGTGGGCCAGTGGAACAGCATCGCTGTGGTACAGCAGCACACACAATCACTGCTGCTGCTGGTGGAAAGTAGCATTTGACCCTTTCCTAAACCTTCATCTTGTACAAAGTAAACATTACCACTAAGCCACAGGAGGTAAACAGGAACTGGAATGCCGTGAAATGCTTGTGGGGTGACTTCAAAGCTCTGATCCTGCCAGCAAGCTCTCTCATTTGAGAGCTGGGAAAGCCTGCAACTACATGTCTTCATTCGCAGAGCTGCAGTTTACTCTGTATTTAAGATTGGCAGAAATCCAGATGACCACCATACAGGTTACTATGAAGAAAGTTAACTCCCTCCCTGTCACTCTCAGTGCACCCTAGTACAGACATGGGACAAGGATTGAATTAGTATATTCTGAAATATGTGTGATTTGGAGGATATGGTACTTTAGAGGGACTTTCCTCCATTATGACATTCTGGACTGAGAAAGCCTTTCCCCTCAGTAGCCCCCTCTCTATTATTTACCTGCTCATCAGGCAGAGGGCTATAGAAATGTCAAGACAAGAGATTACAAACTTAAAAAAAGAATCTTCCTCTAGGGCCACCCATCTTACGGTCTTGAAGGACTGTGGCTTTTCAGGCACATCAAACACCAGAACTTTAGGGAAGACTTTTCTTTGAAAGGTTTCCCAGTGACATTAAAAAAAAAAAAAATCAACATCTTCTGCATCCATTGTTGTTTTTAGAATGGCAAATCAGATAAATGCAGGTGGAGGATGTTTAAGTTCCTGGTGGTACATTACACCTCACCGTGCTTTTAGTTCATGGACAAAATACAACAAACAAGAGACAAGACACATGGCAAGATGTTCAAGTATTGAGCACCTAAGACATCTTTCAAATCAGGATTCAAGAAGACAGACCAATTAAATGCTTTGAGTACCTTTATTGCTGCCACACTATATGGTTCAGAAAACTACTACAGTTTAACTGTACTACTACAGCTAAAATTACTTGTAAGCTATCATTAATTGTTATAAATGTACCAAGTTTTGGAAAACCAAACGCACTCATAGGATACTGTGTGTGAGACCATGTGTCTACACTTGATGCTTGCAGCAGGAGAAAAAAAAATGGGAAGAAAGCAATATCCAGCTTTCTCCAGAAGAGGACAAACAAGCATGGCACAGCTGAGGTCAAAGAAGATGCTACCAACTTTTTGATGACAGATAACATGTCACTGTAGGGTTATTGGGTTCCCCCTGAAACCTGTCGAGGCTTTGTCAGGCAGAAAGCTGGCATCATTGTGAAGGTGTTTGTGGCTTGGACTTGCACTGCAGGGAAATGGGACTGTTCTGGTGCTCTTAGGAACCCCTTACAACAAAACACTGATGAGCCTGCACTCTCTGAGGAGGTGCTGCATCACACTGAAAAGGCTCGCTGCCAAATCACAGCCAGGCAAAGACCATAATGGCCCAGAGCCCACCAGAGAGGAGCAGGACTTCTCTCTCTTGTGCTGAATGGGAACTGCCTCTGCCCAGGGGTATCTTTTGTGTCTCTACCGCTGTGGGAAAGGCTCCTGTCACTTCTCACCCTCAGGTCCTTCTGAGGTCCTTCTCAGAGGGGAGGGCTGGAGAAGGTACCTGAGGAGAAGAGAGAGGGACAAATGGAACTATGTATCTCCATGCTCAATGTCTGTATGGAGCTGTACTCAGGACATGAACACAACCTGTGGGTTTCACTGCCATCACGGCAGCCAAAAGCCTCCCCTCCTGGTGGCATTAAGGCATTGGGTTGCTGGAGACATGTGGGAGGGAAGCAGGAGGTTCATCACTGAGCTGTCTCTGGCTTGGGATCTGGTGGCTGGGGAGGAAGGTCTGCAAAACCTTCTGGAGGCTGACCCCACCACCAGTCTTGCCATAGAGCTCAAGAGGGAAGGCATCATTTTGGACTTCCTCATTTACACAGCACTTCACCCAACTGTTTAGACAACCCTTCTCCAGTGAGAGTTTTCATGGCCAAGAATGAAATAAGCTCCATTAGTGTTGCTTCCAAGTTTGAGAAGAGCTCTAAACAGGAAAGGCCCATTATAATTTTTTTCTCGTAGTCTTGCCAAGGCAGCTTTTTTTTTCTCTTGGGATCAAGATTATGGATATCAGGAAATGCCAGTGACACTTGATAGTAATGTGTTGTTTATGCCTTACTTCTTTTTACCATAGTATTATGCTCTCTTTGTGAAGAAAGAAGTAAAATCTTTCCTTAGGGGGAACAACATCGGCCAAAGAAAAGAATGTTCTTGCTCGGATTGTGTTTGATCAAGAAGAGGAATGGGTGGTCAGCTCTGAACTCATAAGTAGTGCCGATGGGGTACATGTCCCCACATACGATCCATGTAGAAGCAGCTGCTGCCTCAGTGCCTTCTTCATTAACTTCCACAAAGGACTTATGAATAGCCCTGGAGAGGTACAGCCAAGGCTTTATTGACAGCCCAGAGAAATCAGCTTGCTCAGGACTGAAGACATTCCTCATCCCCAGAGCCTGCAGTACTGGTGTGAGCTCAAAGCTCTCCTCCATTCTGAACCGGGGCAAGTACACTTCAATTTCTTGTAGAAACACGTTCTTCATATCGGTCCATTCTACTAATTTCTCATAAGTGACAGCACTCTCTAGCTGCAAGGACAAAACACAGGGAATCACGGTCATGAGAAACTACATCAAAATGCTCGCAGCAACATTTTCCTTTAAGGAAAGCCCTGTTTTTCACGACAAAGACAGAACCTGTGCCCTACAGCTATTGATTGTAAAGTCAGCCAAATTCAGACTCAGCCTTGTCAGAGGGATTCTTCTCATTTGTTCTGATTTTCATCAAATACCAATAGGGCATCATGTATCGATGCTTTTACAGGGAAGAAGTAAGTTCCCTTCGCTAGTGCTCCATTTTGTCCGCTGAACTAGGCATTAATTCCCTTGAAAAGGCTACAAAGTGTCACTTTTGAGTAAGTTTTTCCCAGCCTTGCTATGCTCTTCTTGAAGAAACCTATATACCCACTAATCTATCTCATCTCTACACAGGCAGCAGTGTTCTGCCTCTGGAAAGCAAGATAAAACCCAGAACACTTAAAAGATATAATCTTGGCCTGCATGGCTGGGAAGCATGTTATTTAAGTACTGGATGGACAGGTAGTTTCTCCTCCCAGGAGCAGAGACAGGAGTGTTACCTGTTCAAGGCCAGTAGACACATCACAGATGTTTTCTGGCAGGAGAATGAACATGCTCAACTCTTCTCCAACATACGGGAGCTCCAGCACTGTCACTTGTTCTTCTTGTCTCCTGGCTAATTTGTAGTTTCCTATCCGATGCATCATGAGTACATTCCTGTGTTCTCTCTAAAATACAGAAAGTCAATCAATAGTCAGAAAAAACAACCAAAAAAAGAACACAACAAAAAATAAGCAAAACAAAGCAAGTAATAAACCCCATGGAATCAACCTGCTTGAAATTTCTTGTTCATTTTCCATGAATGGTCCTTAAACCACTATCTGTTTTTGCTGCAGGCATTGGCAGAGGCTCAAGTTCTGTGAAAGCCCTAACAGTCACTCTAAGGGCTTCTAGTCCTCTGCACTGTAGTTCATGCTCCTCATCTAACTCTTTCCTAAAGGATAATGCCAACTTCTGCTACAGCCCCTGGAAAAGGCTGATGGGCCCTTGGAAAAGTCTCCTCTATAATTTAGCCTCTCCAAGAAGGTACCAAAGCTTGCCTTCACATGACCTCTGTCTCAAAGGTACTTGGGCAGAGGATGCTGCTTTCCTACTTCACAGGGTGGAGGCTTTTGGCTTGGATAAATTGGGTCCCCACACCTGGGCTGGGCAGAGACTTGCCCTGCACACAGCAGAGCACAGCCCCACTGTCCCCTGCTCCCCACAGCTCTTGTTCCAACCGTACCTTGTTCAGCCTGAAAGGCATTTCCCTGGTGTTTTTCTCGAGAAATTTTGTAGCCCATTTCCCTTTGAAGTAGATAGCGTTGACCAGAGCTAGCACCGTTGTGTGATCAATAGAGCCAGGAGGGAAGAGATCTTTAATTTTTCCTTTAAAACAACAAGCAAAGGTAAATTATGATTTTGTTTTGACCATTGACTGGGAATGATCCCATTACTTCCTCACTTGGAACAATTTCCCATTTGCAGCAAGAGTTGATCCACAGCTTTAGCAGAGTCAAAGCTCCCAGAAGCTCAGGGCCATTGTATGCCCCAAGCTGCTTTTACAGTAGCTACAAGCAAAATTAATCACTCCATAGCATTTTTGAGTGTTGCTACACTCAGGAAAAGGAAGAAACTCCAGCACCAGGGATTGACTTCTCACATGGTCCTGATGCACACCCCCCAGGCAGCCAAGCACAGGCCTTGTCCCTACCACAAGTTTGCTTTTCCACCCAGGAATTCATCTTCTTTCTGGACTCATCAGCTGTGTTAATGAAGTCCATTGCTTCCAGCTCTGCATGGTACAAGGTCCTTGTGGAGTCTAAGTATTGCTGCAAAACAGGGAAGAGAGGTGGCTCTCATGACGGTATTTGGGGAGCTACTTGACCACAGAGTAAAATAAGAGTTCAAGAAACAGACACCAAACTGTAGGTCAGAGGTCTGTGTGGGGCTACTTGTTCCAGTATTAATGTCCTGCATATGCATTATGACTTTTCAGGAGACACTTTCTGGGCACAGGGAGGAGCGAAGCAACCAGTTCCTGGGACACCTTTCATGTAAGAAAGTCCCAGCTCTACTGTCTTTTACAGTTCTTTTACTGTTCTTTGTGAGAAAGTGTTTTGCTTTTTGATCAAGACAACCATTTCAGGAAGATAGTTGTTGGCAAGGGCAGGGCACAAGTCTGCCAGCCTAGCCATCAGCCATGGCCCCTGCTCCCCTGTCCTTGCGGAGCAGCCTCCCCACTGCTGCTCCCTGGCCCTTGATGCAAGCTGGCCCTCACTTCTCTTCCCACTTCTCATCCATTCACTTCAAAGTGCCAGCTAATGAAAAATAACGTGCAAGGACTTCATCTCCCCCATTGTGCACAGCGCAAATGAGCAGAAAGAATGCTCTGGGATCAGGCCATTAAATTCAGGTCTCAGTATAGACACAGGTGTGCAGAGAGAGAAACAAGCCTGGGCAAACTGGATTTTTCCCCCTGTCTGGAATGATGACTTCTGTGGAAATGCTCTACACTACACCATTCAAAGATGTAAATGTGCTGCAGCATTTTAAAAAAATGTAGGTAAAGGTTGCCAATTCCATCTATATCAAAGCATGAAGAAACGTCATTAGGTGCTACCTAGATCTTTCAAAAGTATTTCTATCTCCTCCTCAGGAAATACAGGCCCTTTCCCTTGACTTTAGACAAAGTCTACTTAATCTCATAAGTCTCTCTCTTTATACTCTTCTCACTCTGAGTTTCCTCCATCAGTGAGAGCTTGCTTTTCTGTCACAAGGGCAGCAATGCAGAAATGTGCAACTTCATATCCTTAGCAGAAGTTCAAAGTGTAGTACAGAAGTTTTTCAAAACCACATAGCCTGAAAGGAGTTATCACTTACCTGAGGGAACTGAAAAGTCACTTCTCCAAAGAGCCTGTTGGCAATGCTGAGGGAACATGTGGCACCAGATTTCTCAAGGGCAGATAGAAGCTCCTGGAACTGAGAATGGGCTCCTCCGGCTTCTTCACACTGCAAGCAGCAAGGGAAAGCTGTCTATAGCAAGGTGCACTCGCCTGGAGTTCCACCCATGTGCCCTCAGGCTGAAATCATAGGCACTGTCCCCAAATGCACTTGTGGGGCCAAGGGGCATGCAAAGACCCACAAACACCTCTGGGCTTTCTGACCACCCAAAAGCACCAGGTCACACACTTGTCTCCCTCCTCCCCTGTCATCTCTACCTTGAAAAAGGATCACCCTTTTTAAATACAGCAACACTTCACGCAGCAAGGCAACAGGGTCTCTTCTGCACATCCACACAGGTTTCAGAGTTTGATGAGGACAGGGCTGAACTCTGCTCTTACCGTACTTTTGGACTAAGTGCTGCCACTTAGCAGGTAAGTCTGCCTTGCCTTGCTTCACTTCATGCTATAGTTCAATATTACCACAAAGTTTAGATGCTATCTCACCTTTCCAGTGGTGTTTTTGGTTCCTGGACTTGCTGTGCTCAGCACCTCGTGAATATGAAGCACCTGCAATACAAATGCAATATAAATCTATTAATGAAGACACAAAGAAAGCATTAGGGTTATGCTGCAGCCTCATGGGCGCTGCAGAGCAGATGAGCGTGTTTGGACAGGAGAGATTTGAGACCTGTAGCTGACACTTCTCTCAGTTTGCTGTTTGTGAAGAACATGACCTGGACTGCCAGAAGGCTCTTTTCCGTTTCCAAATGTAAGCCTCTAATAGCAGTTCCCAGAAAAAGGGAAAAACACCCACCTTTTCTATCTCTTCAGCTGTGCTGCCTCTGGCACCCAGCTGGATCATGCTCAGGGCAGCCGAGATGCTCAGCGGGGAGAAGAAGATATTTTTGTCTCTTTTTCCTTTGCTCAGCTCTTTGAAGAAGTCCAGGCAGAACTTGGTGTTTGCTGCAGTGAGGGAGCCCATCATGGCACGGCCAAGGCCTACAATAGGACAACTATGTAATCCATTTCACAAACATTGCCATGGTCAGAGCACAAAGTGTGGAGAGAGTTAGAAACTCAGAGCTTTTCTCAGGAAACAGCACCCCAAGCATCGACTCGCCCCTGGGAGCAGGTTTCAGACCACATTTAGCACTTCATAGCAAAATGCACCCCTTACCCTGATGTGAACAACCACCTCTGGGCAAATCACTCCTTTAGCCCTATTCTTGCGCTTCCCCTGTCTGCTCTAGCTTTCCCCACGCTCGCTTTCATGTCCTCAGGTTTTTTTTCTAAAGGCTGTACGCTGTGTAAATATGGCCACCCATTCAACATCCTGTTTTTCTTGCAAGAACTGCTACGTGGTTTAGAAGCGTTAGTCAACCATCAGATACTGTATTGTCTAAAAGCTTTTTTTATTTGTATATTGTGTGAAACATGAGCACAATGTATGAAAACAACCAAGAGAGGGACCAATGAATTGGATTACCAAGTCATAGACAAACAACAATGTGGAAAGGCCTTCCTCTGCCTCCCCAATTTGAGGTAGCAAGATCATACATGTCCCAGCACTTCTGAGATAACTGCCTTGCCATTTATATCGCCTTTTGCCTTTTAAGGGTATTACCAAATTGAGCGAGCTGTTGAGCGAGCTTGTTCAACTCAAGCAAAGAATTTGGCTACACACTTCCTGCATCCTGGGACTGTCACATCCATGAAATGTGGAAGCCAGCCCTGCAGGCAGAAACACCACAGCCTGCCTTTGTGCACAGCTGCAACACTCCTTTTTCCCCTCCAGCTTCTGTTTCCAATCCTATCACTACCCTGAGGAAAGATAGAGCTGAGAAAGTTACCTTCTCCTGGAAAGAGGTGACTCTGGCAGCTTCTTCGCTGATAGAGGGTGGTGTCCTGCCCTGTCTTAAATCAAAACCAATTGCTGTGTAGTCTGGCTCCGTACCCAGCTTACTTCTGAAGAAAGAACGTGTCCGGAGAAATCAAAGATCAACAACAGAGTACCAGGAGAATGGCCTTTCTGGTCCCACAGCAAAGTGGGAGACACAATCCAGTCTCTTCTGGTTTTCACTCTCTGAAACAAATAGTGAAGAAGGAAATACGGGTTTTTCCCCTCCCAGAGAGGAGGGACCCTGTTGATGCTGCTGCATCTCATTAGCTTGCTCTGCCGAATCGTCTCAAAGACATGGCAAGCATCTGCAGAAAGCATACAGCAACAGCAAGAGGGAAACAGAAACAAAACAGAAAGTAAGACTCTGATACGCAGCGTTCAGAGAGGCACTGAAGTCTATCTGGGAGCCACTGTCTCATGAGGAGCCCTGACAGTCCTGCAGCAGACGATAGAGTCAGGCCCATAACCACAACATGTTATTTCTTCTTTATCCCAGGCCTTGCCAGAGAAGTGCAGTGATCCAGGCTGTGCCCTGGCTTAGCTGGGTCTGTCTCAGCACAGGCACTTCATCTGTCTCGGGGATCTCAGCACGTTTTCCTTCCTCTGTCAGCAAGGGACAGAGAGTAGAGGGAGCCCACAGTGGCCTTCAGCAGCACATCCCGTCCTGGGTTTTGAGCATCTTCCAGACTGTGGGTCAGGAGGTGGCAGGCCTAACAAGGTGCTATAGGACCTGGTCCAGAAGGCAGAAGGAGTCCCAGTTACACAGCTTTGGGAACAGATCCTGGCACCAGGATGCTCCCATATGGCAAGAATTTTAGGGAACTGTTTTTTTCCATTGATCTCATGCAGAAAAAGAGCAAGAGGAGGTGAAACAAAGTGAAGCAACAACTAGCCCTGCTTGTGAGAGCTCGGTGTGGCCAGCACTGCTAGTCATATGCAGGGAAGAGCACTGAGCTGAAGCAGCTCCTTCTTTCAGACTGATGCTCCTTGCTCTTCCAAGGCTGGATGTGGATTTTCCCCATGACACCAAAGACAGTTATCCACTGCAATGGGAGCATGTTCAGCTGAGGTGCTCAGCTCAGTACATGATTGCTGCTGTACTCCAGCTATAGATCTGGTATCCTAACACCTAGGTCTAGCCCACAGGTTTCAGCAGAACTGTGTGGGGAAACTGAGGCATCGACAGTTTTGGCTTGAAATGTGTGTGTGGCTCATGAGACTTTTGCTGAGTTGCACAGTCATTGTCAGTCTGCACTTCTGGGTGGCTTGCACAAAACAACAAGCAAAAAAGGCAGCAAGTTGGAGTTGCTCCTGTCAGCAGGCACAGGAGATACACCAAAGCCCCCGGCTATGTTTTCCAGGATCCTTCACATTCATCAACATTCATGAACAAGGAAATGGCACTTTGCTGCCAAAGCACACACTTACTCATCACTTAACCCTGGAGGTTGTTAGGCTTCACAAGCAGCAGTGAGCTTTTTCCTCCCAGGTGTCTTGAGGCTGGCTGGGGGCTGAGCATTGCCTGTATTTTAGGCCAACAGGCACTGCGCTCAGCTCTGCTCCAGGCAGAATATCATACTTCTCACTGAAGACCAGCAGCTGACTCCATTGAGCAAAGTTCAGCTAAGCCCCCATGTTGATATCACACGATGATTGCAATAATATAGTCTGAAAATACGACTGGGGGGACTCTCCCCTATTATGAAACTCTGGATTGTGAAAGCTTTTCCCCTCGGTGGTCTACCCTCTACTGTTTAGTAAGATAATTTCTCACTGGGCAGGCTGAGGGCTGTGGAACAGGCAGGATGGGTCACAGCTGGCCTGCGTTAGGGACTGCTTCCTGAGAACAGATTGCAGGGGAGAGAGGTGACTGGCAATGGAGGGGGCTGTGGTGGGGGGCACTTAGAAGAGGAGCTGTCGGGTGAGTGAGCGGAGGCAGAGCTGTGGCTGGTGCTGCGAGGGTGCAGGCTGCAGTGAAGGCTGCAGGAAAAGCAAGCGGCTTCACAGGGCATTGCGTGAGAAGAGAAGACACTCACATCAGGATACACAACAGAGGCCCATCAGCAGTGCTTTTTCAGCGTGTTTAAAACTGTCAGTAAGTGTATGGAAAAGCTGGACCCTGTTTCCAAACCGTGGCAGTCCAGTGAGGGAGTAAGGCAAAACAGTCTCGGAGCTGCATGGGTGGTAGTGCTCTTATACAAAAGCTGTGGCACTCCACCTCATAATTCAGAACATATAATTTCATGCCTGGGGATTCAGATGAGAAAGCTGCAAGCAACACCCTCCAAAGAGCTAGAAAGAAGCTCAGAATTTAATTACTTCATTCATATTTTCTTTTCTAGGCAGATATTTAAAAAGCGAGGCAAGATTCATGCTATCCGAAAGATATAGAGTAAAATATCATTGTTGTGAGGACAATAATAACAACCCACGTATAGATACTTTTTTTCTATTAAAGTGTTACTGAGTTAAAACAAGAGTAGTCCTGGGAGTAGGGATTCCAGAACTCATCTGCAAGTTGTTCTAGTTACTGAACTGCAAAGTTATTAGTCCTTAAGTTATTAAGTTGCAGTCATTTGAGTAAGAGCACAACTTCAAAAGGAAGGTGGATTGTTTTCCACCCAGAATATGTGTCTGATAGTGCTTGGTATGTTCTGGGACATGCAAGCTTTAAGTCCTGTGAGGGTATGGGACACACTGAAGACAGGCCCTTCACCTCCTGAGCTACAAGAGTTTCTCCTCTACAGAAGTTATGTACCATTTTCACTTCAACAAAATGAAATCACTCTGGCGGCATTTTCAGGGAGCCCAGTTTAGATAGCTTGTGCAAGGTCTGCTTTGAACGTATTCACTAGATGTTCTTTGGGGACTTGCACCTCATTCCACTTCATTCGTGGATTTCAGCATAGGCAAAGCACCTCCTTGCTCACATCAGGACAGTCCAGAGCAAGCAAAGAAAAATGTTAGTTGCAGAATTTACAAAACGTGAAAATTAAATGCTTATATATCTTGGATACTTCCGTACATGTAAGAAAAGAGAATTTTTCTTTCACATGGCTTTTTTGGATGTACATGCTTGAAGCCAGCCTACGTTCTGTTTAGGAGAGACACACAATTATTTTAGTGTTACTTCTCCTTTCTGAAGTCATGTGTAATTCTGTGCATTAAACATGTTATGCACTGGTTCTCCATTACATATACACATAAAAATACAGTCAGGAAGTGTAATTTCTGAATTTAGTTTTCATAAAGCCCATGAACACTTAGATGTAGTACCTGCTAGAAATAATTATAATGCCCTATAGAAAAGGAGTATACTTTTCCAAGAAAATTAAATCAAGGATTTACTAAGACACTTTTTTTTTAATAAATATGGAAATCAAAGATCTAGATCATCCTGCCTCTGTTCCTGTGTGACTGGCTGTACAGCTGGAGTAGAATAGCACCTTGTATAGGACAGAAGGCATGAAACTACTCACATTACCATCGGTTGAGGCCAATCTTTGATGTGTGGTAATTCTATATTGTATTAAATGTTACATTATTATAATTAATAATAATAAATTATAAAGGAATAAAAGGTATTTATATTTATAATAAATCCATGTAATAAATCATATACAATTTATATTGTATATCATACAGAGGTTGAACTTTGAATTTTAGTCCTCATAATCTGTTTATAATTCTTTACTCAGGTCTTAGCCAGAAGACACGAACTAGTAGCACTGCCCTCCTGCTACCCTTTGGACAGATGGCATATTTCCTCCTTTGCTGCTTCATTTAACTTCATTTAAGAGGGTGAATAGTGGCCTTTCCCTCAGCTGCTACCAGGGAAGAGGTGAGTACCTAATTCAGTGAGATGATGAGCACCACATGACAGAGCATCCACAGCTGCTGCTAAATCCTCTAAGAAGGGCTGTGGCCCTGCAACTCGGGGAAGCAAGCTGAAGTGCTGTGCCACCCGAATGCAGTGTGCCGAGTTTCAAGAGGAGGGGCAGAGACTTGCTGTGTAAATTCCTACTGCCGCCCCCCTGCCTCGCACCGAGGGGAAGCCGCGTGCAAAGCTAGCTCTGCCTGAACACAAACATTAGATGTGATGCTGTGAAATTGAAACCATCAACACTGATCACGTCTCTAAATCTAGTCTCAGGTTATGAGCACTGAAAAGTAGTATTTCTTTGCCTTTGAGTTTAAAAGCTATAGATTTTGCCAATTTCCATTGTTCCAATCGCAGTCGAGTTTCTCCCACTTCCAGTTCCAGACAGGAGTAAGAAAACGAGGCAGCTCTTACACAGTTCAGTAAGTATAGCATGGGATATTAAAGTCAGCAGAATTTGAGATTTTTAAAATGTGCATGTATGTTTTGGGTCTAAGACACGATACCTGATAACTTCTCTATTTTTTACCAGCTCAGACATTTTGTGATGCAATGTGGTTACTATAAACTAGTTTGACCAGCTGTAAATCAGTAACCGACCAGAGCTGAGTGCGGTTAGCCAAATTCAGCTAACCAGTGTGCAAGACAGAATGGCCTTCGGGTTGAGGGGTACCTCTAAAGATCACCTAGTCCAACTCCAGAGGCTTGGGGCAGGGCAGCAACTGCCTTGCCATTGGCAAAGGGGATTCTTGCTCCCCTGGGGAGAGAAGAGGCATTGGACCTTGTTGACACGGATGGGGATTGATGGGGAGAGGAGCTCCCAGAGGTAGAATTTGCAACAAGGGGCAAAAATAAAGTAAAAAGTCTATGTTGCATAGATATTTTTTTTTTTTTTCTTCACAATGTTAGTCTTCTTTTCATAGTCCATGAGATTGTAGCAGTGGTAAAAGCACTGCCATTGTGTGTACCAGAAGCGGCCCGGGCGCATCCCTTACATCACGCAGGGCTCACTGCATCGCTTCATGGCTCCTGGGCTTTGGTGGCACAGGAACAGCCCAGCTTAGCCACTGCTGAACAGAGACTTGTATTGCAAACTTCCCCTTCTATTTCTTCCACTTTTAAGACTAAGCTTCTGCATTCTTCACTGGTAGCAAGTACAGGTCCGTCCCTCTGCTAACCCACAGTATCATCAGACACTCCTATTTTAAGTCAAGGGTGCCGGGAAAGAATATGTTGATGGCTGTGGACAGTATACTCATTTCTGAGAAAAGACAGGAATAAAGGGAAGGGGTTTTTTTCCCTCTGTGGTGTTTGCCACTTCATCACAGGAATTCCTGACCCTGCCTTTTCAGAAATGCTGTTTGAAAGTTGATTTTTGAGGTTGCAGTTCTCCGAACTTCCCCGGGGAATGTAAACACTGTATGATGACAGCTTTAGGCAATAAAAACAGGCAAAAACATTGTCAAACAGGTTGACAGCCTCCAGAAGGGAAACGCAGATGCAGACTGGAGAACTGCTGCTGCAGCTGTACTGTATCTTCAGATTAGACAGTCAAGAGTAGTTTGTTTCTTTGACTCTTTTCTTGTCCTGCTCCTGTCTGTTCTTGCTCAGTTATCAATCACTCTTATTTCCTAGACTTTCTTGTCCAAAGGGCCCCACTTAAGGTAACTTAAAGCTATGGTAATCATAAATGCAGAACATAAGACTGCTTTACACCCAATTATTTGGTGAATAGCTAATGTAGACTTTTCTTTTATGGGTCATAAAACATGTCGCAAACATTAATTTCTTAAACCTCACACAGAATCCCACTGAGGAAGCTGTTACTTATGTCAAACCATCAACTTAACAGTTATGTCTCACTGTCAGTCAGCAGCAAGTTTTATTTTTCTCCCACAGGCTGAAAACCTTCCCAGGTTATGTTTAACTCTGATTTCAGTGATTTACACTGCTCTTTACAAAACATTTCTTCATTTCTCTGAGCATGGAGAGTGCCCTGTCCGTATGAATGCATCTCAGATTGTTAAAATTCACCAGACAGCAGCATGCAAGGAAGAAAACACACTTCTTGGAAGTTCATGCCTGCAGTTCTTCCTATTTTGAGAGACTGAAATCACTTGATTTATCCCCATATAAAAGGCAGCCTTCTTTACTATGTTAATTAACCATCTTTAGAAAGGTGTGTTTTCATATACCGTTCCTGCAGGCACCATGCATACAAAATTCTCTTTGGAGTCATTTGAGACCTTAGAGGGTGCTTAGGGGAGGCTGTCCAGGGAGGTGGTGGAGTCTCTGTCCTTGGAGCTATGTAAAAGCCAGCTGGACATGGTCCTGAGCAACTGGCTGTAGGTGGCCCTGCTTGAGCAGGGGAGGTGGACCAGATGGTTTCCAGAGTCTCTTCTAACCTCAACCCTTCTGTGAGCTTTTATTTCAAAAATTAATGCAGAAAAAGTCCAGTAATGTTGTAATCAACTCCTTTTCGAGAGGTGTCCATGAGGGCAGAACCCTGTCCTTTCCCCTGACTGAGTATTCCTACTGCTACTAGCATAAAAACCAATGCTACTGATAAAAACTTACACAAAAAGATACAAGACTTATAAAAGGCCTACATGTGACATCATTTTTCTAATTGGTAAGATGACGCTTTAGATGTAGGCATAAACCTAAATAAATAAATGAAGCCAAAGTTGCTTCTAGGATAAGCTTTATATAGAGTTCAGAATAGCGTAAAAGGCAGAGTCAGTACACATTACTGGGGAGAAAGTGGTACAGTTATCAGTAAGTAGGTATATTTGCTGTAAATATGTATCTTCTGCTTGGCTGGGAACAGTTGCTGCAGGAAAGGGAATTATCATGGCCAGATCTCCACTGTGCAAAGGATTTGCCACGGCTACAGAACACAGACAACAAAAAAGTCTGAAGCACCTCTCTGCTGACCAGTGGCCAAGAATAAAAAAGTACAGAGCAGGGCTACTCTGTTTTTACTGGCAATTACTGAAAATTGCTGCAGACAATTCTGCTCAGACAGCAGTGTACCGACTCCACTTTTGCAGGCCCAGGCAGGTGCTGCACAACACTGCCTGGCTGGGCTGGGGAACGGTAAGGAATATAGGAGTATATGTGGGCATCAAGGAAACAAAATGTTATTCATATTCAATGAGGTTCAGGCAAAATGTACTGCTATTCTGGATTCAGAACAATATTTGCAGTTCGAGGAGCGAAGTGGCAGAGCACCCAGTTGATGGGTTCTTAAGCTAAACTGCTTGCAGTGATTATTTTGAAATGCAAAGTAGCTGTCGAAGGATTAAGAACGCATTGGGGGGAAAAAGTACTATTTCTGATTTTCATCCAAGTGTTTCTCACAATGTTAGAAAATGGCCCTGCTTTTAAGGTGAGCAGAGTTTGCCAAAAAAAAGAATGGTATTGGTAGGATTGTGTCTAATAAAGAATAAGAAAGGGTGGTCAGCCATAAACACCTCTGTGAGAGGAAGAGACCTGTTCACAATGACAGCTCCTGTAGCAGCTGCTGCTATGGTGCCTTCCTCATTGACTTCCACATACGTCTTATGGACAACATCTGACAGCACCAGCGATTTTGCAAACGACATTGCAGAAAGGTCAGCTTTTGATTCATTGAAGATGTCAGTCATCCCCATCTCTTGTAATACCTCATTGAGGTTAAAGGTGCTTTCAAGCTTGAATCGGGGAAGGTATACCTCCACTCTTGTCTCAAACATGTGTTCTGAAGAGGCCCACAGCATTAAATTTTCATAGGTCATTGTGCTTTCAATCTAGAAGATGGGGAAAAAACAGAGCTTAAAACAGGTGGGGGGGGCTTCGAAAAGTCTAGATCTTTAGACCCAGCCTTAATTCAGACAACCAGCTTCCAGCCACAGTCCATGATATATACTGCCTTACCTGCTCCAGCCCACTGGTAGATCCATCAGCCATGTCACCTGGCAGTAGGATGATCATGCTCAGTGACTTCTGAGCATAAGGGAGTTCAAGGACCTGAGCACCCATCTCCTCAATGTAGCCAAATTTAAACATGCCTTTCTGATACATCATCTGCACAGGTTTTTTCTCATTCTGTTTAAAAGAAAATCATGCAATCACTTAATCAATACAGCTGTTAACACTTAAAGTTATCATAGATGTAATATCAGTAGTCAGGTTTTCAGCAGTAATCGCTGTTAGGCTAAACATATCTCTTTATTTTATTGCATCTACAGTGACACACAAAACATCGGTTTGGCCATGCATAAATAAAGAAGATAATTATTAAAAATAAAAATAAAAATCCCTGCAACTGATCCGGTAGTGAAGTTGCTTAATAGTTTTACACTTCCAAACAGGCTGATGCTGATTGGACTTGCAAGTCCTAACTTGGACTGGGATAAAGAAGAAATAGCACTGCAAGAACCAGGCTGTCATTTACCAGACTGATTGTTTAGACAGGAAGTAATAAATAGGTTAGGAGCAAAACTAGCCTCTCTCAGGCATCCTCTTCTACATCTTGTTATCTTGCCTTTTTTGTGATGGGGTTGTTTGAAAGCTGTATAAAGGCTCGCTTCCTTCTGCAATTAGCTAACTTCTTAGCTAACTTTTAAAGCAGTGAAAGAAGACTTTTTGTAGATGACATATTTTCTGCAAAAATCCTGCTAGTATTGATTAGCAGATGGAGATTAGCAGATAGTTTCTCCTACTGCAGCAGGGCAGAAAGTATTCTCACCTATTGTCAATATCCATATTCAAAGATACAAAGTCACAAATATAAGCACCCAATATGACAGTTTCTTACCAGTGTCTTAACAAAGGAATGCAACATGATAACTAGAAATACATGTTTTTCTGACCTTTTCATTTGATATATGAGGAACATTCAAAAGAGACTTTTTTCCATACAAAGCTCTGCAATTTAAGATTAGACCTAAATCTGTTGGGTTTTTTCTTTTTTTTTTTTTTTTGGCTGAGAACTAACAGAATATTAGCATAACATTTGGTTTTGGGTTTTTTCTTTTTTTTTTTTTTTGGCTGAGAACGAATAGAATATTGGCATAACTTTTGAAAAGAAGACAAAACTGAATTAAATGAAAGTAAATGTCTTTGATGTCTTTTTTGGTAATGTCTGTCAGGCCTAAAAGGCACATACAATATTTGGAGAAATGTGCTTGTTAAATAACTTTGCAACCGTATTGACAATAGCTTAGTTAAACAATGAAGGCTTTGGTGATACCTCTATGGCAGAAAAATTGGGCTAAAACGTTAAATATATTTTAAATAAACTTTCAAACATTGCAAATACTGTAAATAAACCAAAATACTTTATAAGAATATCTCCTTTTTCAAATTGCAATGGTATTTTTTGCTTGTTACTGGCTGACCTAGTTCATTTGGTGTGTTTTAATCTCTAAAATGTGTAGGTAATGTTAAAATATATTGAATGTAAGAACACCAGGCTGACCCCCTGGAGCCTATATGAAATGTGATGTTCAGATTTGCTTCTATCCACAACAACTATCTGTAATGATTACTATGTTCAACAGTGCTTATCAGGGCTAGCACTTGTGCTTTGCCAGCCACCAGAGAAAACTGTAAGTTGTTGCAACTTCTCAGTCTTGCACATTTTTTTCAGTGAAGATTATGCTTTTCTGCAAAAATCTGTCCTGCCAAATCTAGCCAACAGGTTGAGTTCCCAGCACAACCACACCTTGCTCACAGGACACCTGAGCCCTGGACATTGTGCTTCTGTGTTACGCTTGCTTTATTGCTCACAGTGTCTAGGATAAACAATGTTAAGATTTACGGAATGCAGATGTACCTGATTCAGTTTAAAATCTCTCTGTACTGTTTTTTGTTCCTCAAACTTGTGTTCCCAGGATGCTTTGAAGTAGATTACATTCACCAACACCAGCAGTGTATCTACAGTGATCACACCAGGAGCAAAGAGGTCCTTGATTTTACCTAAAGGAAATTTTGGAATACACAAGTATTTGTTAGTTGTCATTAAGACTCTATGCTGAAATTCCATTACTTGTCTCTGAACTTAGTTTTGGAGAAACTTGGAAATCCAGTTCTTGGCTTTTTCAAAGGACAGGGAAAATATAGACAAATACATGGTAGATTCCTCTGCACTGTTACCAGCCAGGGAGGACAGTGGGGAGTGGGGGTCACCAAATTAGCCAACTGTCAGTGTCAGGGACCATACATATCTGCCAGGTGACATTAACCATGGGGCAGGAAGCAGCACCATTAATTGCATATTTCGGTTTACATAAGGACACCTTCTCCCTGAGCACAGCAGTTAACCAGCTGTGGAGTTTTTGACTTTCTACACAGAAGCAGTTGGCAGGCCCTCAGGCTTCATATGACTACCCAAGCAATGATGGCTCCTAACCCTGTGGCTCCTGAACCTTCAGCCCTCTTACTGAGAGCCAAATGGGGTTAACGAATCTTTCCCACACCAGTCACAGGCCAGTCTGCCAGTACAAGGACAAGTTTGGTCAGGAGATGGGCAACTGAGAAATTATGGAAACCTTCAAACCTATTTGTCTCCCCTCCAGTAAGTTCTGTTTTATGTTCAGCCAGAAGATTTCGAAAATTTTCATCCCACTGCTACTGCATTTCTGGTAAAACTAAAGGAAAATGGCACGTATCACATTTAATTGAATCATCAAGAGCCCATGGCTCCTGCTAGCCTTTTAAGGGGAAGACTGTCACTTGTGATAGTGAGTCTTGCTGATGGTCACATCTCCTGTCTTTGTGGGCATTGTCCTACAGGTCCTCAGTCATCCTCCTTCCCCCCCCACCCCAGCCTGTTCCCAGTCTCACCATGAAGCTAACAGCTTACATCCCCTGCTGTCCTGTATCTGCAGTTGTGGCTATTCACAGAAGCAATTTGTTTGGTCAAACTTTACAGGTATTATTGCAATTATCATGCCGTGCATAAGGGTGGGAATACAAAAGTATTTGACAACAAATGCATCTTTAATTCAGGAATATTTCACATGATAACTTACTCTAATATTTAAAGACTGGATGGGAAGACAAACCATCTTTAAACGGCATAAAATTGAACACACAGAAACATGAACAAGTCTTTGCTTTTCACATCCTGATTTTTTTTTTTTTGTTGAAGCAGCAGAAAAAGGCAGTGACAGTATAGCTATGATTTTGCTTTGTTTTACCTTGTGTCTCACTTTCAACCCAAGAGTTAATTTTTGTTCTGGCAGCTTCAGTAGCACCTTGAAAGTCCACTGTTTGCAGCATTGCTCCATACAGTTCTTTAGTGCACATTAGAAATTGCTGTAAAGCAAAATGAAGATTATGCATTGGTCAAATCTGTTATGCATTTATTCCCTTCTGAAAGAATACAATCATTCAAAACTGGTTTAGAAATGGTGAGGGACCAGTTGACTCCATAAGGCAAAATTGCATTTTGGAAACATCTACTATCTGAAGTTTGTTTTTTGAAGAAGAGATCATTATTTTATTGCATAAGCAAGAAAATAAATAAGTTAAAAACCAGAAGAAAGAGTCTCCCCATGGAGAACTGTATACCTGGGGTTCAGATAAAAATAAAAAATTACAGAAGATGCAGGATGTGTAGTTTAATGCTAAAATATTCAAATCATTCAACAGAAATAATTGACAGAAAAGCAAGGACGTGTTATCTGTACTAGGTAGTCTAGAGATCACTGTCATTCAGTACAAAAGGAGTAGGAAATTCAGCACAGAAGCCCTATGTGTGAAACTGTATAATATCTCAGGTGACAAGCCCTCTCCAGGCTTACTGCTGTGCCACTTGCAAGTCTGGAAGCATTTGACACAGAGCTCAAATAGGCCATTTTTAACTGTAGTCACACCTCTGGGTGAGTGTAGACATATGCCAAAAGTGAACAGACTCCTGCTTTATTTTTGCTCTGTGGCCACTGATATCCACAAGGTGGGGTTTTTTAAATAGAAGAATAGAAAGCTGACACTCTCATCTCTTTCCCACCAGCCCCAAGAGATTCAGCTCCAAGAAGCCTATCAAGTGCTCCAAAATGCACACGAGGGGGACAACAGTGAGGCTCACAGTTACAGAGAAGTTTGAGGTCACGGCCACAGGAGCTAGCAGATACAGGTAACTTACCTGCCGGAGTTCAAATCCTTGTTGTAAAAAGAGATTGTTGGCCAGGGTCAAAACATAGCTTTCACCAAGGTTTTGTAGTTGTAAAAGCAGCGTCTGGAAAGCTTTATGGTTAAGGTCCCCATCCTTGTTACACTGGGAATAATACAAACACAACAATTATAATGATTCTTCCATATAACTTTGGTTGTTAATTTGCATCCTAAATAGATTACGCTATAGGACTAACTCCTGCTGCAGTGATTTTTAAATCCAGCTACTAGTCGAAGCTTCGTTGCCTGATCCTTCTTCAGGTGAGAACACTGAATGCTTTAGTATTGACTTCATGGAAGACTTGGCCCTTAATAAAACACCACCTTGCATCCGGCTTTTCCTAGTGGATTAGGCAGGCTCTGTGCGTGGGATCTTGACTCCCTCCAGTGGCAGACGCTAGTGCTTTATACCGAGTAACCTACCCTATAGTGAAGAGAGGGCTCCAGTGCTCCCCACCCAAGGACGTACCTGTGAGAGGGAAGGCTGTCTCTCCTGGCTTGGTTTTGGCTCCATCGCTGGGGCTGCGCTCTCAAGCTCAGATCCAATTCTTGTTCTGCCTGCAGCTTTCCCGACATGGAGCACCTACAGTTAAAGATGTCAAATTATGGCAATTTTAACTGGGATAAAAGCATTTCCCTTCTTTAAAAGATTTCCAGTGCTGTCCTGGATAAATGGTGTAGATTTATATGAGGTATTTTCTCAGCTTCAGTCAGGCTGAAATGACAGGCTTGAAATTGTTCATATATTCATGTCCAAATTCACATTTCTGTATTAACAAACCAAGAAGAACTTGCACTTAATCTCTCAAAGTGTTACTCTCCACTACCTCAAAATGTTTACATTTGATTTGTATTTTTATTGCTTCAGGTACCTTAAATTTCAAAACAAAAAGTTCCCTCAGGCAAAAACATAGAAAAGTTTTTTTTAAAAAAACAACAAAACTGGCTTTTGCAATCACTCTTTAACTTTGCATTAGCTTAGGAAATGCATCAAAACACCAGTACTCTAGATGGAAAGCAGTCTTTGTTTCTAATGTGCAAATATCTTGCTGAAAAATTTCCACCAGCTTCTCCATTATAATAATGTTGCATCATACATAGACTTAATCTTTTTTATTGAGGAGACTGGATCCCCATTGCTTTCCTAAAATAAGCAAGAGTCCCTGTGTATTGGGTCTATCTGGCAAGGTTATGGCAGCCAGGGGGCTGCAGGGGTGGCCTCTGTGCAAAGAGACCAGCGGCTGCCCCCATGTTGAACCGAGCTGGTTCCAGCCAGCTCCAAAATGAGTCAAGTCTGGTTTGCCATGACAGTAACTGGTGAGTGACTTCCCTGTCCTTATCTCAACCCACAAGCTTTTTTAATCCTATTTTCGCTCCCTGTCCTTGTTGAAGAGGGAGAGTGAGAGAGTGGCTGGGTGGGCAGCTGGCAGTCACCAGCCAAGCTCAACCAACCACATCTTGGGAACCTCATGAGGAGGACATGTCTATCTTGGCTATGGGTTAGTTAGCAGCAGTTAAAATGTGCGTGGCAGTGATAGGATATGATGCATTAAACTCTACCAGTACAGAGCCAGCTACTGATAAGAACCTCTGCCCTAGGATTACTCATCTTTTACCACTCGTGGGCACAAACAAGAAAAGAAAGGTTGTTGAAAACAAAACTTGCACTGCTGGGAGTAAAGGTGCAGCGATCAGAGGAGTGGCCTTCTTCATCCCATCCCTGCCCACCTGTGTCCCTGTGAGCTCTGCAGGTGAGACATTTTGACTCTTGAATGCCATAACTGTTAAGTGAGCTGTTTCCAGCCACCCAGCTGTGATCACTTCAAGTTTCTGCAACTCTCCCCGCTACCCACTCAGACTCACACTTTCAGGATTCTCATTGCAATCATGAGAAGCAGCGCCTTCCCATAATTTTGAAACAAAGTCTGGTATTCTAGCAGCAGGCTGGGGGAAAGCCAGAATTCCCCTCGGAGGTGTATCACCTCCTCCCATTCAGCTCTTGCTCCATGCTCCTGAGCCTGCATGGGGGCATGGTGTGACTCACGCAAGCAGATGGCAAGGATCATAGCGCACCAAGCATCACTGTGAAGGCAGCACCTGTGCTTATATTTGTGCTTGTTTCCTACGAGACCCTGGCACACGTGTTGTGCTAGGATGCCCAACATTTCCATTAAGCAAACAGCAAGCAATGTGGAAGCATCTCAGCACATTTCATTAATACTCACTTCTTCTATCTGAGCAGCAGTGTTGTTTTTTGCACCTAGATGGACCAGGGCCAGGGCAACAGAGATGCTCATTGGAGAGAAGGCGATGTTTGTGTTCTCTGCATTTCTGTTGAGCTTATTGTAGAGATCAAGGCAAAACTCAGTAATTGGTCTAGAAACGGAGCCCATCATGAAGAAGCTGCTGACTGGGAGCACAAAAGAAAGAAGAAATTTAATGCAGATTGTTGCATAGCTACATCACACTGTGAAGCATCTGTCTACCCCAAGATTGTCCCATAGCTGGTTGCGAAATAATAGAAGTTTGCTAAATTCAGAGAGTTTGAAACAGCCAACCTTGCACACACTTGTTGGTCCATGCTGCACAGCAGGAGCAAGGACACAATGGACCCAGAAAAGGGACCCATGCTCACAACATACATGAATTCCTCAGAAAGGGCCATTTTTCTGTCTTATCTCATCGTGTACCTTATTTTCGATCACACTATTGAAATCAGTCAACTGTGGATTAACATTTTCCTTCTCCAAACTGGTTTAATGTATACAGTCCTGTCAATTCTTTCCTCTTGCAACAACATACTATTAATGACAGAAACTTAGTAACAGAAACTATGCCTGCATATGACCATGTCTGGTAACCAGAGCTGTGGTATGAGGGTTTCAAAGAAGAGGTTTATAAAACCAAAATCACCATTAATTAAATGAAAAAGGGTCATTAACAGCTATGGAGACTGAACTATGTATGGAAACATGAGCAGCTGAAATACTTTTTCCCTCCCCATGAGTTTTCCAGGAGTCACAGATTCAGACAGGATACATAATTAAAATTTCCAAACTAAGCAATAGCTCAACAGCCCTGAAAAGAAGTCTGTTCCTGGTCAATGATACAGCAAGATCTGTGTCACTTCTTCCTTTTGTACTAGAAACAACAGCCTGATACCTTTCCCATGGGTTTCCATACATAGTTCAGATCAGTCCAGAAACACTTCACATGAAGACCTAATACAAATGGGCAAATCAGAGGAGAAACACCCAACAGATTTTCTGAACAAACAAATTAGAGATGAGTTTTATATATCTCATTAAGTCTGAAAACAGCTGTTCTAGCTCTACTGTTTGTGTCTTTGTACGAAACACAGGTTTAATTTTCCTTCTAATAACAGTCGTCTTACCACAAGAAAAAGACATCACACTAAATAATAATTTTTCCTTTCTTCCACCTTCATTACCTACTCTCCAGAACCTTCTGAAAACAAAACTCAGTGCTTCTGTAGTGTTGAAGTTTGTATTGCTCCACTTCCACACCTCTTAAGAGATCTGAAATGGAGCTGTGAAATCATTCATGGCGAATGTAGGTCATGAGGCGTATTGTAGGTGTGCCCAGACCTCAGAACGAGTCAAGGAGAAAAAAAGAGTTAATAAACTTCCTCAGGAGGGAAGAGTCACCTCCACCCCACCCTGCAGGGAGAGGAAGGATTGCCAAGTTGGAGGGAGAAGCCAGGAGCTGGGAACAGGTTTTAAAAGCCAACGGAGGTGGCCACTCCTTTAGAAAAAGCAGCAGGCTGTGCTCAGGGTGATGTTCAGGTGCAAACACTGTGGCCAACTCCATCATTTTGTGAGTCGGAACTATTTAGAGAGCTGCCCTGGAAACCCAAAACAAGGGACAGGAGGTGTGGGCTGGTGGAGGAACTTTCTTACTGCAGAATGAAAGGATTTAATGAAATTTCTTAATCTAAATTGAGGTGGGCACAAGTGTATGAGCCATCTGTGTAATCAGTGAAATCATTCAATCAGTGATAGTTTTGGAGCTACTGCAAGGACAGTGGAGTTTGGAGAACACCTACATGGTGGGCAACAAATGGTAATGTTACTTTTCAAAGATCTTGGCGTGGTAAGGAAGAGAAGATACAAGATCAAAAGAAGTGCTCCAGGAAGATCACAGCTGCCTTGCTGCACTAGCCAAAGTGTCTGCACTGAACATTAGCAACAGCGCAGAGACGGCAACCAGGGCTGGGGCTTTACAGCTGATGAAGGGAGATGCTTTGCATGATGGTTTAGTAGCTTTTAACATAGACTGGCAGATGAAAATTGCTGGCGCTGTTATGTGTGAGCAAGAAGCTACCCAGGAAAAGAGCTTCCTTCAGAAACCTTGTAACCGCAGACCTTGTAAAGATGACAAACGTCTTCCATAGCTGTGTGAAATGAAGGGCACTCCTTTTCCATAACTATTCATGATCTGTTCTCTCCTTACAGTTTGTGTTTGGCTAAGGGTAGATGAAATCAAGACAAAAACTCTCAAAGAATAAAAAGCTGTGCTCAAAGCTATCTTAATTAATAGGTGTATTAGATTACATTATGCAGTCAACAGGAGGCGGCAGTAAATAAAGTGGGGAGGCTAAGAGAGTTGTAGCCTTGTTTTTAAGGTAATTCTATATTTAATACAAGGTAAAGCAAGAAAGAACCTGTTTTCCCTGATGTCACATGATAATTCCCATTGCATGTTTTGCTTATTCAATCTGCCTCCCATTAAGGTGCTTTAGTGCGCATTAATTTCTCATACATAAAGGAAGACAGAATTGGCAGAAATTACATGTGTCTATCCTAGAAAAGGAGCACATGCCAGATAATACTGTCTCCTCCCATGAAAAATCTATGATTGGTAGAAGTGACTTTCTTATTTTTTATGACCATTCATACAAAAAGAAATTCCCAAATGTTTCTGTGCTGATTGGGAGTGAAAGGGACAAATAGCACATAAGAAAAATGGAAATTCCTACAACACAAAAATTCCAATCATCCCTATGTGACACAAAATATTTTGAAAGTAACAGGATTTAAATTAAAAACCAATGCATTTCAGTACAAAATACAGGGAAACATTACCGAGTTCATTTTCCAAACAGCTTAGCCTCTCAGGCTACTACTTTTATGCCAGAATGGGCTTCTTCAGACTGCTTTTATTCTTTTGCATCAGTACCTCCAGGATGTATATTTTCTACCTCTTTCTAGGCCAATTATTCCTGCATAAACAGGCATGGATGTACATTGGCCTGTTACAGGCTGTACAGTGATTTGCTATGCCTGTGTGCAGCTGCACAGGCTCCTCAGCAAGCTTCTAAACATCCTTGCCAAACCCAAGAGCTAATACATAGCTAGTGAAGACTAGCATCCCCACTAACAAAACAAAATCTGAATACTACTCCACCCTTCCTATTTTATATAATCATTGTTTAAGCACATAAACAATGCCCCGGCAGCAGGGATCAGGGTACAGGAGAAACACCTAAGCACTCAGGCAAAGAACTGCATGCCCTCTCTCTCTTCTGGTGAAAATTTCAAGACTTTTTCTTGTTCCATGGAAATTTGAGTAAAGAAGGGGAAATTAACGTATCTACCCCTTTGTGGGTGAGTTTGCCCAGGTTATCAGCACACCCACTTCATGTGAAGCCCATTTTTACCAGAGTGGGTAGAGGTGCTCTGAAAGAGCCTAGTATTCAGCACTTCTGGAGATATAGGCAGAAAAGCATCTGCTTTCTGGTATGAGCTGCTGAGCTGATCTGTCCTGTGGCAATTAGAGCTTTCTGGATAGGCACAGAGGTCCTGGGGAAATTTCAGATTCAAAAGTCTGTGAAATTTAGGCAAGAATCTTTAGATTCATAGCTTTGGATGTGTGTTCCTAAATTCCCCATCTACATCCCACTGAAGACCTGATCCCTTTGTGTGAGCTCTTGAGCCACCTGAATTTCAGCAGTGTGTTTTGCTGCCTGCAGCCTGTTAAAGGTATCTCCCTCTCTGTCCCATCTGTAAACATGATGTTTACTTTACCAACCTGTAGACTACTAACACATAAATTATTTTGGAAGAAAAAAAAAAAAAGAGAGAATTGTTTACCTTCTTGCCCGAAGAGGTTAAATGAAGAGCACAACAGCTGAGATCTGGAGCACGTTCCTGTGAATACTGTATTACAAAAATCTCCCACTCTCTTGTGGGAAAGTTCAGCCTCTCACCAATTGTTGATAATAGCAGCATGTTGCAATTTAATGCAAGTGCCATCAACATGAAGTTCCCTGCAAATACTGGGAGACCTATATCTACCAATAAGCTAATAGCATGTCTCTTAAAGCTGTACAACAAGTTTAGCAGGCAATATCTGCTGGCAACGACTCCCGATTGCAATGCCAAGTCACCCTCAGCTGGAAAACAGGGCATTAACCCTGCAGATCCGTGGCTGAGCTGCTGTGCATAGTTTCTTTCAAATCTGACTGGGTCTGGCCTGAACAGAGGGGTGTGCAGGGCTCATGCCAGGATTCAAGGAAACCTTGTTTGGAGCTGAGCTTGCTTGCAGAGATAGAGCAAATGAATGGGAAATTCATGAGCTTTATGTTGCCTGCAGCCATCTCTCTCTCTCTCTCTCTCAGGTAGGAAGTCAGCTTTATGCGTATGGAAGGAGCTTAATTAGAGAAGGGAAGAAGTATTTCCTTGAACTGTAACAGGAATCCCCAGCCAAGGGTTATTCGTTTAAATCATTGGAGTTAAAAATAAAAAGGCGTCCAGGAGTGGCTGATTACATAGGTTGTGTCTTCAGCATAGAGTGAGATGGAAGTAAAGAGATGGGAATCATGGAGCTGCATCAACACAGTGTTTGATCTCCCTTAATCAGCACCTCTGATCTCAGGTGCAAAACTGGGTTGTGGAAGCTGGACTTGGGGGGTCAAAATGAAGCCCTCTAGGATTGTATGTGGCTTTGCAACCCTGAAAATTTTCAGCCTTTCCTTTCTCATGTCTTCTTTCTTCCTACAAAGCATAAAACTGGCTTCAGATTCATGGGATATTTGAGGCATCAGATATGGGGAGGGAACAAAGGAGGAAAGAGGTACAATGTCTCCCAGCACCATCTTGCCCTTCCCACACTTCCCTTCTAGTGCTGAAGCTGGACCACCCTCTTCCACAAGCAGAGCTCCCACCAGCTTTGCTGTCCCCTGCTCCTCTGCCAGGTTATCAGCCCAGTTGCCCAGGCTCCAGTGCTCCAGTGCCCATCCGAAAAGAGGGATTTGTAAACAATGCAAGACACAATGATAAAATGAGTGTTCTTGTTACCCTTACTCTTTCCCTTGCTTTTTGGCTTCCATTTGCCATTCACTTCTTTGTTTCTGTTTTTCCTTCCTGCATGTTTCCGTAGCGTTCCTTAGTTTTCCTCCTCAGTTCTGTCTCTTTATCTGTTTTTCTTTGTGGGGTGTTTTGTTTTTTTTTTAATTTCTGCACATTGCTTTACCATGTATCTTTTCTTCTTCTGCCTTTATGAGTCCCAGCCTCTTTTTACTGACAATCTTAAATATTTTGAGTATCTTTCAAGATTCTCCTTCTTCAAATCTTTGTGCCTTCTCCTTCCCTCCTATATTGAGATCATTCCTCCACTGATTTGTTTTACTTGCTCTACACATATATTCCCTCAGAACTCCCTTGGCATCAATTTAACTGCTTTGCCTCAGGAAATGTCAATGTAGGTGCAAATTCTGTCTTTTCTAGGCCCTTAGGATAGTATACTTGGGGTTCAAAACTGTATTCCTTTTCCAGTGGAGCCAATTGGCTCTACGTAGCATTTCTCAAGTTTCAAAACCAAACTGCTCTTCCCCACAGACAACTTTTGTTTCCACAAGATATTAAGACGTATCACTTCTCTTCTACAAAACGCTGGGAGCAGGAAGTGGGCAATGACTGTGCAGCTGAGCAAGCGATGAGATGACTAGACACATAACGCTGCAGTTTGCAACTGCCTGCAAAAGCCAGCCACGGCTTGTTTCTTTCCGTCAGGGCCATCACCCATCACTGGATAGCAGGCTCTGTTGAAAGGTGAGGTGGAGCAGCTTGGTGATCTGAGCAAGTCCTCAGCTATGTTCACTTTCTCCATCGTAACCAACGCCTTTCAGCATGCAGGTGTTCCTCTACACAAGCTCCCACACATGCTTTCCCATGTCCTCCCATGCAACTTCTTGCCCAAGGCCCAGAGGCCACCATGGGTGGAACCGAGCAATAGACCATAACAGTGTTTCTCACACCAGCAGGAGCCTTACTGATACTTCTCCCTCACATGCCACAAGACGGACAGATTTCATACTAGGACTGGTAGAGAGAAGAGGCAGAAGTGAAAAATAAAACTAAGCTTTTCATGGTCTGTTTATAAATGACCAATGAATGGGTTTGCCTTCTGTGGACTGAGACAGTTTTGTATCTCTAACATCTGCTTGCCTTGCACGGGCTGGGATACCTTGGCATTAGTCAAGAGGTGGAGAAAGATGGGCCCCACCCTGTGGCAATGATTCCCTCTGCTCTCATGGGATAACCCTCCCTGGCAAAGCCATCACAAGGAACTCTCCTAGAAGCCAAGATTACGTCAGTATGTGTGGATGTGCTAAATGCTCCCATCAGCATTTGAAATGAGTATGAGCTGCATTGAATGAAGACTGGCTCCTGGACTGGAGTGTTTTCAGAACCTGAAAAAGCTGAGTAAGTGAAGGCTGAGCTTTTCCCCGTCAGGAAGTCTAACCCAGGAAGAAAAAAGAGGGATAGGGCTATCTGCCAGAGGTTTTCATCAGTCTAGCAGACCAGCATAGGAGTAGCAATAAGTGTCATAAGGCCTTCTGGACAGCTGGAACCACCTGACCAAGAGTCAGTGGCCAAACACAAACAAACCACACAAACTATAGGCAACTACTCTATCTTGCCTACGTATGAATTGCCTGTGCAGCTGCTTAGTCAGTCGTCAACCCTATGTGCCCACCTCCTATGGGAAAACCAGTAGAAACCACAGTGATGACAGCTCTGGATGACGCTGACTCCCACCTCCAAAACAGACTGGACAATGATGGGGTGTATAAAAAATTTCCCAGCCATTCAGCTATCACTGAAATTATTGAGCTGGTAAAGATCTTTGCAGACAATTTGTTTTCATATAGGATGGGTTGCAAAGTAATTGATATATTTTGCATTCTTCTGACTCCTATTTATGTATCAGAACACCTGATACATATCAGCAAAGACCCTCAGAGGTCTACAGGGACTTATGTCTCATTGTTGGAACTTAGTCCATTCAGTACCTTCAAACATACAGCCCAGAAACTCCAGTTAACCCTCTGATATTAAAATGTTTTAGAGCCCATTATAGGTCCACAGAGGGAAGGAAACTGGTAAAACCACTGAATCATTGTGGCCAAGGGCTTCCCGTGGGTTGGCAAGGTCAAGAATGGAAACAGAACCCCTGCCTACAAATTCACAATAACCACCGTGCTGTTCTCTGGTGTTAGAAGAGAGGTATGCGTATCAGGGGTTGCATATTCCCATTTAGAAATCTCTTTCCAGTTTCTTTCAGACCTGAAGCACCAAGTGGAATTCTCAAGCAAAATGCTCCCATTTTTTTAAGACACATCATAATTAAATTCTTGTATACTGTGAGCAGCTAGTAACATAGTCCTTACAGAGAACTATTATCATGTGGTCCAGAAGAGCAATCCAGACATTGATTTAGGTTTTTATTTTGATTTTGTGGCCTAAGTGAATCTGTTTATTTCCATGCCTATCATTTATTGGAGGTCAAGAGTGAACACTGACGCTGTCAGCAAACACACAAGTGTGAACACACAGACTGACACTGGAGGTATTGCAGACATTTGACATGGGTTTTATAGTGCTTTATTCTGAACAGTAATTAGGTAAACCAGTACTGAACATATGCAGCAGGCAGTCCTTAGACAGAAATGAAATCTGATTACCATGATTTCATATGGAATTTGGAGACTGGTAATTACAATGTTAATCTCACTCAAGCTTGCAGTCTTTATTTCTTTCTCATGCCTCAGATGTTTAGTAATTGTATGGAGTCTCCTTAATGCTGAATTCAGAACTAGAAACAACAGATAATCTGTGCTTGAAAAGTGTGGCACTTCCAGTATTAATCCAACAGATTTCTTTCCTAGAATTGCATGATGTTCTTTTTTCTCAGGATATATGTAGAACAGGGCTCCTCGTGGCTGAATGAATTCTTCCATGTCTGCAGTGCAATGAGTCAAAAAATCCCATGGAGCAGAGTCCAACCTCCCCAATCTATGAACTCGTGCTGAGAAGTCTTCTGGGTATACATTTTGTCACCATGATTATTACTTCTTGCATCCATAGGTCTCAGTGCAGCTGCTGCTCAACAGGTGCAAATTCTGATGGTAGCCTGAACTGTCTGGCTACGCTGCAGAACCTGGGCACCATTTCAATGAGCAACAGCAGGGTCCGATAGGGCACCCTGGACCACCAGGGTGTAGCCAGGTACAAGGGGAGGGCTGTCACACCACATGTCCACATTTTCCCCTTCTGGGCAGTAGGAATCCACAGAACGTGGGTCACGAGGGAGAGTGGTTTGGCTAGGGAGCAGGAATGCAGAGCCCTTCCAACTCCCAGTCTAATTAAACCAGGCTCTCAGTTCACTTCCTTTTGGGGAAAAAGTGTCACAGAGGAACAAAATATACTTGTTTCTGAGGTGGGGATACTTCTCCGTAAAATACGATGTGTTCTTCACAGCGGGAATCCTTCAGCTTAAGGGGATCAAACAAAAGGAGATAAACTAGTTCTGCTGCATATGTAGAGTACCTTGTATTACCCAGCTGATATATAAACCTCTTAGATTTCCTTTCAAAGGTGATAGTCAGGATGCCAAGCTTTACAGGAACATGCACCACCATAAATCTAATTGTACTTTTTCATAATGAATGTGCCCTGCTTAAGGGGAACAGAATCGGCCCGAAAGAATGACGTTGCGAGTTTTGTTGTGCCTAAACAAAAAGATAAATGGATGGTCAGCTTTAAATTCATCTTTGTGTTGCAGAATCCGATATCCTGGTACCTCTCGGGACTCGCCACCTTGTTCATTTACTTCCAAAGAGACTTTATGGATGATCTTCGACAAAACCACACCTTTGGTCTCGCACATTTCAGAGAAATCTGATGAGCTCTCATCGAAGACATTTGTCATGCCCAGGCTTTCTAGAAGTGGCTTCAGGTCGTAATTGCCTTCCACGCTAAACTTTGGAAGAAATACATTCACTTTGGTGTTGGCCATCATGCTGGGATTGGTCCACTGTAATAATGTCTCAGGGGTGAGCGCCTTTTCCAGCTGAAGACAGAAAGGAACAGAGGAAATTAATAAGCAGTCCAAGGAAAGAGAGAAAAAAAAAAAAGGCCATTCCTGAACTTCCCACTCCTATCAAGCCCCCCAAAAAACAAACCCCCAAAAGCTATCTTTGCTTTCGAATTCACAGCTGTAGCATTCAGGGTTAACACTCTCAGCTATATTGATGCAAGTATCGTTTAATCCATAGGAGGCAACGTCCATGGATGCACAGGCTCTGGCTATTAGCCCCTTACAAGCTTTTGATAGGCAATAACCTAAACAACCATATGGAGGAACCTGAGAAAGACAGCTCCCACCCAACCAGCTGGTGGATCCAGATGTCTTGATTCCTGACTCTACACAGTAATGAAATTGCTGGTATTTGGGACAGAAAAAGACTTCAAATCCAGAGTGTGATCTCAATCATGTTCTATAATTTCCACAGAGAAATGACATGAGAAATTGTTGCTCTTTAGGAAATACTTATTCTTCTTCAAATTTTTGTGCAATTGCAATAAAAATGGCTCCTTTTCAGACACCTCTGCTCAAAATTAAAGTATCCAGTAAGTATGAGTTTAAGCACTTCACTATGGCAAGAACAAAAATCTTTAAATGAAATTCAGGGTTTGGAGCCAGATTTTCATTCATAAAGTGCACCACGGGCACCTTCTGCACTCTACACTATCTTCTGTGCAGGCCCTATCTAAAACAAAGTTTTGCTCACGACCTCACAGTTGTCCACAGTGGAAACAATTATGTCACAAATATGACATCAGGAGCAGAGATGCAGAATGAGAAGGGAAATTCACAGGAAACTTACTTTTTGTTTCTTCTACAAAGCATCTAAATAACAAAAACCTTCCATAAGTAAGTATATGGCATTGTAAGTGAGCTGTTTCCAAGGGAAGCATCATACCAATTTTACTTTTTTCTCACCTTTTCCAAGCCAGTGGTGTCATCTTCAATCTCTTTGGGCAGCAGAATGAGCATGCTTATATGTTTGTTGAGGCAAGGAAGCTCAAGGATGGCAACATTTAAATCTTTTACATAACCCAGGCAAAAAGTAGCTTCCAGATTCATCATTTGCACTGGTTTAGTTTCAGTCTGAAAAACATAGAGGAAACAATCTAGCATTCATTTTTATTCACAACTAAGATGGCAAGAGAGAAAAGCTTCTAAGTTTGCATGTAAGTGCTCCATTGATTTACCATCAGAGAATTTGTTTGCTTTCATAGGTAATGAAACCAGCTTTTAAGAAACCCTTGTAGTGAAAGCTGTTGGCTCTCTACAGTAGGCAGCTTTCCAATATAAAATGGAACAGAAGTCTACTTAGTAAAACAGATTGGGGATATGCCTAAAAAGAGAAATTTACTTAATATTGCTGGTTCTTCATGCCTGTTTCACTGAGTGGTACAAACTATACTGCCTACAGGGTATCGTAATGCCAGTAAGTGTAAAGCACTGAGCACACCTCAACAGTGAAGGTCAAGCTGTTCATATGAATAACGGATATTTTGGTTCAGGAGCTGAAACAGAATAAGAAGAAATTTCAGGCTTACCGAAAGCCGTATATCTTTGGTTTTTACGAATGAAACAAAACAAAACTCTTTAATTCATAGGGAAGATTTACAAACTGTTCTGTTCAACTAGAAACTCATTTTAAAATTCAAATTCAGTAGAAAAATGTTACTTTAGGAAAACGAAAATTGAGATGTTTAACTTAAAAAATTTTATTGTTTATTGTATAATTTTTAAAACTTCTTTAGCTGAAACTGGTGGCTGATGTGGCAATTTATGAATATTTTCAGTGAACAGGAAACTCTGATTTTTCTCTTGCATGTATATATACATATATATATATATATATTTGGAGTATAACCTTTTATCTCACAAAACGTTGCCCAGCTTTATATCTTGGTTTAAAGCTGCACAATATTCATCACTGGTCACAGACTCTTGAAGGCAAAAGCCATAGGTGCTGCAGCCTCTCGGCCCTCATGGCTAAGCAGGGCTCACATGCAGAGGGCTGCAGTCCTGTGTCCTGAGATTGATGGGCTGTCATCCCTGGGGAGGAAAGCACAGGGCCAGGCACCTAAGGGGCGTACTCAAAGACACCTCCTGAGTGTAGGTGTTTCTCTAGCTCTGCAACCATGAGAAATGCTTTACCCCTGCTGGTTTTGGGATGTAGCCTCTGGTACAGGCTGCAATCTCTTGAAAGCAGCTACCCATGAGAATGTGTATCCCCTTGTTGCAGGCAATGGGGGCTTCTGGTCACTTGTACTCAGCTAAATATGCTAACAGGACAGTCTGTTTTCACACTAGGCCTTTGAAAGATGGATGTGAAAGCACCAGCAAAATTTTATCATAATTTGGCAAGCAAACTGTTTTAGGAAACCTTGCAGCAGTGTATGTGTTTAGGAAAAGAGTCTAAGAATGCTATGATAATAACAAACATTTCTTATTTTCTCTTACTGAGATTTCCTTAGCATTTTCCTGAGGGGAAACAGTTCCCTTTTTTTTTTTTTTTCTGAACTTACCTTGTTGACTTTAAAAGGACATTCTTTGATCTCTGCCTCCGGGAACTTCTTCATCCAGTTTGTGACAAAATAAGCTGCATTAACTAGGAGGATCTGAGTCTGGTCACTTACACTATCTTCATTCAAAATATTCTCCATTTTGCCTGCAAACAGGTTTAAGCTGGTTGTTAGTACAACAATACATTATCAATCTCTTAATTGCTTTGACTGAATAAGGAGACACTTCACCAAACTGAAATATTTGTGTCCTGCACCTCACCAATAGGAAATATTAATTCTAATGGGAAATTTCAAAAAGAACTACTTACTTAAAATTGCAGGTTACTGTTTGAAATGGGATTGGGGATCAAGACAGATACTCCAAATGACTTTTTTTTTTCTTGGCTTATATAGCATGGAATCAAAAACATGTCTACTGCTTTTGTTTAGTACCTTAAAGAAGGTACTAAATTTTCAGTGAAATTCAACAGGTATAAGCAAAAAATCATGTGTCATTTGGAGAGCCAGACTTGAAGGGGAGCTCCAGATTAGCTGCTACTCATTTCTAGAGAGATACATGAGAATAAAATAACCACAACAACAACAAATAATGCTCTGATTACAGTACATAACGAAATACTGCTACAGACTTCAGAAAGAGCATGGAAATGTTGTCATCCCCTCCTTGCTCTGTTTGAGACCTGTTCAAGAACCACCATAAAAGACACTGAATCCAGAGACAAGTCCTGCTTTCATGTCGAAATGGCACAGGCAGGGAAAGGTGCCTCCACATGGACATCCGTTCCCAGCCTGGGAAGGACCAGATGTGACTCAGGCACCCACGTTTCCATATTCGTGCCACACGAGGGCAACAGGCAGCAACTGGCCCCAGAGCTGCAAATAGGCTCAGTTATGGGCACTGTGTGCTCACATGGGCCAGGGCCGGACCTCTGCCCCCACAGAATGGGCAGGATCAGCCCGGGGACCCTCACGGTCACTGGTGTGCATCTCCTGTGACTCAGTGGTACCATGGTAAAAGTGTCCGCAGCCCCATTTCCACAGGAGGTCACCTCCAAATAAGAGCCACAGATCTACTTGTGGGATCTTTACTGGCAAAAGCTGCAAAGCAGCTGAGCTGCGCTATCAATTAACAGCCTGAGATTCAGAGTCCAGCAAATACTTCCCATAAGAATAAAATTTTTAAAGGAAATCAGGGCCTGGGTTCAACACATTGGTGTCAGATGTTTGTGAAGCTCCACAGCCAGGTTCTGTCATGCTCCCAAACTATCTTGCTGCAGTCAAAGCTGTCATCAACTTTCCCCAAGGCTAATGCAAGATCAGTCTCACATATCCACCTTCAGAAATGCTGCAGTAGTCAAGTTAGTGATTTCAAAACAGGCTGACGTGTCTAATCCTCATGAATCCAAATAATAGGTCTAGTCTCATTGCTTTCACTATGTATTTACTTCTAAAGGCATTAGTAAAGAGAGGTCACGAGGACAAAGACCTCTTTCTTCAAAGAGGCGAACAGCATCCCCGAGGTTAACCAGTACTCACCATCAGTTAGCTCTGAAAGAGATTTGTTGATCTTCTCCCGGGTTTCCTCAGTTTTTTCTTTGAACTCCACTAATTCCAGTTCAGATGGAAAAGGCCTCTTTGTGGAGTTGACAAAGTCCTGAGAGACACAAGGTACCAAAATTATGCTTGGTTAAAAGCCATACACTCCATGGTTCTTTACAGAGCCTGCAACATCAATGTCCCGAGCTTCACCACGGGGTAGCTGGGGAGTTTATTATGATGGACCACTCTCAAATAACAGCAGGTGACAACCAGGATGCACAACTGCATTCAGCGTGTCGCTCCCAAGGGTGCCTTCAGTCCAGGGACCCCACAACAGCAGCTAAAGTAACTTTGGTACCGAAGGAGTGAGCACATTGCCAGAGTTTGAAAGGATAAAGCAACCCCCAGTCCTGACCTGGGTGAGATGACAGAGATAAAGGCCACAGGCTGCTCACATCGTGTCTGTCCTCACCAGATGAGGCGTTTATTGCTGTGGATGGGTATTGGCCTTTGCTGTAGCAGAGGCTGAACAGCAGGCAATCTGATTATAGCATCATTTAGCATAATGTGAGTTTTCTGAAACATCCTTTTTAGGCTGCTGCTGCCCTTGCTTGGGGCCCTATTCAAAGGCAACTTTGGGAAGAAAAAACCACACATTTTTCTCAGTTATTTGCAAGGTCCTTAAGTTATAAGGCCAAACAACACCTTTTTCACTTGTGTTGCTTCTGCCTCCTCAAACAGATTAAGCAAAGTACAGTTTATGCAGTAATTACTTGGGTGTGGGAACTGGACACACACTTGCACCACCAACTTGTTTTAAAACTTCTCTCTCATACTTACAATGCAGAGACCTTGATGTGGCACAGAACTTATATTGCATTCAAAACTTACTGAGCCTACTGACCTAAAGCATATTAATGAAAGAATTACAAATGTTGTAATAGTTGCATAGCTTGGGGTCAAGCAGCACACTCATCCTCCTACAAACCTGCATGGCAGCAGAGAACATTATGTTGTTCATCATCTGAATCTAGTCAAGTAACAGCCAAAAGTGAGAGAATTTATTTTAAATAATGTTGAAGTCTGACACTGTAACTCGTCAACATGCTGGCCAAGCAACTCATAGCACAGGGGCAGTACTTACTGTGGTAGGATTGAGAGACTTGTCTACAAAGAGCCGTTTGACCATTTTCAGTGCAAAGAAAGAGCTGAGTTTGGAAACATCTGAAGTTACTGTTTGAAACCCGAAAGAAACATCTTTGACATCTTGTAAATGGAGTACCTGTTAAACAAACATAAGAAAATACTAAGCATCTTTTTTTTCCACTTCTTATCTAAACATTCTTAACAGCTTAGCAAAAAAAAGTGCTAGTTTGTGACCAGAGCTCTGGCTTTTTATATTTAAGCTAACAACACAGCCTCTCACTGCTGTTACTCAAAAATCATTTATTTATTTGACATCCTCACATAAATCTATAAACCTGATCCTACCAGAACTTTAGCCAAATGTGTTTCTTTTCTGTGAGCAGCCCAAAGCAATAGACCTGCTCATGCTGTTGATGGGACTTAGCTGACTAAAACCCTTCAGTATGGCATCATAATGTTTTCACCAAACTTACATTCCTGCCCAAAAACCTGGGGCTTTTAAGCCAGACAAATGAGGGTCCCAGTTAGGCTCCTTTCCAGATGTGGGCTACACCTTTAAAAATGCTTAACAGATCATCAAGTTTTCTGATTGCTATGACTGATAGATGACATCACACGGTATTTCGGCAAAAGTTGATCAGATAACTGTGTCTGTTTTGGTAGAGAAAGTATGAGCTGGAGGTAGGGCTGCTGACCCACACACGGCCACCTCCCGCTCCTGGGGACGACAAGCCCAGTTCTGGGAAGTTCTGGGGTGACCTAAAACTCACTGCTTTTAGGCACCAGAGGTGAGAGGTTCCTGCTGGGTTTGTTTGAAAATAACCCTGTAAATATGAATTGAACTTCTATGCCTGCTTATTACAAGGTCTTTGATGGTGGCTATTTCATCACAGGCAGCCTACCCAACCCTCCTCACCTGTCTCAAATTCCCACATGAGGCATAGCAAGCGACTGTCTTTCCCCTTTGTCCCTCACTCCTGCTCTTTCTCCCTGAACACTTCATATCTCCACAGGTACAACAAATTGCTGCTCTGCTTCGGCCACCCCTCTGTGTCCTCCCTCTCCTTGCTCAGTGAGAGCAGAAGGAAATAAGCTCCCAAGGACACAGCACCAGCACATCTCTCATAGCCAAACTCCATGGTCATTTTCTCAGAAACAACTTTCTCAACTTATTTCCTTTTCCTCCAACACTTTAATTTCTTACCGTGTTAAGCACAGAAAGCTGCTGTGCCTGGAAATGATCTGGGGAGAAAGCTACGCTGCTGCAACTTCTCTACCTGGGACAGCTTTTAGCACAAGTTTGTTAACTGTGTTAATTCCAGAGTAAGACTGCCGATCTGGCTCCTTTGGTATCTGGTATTTAAAACCAAAGCACGAACTCAGGGGCAGGCAGAAGCTAGAACAGATGTGGAAAATAGGAGATACTACCTTCAAAAACGTACCAAGTTCTGCTTAGCATCTGTAGTCAGCACTTTTTATACACCGCTTGAGAAATGTGAAACATAAATGTGCTTGTGTAACAGAACTCCATTTGTGGATGTGTACGTTAACTTATTATGGGATGGTTCAAAGCAAATTGCAAACACAGGTGAAAATGAAATTAAGGGCAAGTTAATACTTTGAACTCTCCCATTAGAAACCCAGTGCTTTAATTTCGAAATGGTGAGGAAGCTGCAAAGTGTCATTTAACTTAATAAAAAAGAAGATCTACAGTTTATTTTTTTAATTTTATTTTTTTTAAATGAATCTGTTTGGAAAAATCTGCAAAGCCAGGAAGACCTTTGTGGATATATTGTTTTGCACCTCCGCAAATAGCACAGGACTCATTGTAATCTGTGGCATGAGTGGGCGCGCAGGAGGCTGCGCTTGGGGGTACCTTCAGTGAATGAGGAAGTACAGGGAGGAATTCCCAAAGGAGGAAAATGTATTTAAATATGCAGAATATCCTCCAGAGCAAGGTGATAATCAGCATATAAATGCATACTGAATTTGCTTCTCATTCACCTCTAGGTAACTGCAGAAACCATGGGCACCCTCTCTGGGACAAAAAGGAATTATGCAAACCTCTGCTTACAGCGAGGCAGCAGAAGAGGCTGCAAGGCTGCCACCCCGCACCACGGAGTAAGCGTGAAAAACTGATTGCACCATGACCGCCATGCTGCATCGTGGTGTTGGAAACCCCTTGAGCACCATGAGCTGCTGGTAAGGAGAAATGTAGTTCAAGTTGTTCCCTCTTTTGCATCCACCTCCTCTTAGCCACATTCTGGGAGAACAGGGAAACGTCAGTGACAGGGCTGCTAAGCATACTTGCTGCTGACAGATAATGGCAATATTATTTCCCATTCTATAAAGCTTAGAAATTCTTAAATACTGAAAAAAAAAAAATCCAGCATATGCAGTGATCTTGACTAAGGCTTGCAGCCACAATCAACACTATGCTAAAAGGAGACAAGGCTTTAATGCAACTGTTGAGGACTGTGCCATGTTCCCTTCCACCCCGTGTGTGTTTGAGAAAGCTTTGTTTTTATGCCAGATTTTCAATCTCTTTTGCTGTGTGTATCCATGGAATGTAGAACTGCTCAGGAATTTCAGATGGATGGTTTGCAGCCTGGCTTACAAAGGAACCAGACATCCAGTAGAATGTTAACAAGACTAAATAAGAAAGCCACCTGCAAGAGCCATATAATTTTGCAGCCACAGAACAAGATGCTGACACCTTACCTTTTTCATTTGGTCTGCAGTATCACCTTTCGCAGCTTTATATGCCAGAGCCAGAGATGTTGAGGTACACAGTGGGGCAAAAATAATATTGGCTGTTTTGTCCTTCTCACATAGTTTTTTGAACATATCAACTGCAAAGGCAGTGTTTGCTAGTTGCAGAGCATCCATCGTCATTCTGAAATGGAAAAGGGAAAAGAAAGATGGTTGACAGAGTATAGTTCTAGCTCCTGCTGTGGTGGGGCTGGGTCAGAGCACTGATTTCCTTACTGGACATCAGTATGGGAACTGGGCAGCTTGAACCTACAGAGAGAGAAGGGGAGGACCTGATCACCCCCACTCAGCTTCAGAGCACACCAGCAGCTCCTGAGAAGTAGGGAAGGTCTCATCCATGTCCAGCAAGGAAATGTGAGTGGTTCAGTAATAGCCATCATCTTCAAGTGACAGCTGACAACACCACGTGTTACATGGAGCCAGTATTTCCACTTGGGGAAATCTGAGTAGGTCAGGGTGACCCATGCATATTGAGTAAAATTGGATCACATATAAATTTAATCTGTTTTTAATTGATACTTTGTAAATGTGCCAACTTATAAGGTACTTTGCCTATGCTCTGGGCTCTCCTGGCTCTCAGTCAGGCCTTTAATAGTCTCATAATCTTTCCTGTCTCTTGCTTCATGGCTAATTGTTCATTAAAGCTTTAACTTTGGTACGTGTCCTTCCTCTAAGGGATGATTCCCCATTCTCCCTAGCCTTGCAAGAAGTCTCCAGAAAGCTGTCTGGTCCTGTAGGTTGAGACTGCTCTTGAAACTTAAAGGAGGCTTCCTAAATAAATACTGCTGTGTGCCCACTCATCACTTACACTATTTTAACTGCAAATATTTTCCTAGCCATTCTTAATAACTGCAGTTGCCACAGGGCTGTTAGATGATCTATGCAGTGAGGAATGGGATGGGTGGGTGGTGCCCAAGGGACAGTTGCTGCAGCCCACACTCTGGGAAAGCCAAGGAGCGTTCCCATCTTCCAGGCTGCTTTCACAGACCTGCAATTGTACTTTGGTGTAAGCACATTTCGGTAGATTCAAGGTAACAAGGGTAAACAACAGAATTTCATTCAATAGCACAAGTCTTGCTTTAGACCAGCAAACACACAGAAGACGATCCCTTTGGTATAGTGAATTTGATACTACTCTACCCCCAATATCATGTATCCCTAAAAAAGGCAATTTGTTAAAATTGGTGTTAAACAGCTCCATAAAGCTATTGACAGGGACATATAGGAGATGGAAAAGATTAATATTGGGAGACACTTCACAAGGTATAAGATTTTGCACAGAACCTAAAAGGTATAGCCAGCATTCATGCTCTCTAGGAAAAATGGCAAAATAGTGGAATAAATATGGTGTGGAGGGATGATTTTAAAAGGTGTGTTCCTATCCAGGCACATACCTATCTGCATGTGCATTTCAAGCTCTGACACTGAAGATCTAGGGGTCCTATTTTACCCTATTACAAAAAGAAAAGGCAGTTATTTCTTACACTGGTAGGAGGTTTGCTAATCTTTTAAGAAACACCTTGGGAACAGGGATTTCTCTCCAATAACTGTCTCCTTAATACTGCAGTCTTAAACATTTGCTTAGCTAGTTCATATCATTTACATCCCAGCCAGGAAAGATCTCACTGGGTGAGAGCAGCAAGACATGAGAAGCCAGAAAGGTGAAGAGGGAACATATGAGCAGGGAATTGTCTTCAGCAATTCTTCCTTGACCATTCACTCTCATCCTGGTTTGGAAAGGCATTTAGAATGAGAACAATTTCCTATTTGACTGCATGTGTCATACTGCCCAAACTTAGCTGGGCGTCTGACACCACTGTACAGAGACACTGTGGAGCAGTTGTGGTGCTCGACAGTAGTGAATGACTTCCAAATAATCCGTGGTATTTATACATTTTTATGGGAGTAAGAGAATGGGTGCATAATTTGCCTGTGACACGGTAGAGAAAACACTCTGATTTACTTATAAAGCCCCGTTTTCAAACATTGGGATACACATTTAGCAAAGGCCACCTGGTTAGTTAACAGCAGAGGATCTGTCAATCGAGATGGTCCTGCCCAATCAGAACTTTTACATGCTGTGGAAGGGGATAAAGTCCTTGCAGTGCACATGAAAAATATGTTAGGGAAAACAGTTTGGGTTATTCCTGCCATGGGCCAAGGCAAATTTATCCTTGGGATTGCTTCAGCTCAAGGGCCTGGGTGCACTTGGTGGTTGCTGCAAGAGGATGGGGAAGTGTGTATTCCCCTGTGTACTTCATGGGGACTTGATTTTGTGTGAGAATAGCCAATGAACTAAACTGTATGATATTAATTGCTAATTTACCACTATATGTCATCACTACTATGGTTGTAATATACTATATCAATAGTATTATAGTAAGAATTGCCCAAATTAATGAAGAATGAACTTTGATGAAACCGAGCAAAGTGCAACAGTGATGGAATCAGAATTGACTTCAGCAATTGGTTCCTGGTAACTTTCTTGAGATTGGCATCTTCACCCCATGGACCGCAGGCATGGAGCATGCCAGATACACCAGCTGCAAGCTCCAGATGCAGCATGCCACAATTCAACACCACACATACCAACTCTCCTGCTCCGAAAGACTGTTATGACAGATGGAGCCCAAAGTTATGGACTAAATGAATTTTAGAGGGATAGCCCACAGACCAAGGAAATTATATCTGTATATGTGTGTGTGTATATATATTTCAAAGACAGGAAAGTGGCGGTGACTGTGAAAAGTAAAAAACCTGGGCATGATATAATTTATACAGAATAAGGGGTGGATACTGTCCTGGTTTCAGCTGAGAAGGAGTTAATTTTCTTTCTAGTGATTGCTGTGAACGGACAGTCAATAATACCTATTGGTTTCAGTTGTTCCTAAGTGATACTTACACCATTTAAGGACTTTTTTCAGCTTCCCATAGAAGAATAGAGAAAACGATGGAAATGGCCAATGAAATACTCCACACGGCAGTTGTCATGCTCAGTATATAAATGGGAGTTAACCAGGGGAGGCACCAATCCATGATCCCTGCTCAGGACAGTGCCAATTCACATGGAGGTGAGAGTGACCCGTGTTATTAGTAGTAGTAATAGTAGTATCATTATCATGTTTCCTTTTCTATTATTGTTTCTATTCAACTGCCTTTATCTCAACCCACAAGGGGTTTCTTTTCTTCCTTTCTCCTCCTTTTTTTTTTCCCTTTTCCCCCATCCCTTCTTAAGGGGAAAAGGGGAGGGGAGGGAGTGAGTAGCTTCATGGTTCTAGTTGCCGGCTGGGATTAAACCATGACAAGAAGGCCTTTTACAAAATAAATGCTTTTATTTTTATTTTAATTAACTTATACATGTTCTTGGATCTATGTGGTAAAGCAACTGGTTTATTTGGCAACTGAGTTTTTTGGGGCTAAAAGATGCTGTACAAAAGGTTACTGAAATGCATGGCACAATCTAATTAAGTGGAAAAAAAAAAGATACTGGCATAAACCCAAGGCTTATTAAATCCATCTTTGAAAAGCACACCTAACCAGCACTGCACCCTTGCAAAATGTTCTGACTGTTGGTATTAGCAACAAGCTGTTTGCTAACAAATCCCCTCCCTCTGGAAAAAAAAAAAAAAAGGGGAATTTGTCTTGAAGAGGTGACACATTAAATATGTATCACTGAAGAAAGTTATTCCCTGTCATGGTTTCGGCTGGAATGGAGATGCCTTTCTTGCTAGCAGCTGGTACAGTGTTATGTTTTGGATTTAGGGAGAATAATGTTGATAGTGCACGCTTGTTTTCAGTTGTGGCTGAGCAGTCGAGGACTTTTCTGCTCCTCACACTGTCCCACCAGCGAGCAGGCTGGGGGTGCACAAGAAGTTGGGAGGGGACACAGCCGGGACAGCTGACCCCAACTGACCAAAGGGATATTCCATACCATAGGATGTTGTGCTCAGCATATAAATCTGGGGGAAGAAGAAGGAAGTAGGGGAACATTCTGAGTTATGGTGTTTGTCTTCCCAAGTAACTGTTACGTGTGATGGAGCCCTGCTTTCCTGGGGATGGCTGAGCACCTGCCTGCCCATGGGATGCAATGAATGAATTCCTCGTTTTGCTTTGCTTGTGTGCATGGCTTTTGATTTACTTTTTAAACTGTCTTTATCTCCCCCCTCAAGTTTTCCTTATTTTGCACGATTCTTTTCCCCATCCCATTGGTGGGGACGGGGAGAACTGAGTAAGCAGATGCATGGTCCTACTGCATGGCTGGAGTTAAACCATGACATCCCACATATATAGAAATACAGAGTAGTGTCCTTTACAGGCTTTGCCAGAATCCTGAATTCAGAATGGGTCTGGCCGGACTTGTCCATCTTCCAGTAGTTTGGCAGTGCCCAGCAGCTGCTTGGTAAAGAGAGGTTATCCATGTGAGATCCCATTTTAGAGTGTCAGCAGGTATCGAGCTGCATCTCAGAGATCTTATGGGCATACAGGGAGAGCTCAGCGCCAGCCCAGCACTGCAACCACCTATCACGTCTACGTAGTCACAATTTCTCACCCATGAGAGCAACTAATTGCCAGAAAAGTCAAGCTTGCCAGAAGCCATGGGCTCAGCACACACCTTAAAGGAGGAGAGCTTTGGGCAGAACAGTGGCAAAAGGCATTTGAAACAAATTTGAAGGACTAACACTGCTGCTGAGGAAGTAACTTGCTACAACAGGGGCAAAGGAGCGAATGTAAAATCATCCTGCAAAGTGCCTCTCTGCAGTTGCTCCTCCCAGACGTGCACCTTTGTGCCTGTGCATGTCTTAAATAAACTCCCTTGCACAGGTTCCCTATCTTAGCTTCCCAATCAACCTTTCACACATGAACGCATAATACATACATAAACTTTGTCATCTTCTCTCTCTCCGCACAACCCCCCCAGCTAAAATTTGAAGATCTGGGGCAAGTACAAACTTCCCAGGTATTTCTTACTCAGGAGCTGGTGGAAAATTACCCAGGGAACCATGAATGTGTCATTCAACATCTGCCACCCCCAAGAAGACAAATAGTACAGAGAATCTCACAATGCAGAATGAGGCATGCAGTTCACCTGAAAAAATCTTACTTGCTAGTGTGGGAGAATATTATTCTTTAGTGCTGGATGTCCTGATACTATTCAACTTAGGCCTTTGGATCTTGCTTACAGGCTAAAAATCAATATGCAATCATATCCACTTCAAATTCTTCTTGTTCCTTTCTGGATTAATATTGAAAGTGCTATGCTGTCATTCTAATATTAGTATTTTCAGTTATATTGGCAAACCTGGGGTCATTTTAAGGTGTGTATGTGCTACCTGCATTTCACTTCCTTGGGTTGCAAGAGATTCAGAGTAAGAAAATAAAATAGGAAATCTTGTGAAATTGACAGAAACTTTTCTTCCTTATGCCAGTGAAAAGTTATACCATGGCTTAAAACTTCTTCTTTCCTTACCTCATTGCTAAGTCTGATACTGTTCATGTTGGATCATTTTCTACAAAGTTCTGATGTTCTTTTTCAGTAAGGAAATTGGAGGAACTTTGTGGTGAACCTTCTATTTACCTTTTGTTCACCCAGTAGCTACTGATACTCTCAAAGCTTCTTTTGTGTTGAGTGAAACCATTTCTGGTGGTCATAAAGCTCTCAATTCTTATAATTTCTTTCTTGTAGTGCTACTATTGAAATAACACCAATTCAGGACATTTTGTCAGGAAAAAAAGCTCAGTTTCACCTTTAAATTCGAATTATTTGCTCTCCTCTTTTCCAGCATCTTTTTCAACTGCACCTGGTCAGTCAGTTTTTATGCTCCATTTATTAACTATGTATAATGTTTAGGAGCTCATGACATTCATATGCTTGAAAAGAATTTACTGTATTAAATATTATAAAAACTTAAATCTCTTTAAAGCCCCGAGTGTCCCAAGACTTGTGAGTCCACTAAAGCTGGTTCCAGTCAAGTGAGAAGGGCTGAGGCTCACATCAAGAGGAAAGCCCATTAGGTGCCCAGAAATCAGATGCAGCTCCTGAGTCAGTAATCACAGGGAACCCTCAAACAGGGAGGAGTCAAAAAATTGAAAATGAAATTTTAAAAAGGCCTGCTGCATGGATTCTTGCTGAGTCCCTCCTTTCCCAGGAAAGCAGTATGTCAGCGTTTCCAGAGAGGCCCGCGGCACCAGGGGCAATCTTCTAAGCACAGGTAGCTTGTGATCCACCCAGCTTTGCTTAAAACTGTGACTCTGCCACAGCGTTAGAGAAACACTTTCAGATACAGAAGGGAGCTGAAAGGCTACTGAACCAGTTTAGAAAAACCTGACTTAAACTTGTTTATGGGTATAAGACACTATTTTTGCTTAGTCACGGCTGAATGCAACAGCAACAACAACAACAAAACCGGGGAAAAAAAAACAACAACAACAAAAAAAACCACCAGAGAGGCTATGTTTACAATCTGCTTACTAAGAGAAAAGCTAAATATAGCTTATCTTTTAAAAATATAATCAGAAGAATAGCAATGTCTGTGTGGAAATGTCTGACAAGTCAAGTTAGCTATATGGTAGGGATAATCTGATAAAGCAGAACAAGTATTTATTTTATTTTTGTCTCGGTTAAGCAGTCCTTCCAGGAGAAGACACCAGTGGCAGATAAAGCGTGGGCAGCACTGGACACTCATTGCTGGGGGGGGCTGTATCGGGTTTACAGCTCAGGAGCTGTGAGCCTCTCCAGTTCAAACAAACTTCCACCAAGAGGATAAATGATATGAAACAGCCCACACACACGTTTCACAAGTGAGGCATTAATATTTGAAACTAGCTCAAGCATTTAACATCACCCCACTTGAGCTCTTTCTTGCCAAACACAAAATATAAAGGAAATATAGGACTTCTGTGAGCCTTTTCTTCTTGCTTCTACACAAACGACAAGTCTCCACCTGGCAGACTACCTGTCTAGGCAACAAGAACACAATTTCCTTTGAACAGACATTTCTTTAAGGAACACAAGACATCAGACTGATCTGGGACCAGAGCTTCTTGTATGGCTGGGGAAAAAGCTCTGTCAGCAATACAGCAGGGATAGTCATTCCAGGAAGGAAGGAGAGAAATGAGCCACCACAATACGCTTTGTTGTGCCTCAATAGCCAGTAAATTCTTCAAACTAAATGGTCACACTGAAAATAAAGGGGTAATTACTGGACCTAAGTTCCTGCCCTTCACTTTAAACAAGTGCAGATTAGTCACTTGATTAATAAATCAAAGGAAACAGAGCAGAGCATACACACCTCTGCAGAAAATGAGAAGAATATTCCTCTGTGACAAAGACTTTAAAAAGTCTAAATCCTACTTTGACACATAGAGCATTTTCACAGCATCTTACACAGCCTGCTTTTTCTGTCATGAGGAAAGCCATTTCCAATAAACTATCATATTTTAATAATTCCTAATGCCCTTGCTGCCTCTACTACCAGATCCTCTTCACTGCTTCCAATGAATCTTTGCAGCAGGAAGAAACACAGCATGGCAAATGCAGCAATTTTAGGATGAAACCAAAACGTTGTAGTTTTTGAAGGCTTTTTTGCTCCCTTAATTCCACATGATATCTTTTTGTACAAATTTCCTTATCACACTCCCTCTACTCAACTATGTTTCACAATGGAGATTTGTTAACCATTAGTTAGGCATTAATAAAAGTATCAGAAGAAGAAAAATAGCTGTACTTACTTTGCAAGGCTATAATCCTGGTAAATGAATCGATGAAATGGGTACAGCACGAAGAACTAGCTACCCGTGGCGAAACCTGGCCGAGCAGAAGACTCTGTTAGCTTGCCTGCTCATTGACACCACTCCCACTTTCCCAACCTTAATTTGTGCGCACACACACTCCCTCTCACTCTCGCTTTCTTTTTTTTTTTTATTTCCCCCCGCCTTAATCATTCTTCATGGCAACTCCTACATTGGAGGAGGAAAATGATTCACACCAGAGCTGTCTTTGCCTGCCCAGCTACTGAAGACAACAACAAGCTCCAGCAGGAAAGAGCAGCCTTCGTGCGTTGCCTTCAGCAACTGCAGTACAAAAGGCACCAGACAAGAATGAACGATGACTACGAAGGAGAGAATACAGGAGTGGATGAGCAATTAGAAGACCTCCTGAGCAAAACCAGTACTCCAAGTTACATTGGAATTGCCGCTATTTGCAGAAAAAATTGTAATTGTGAAAAGATGCCCAGGAAGACAAGCAAAACGTGTAGGAGTGCGTGGCTAGGCACTTTGCATCTGTATATGCATTAAGACAGTGTCTTAACTCTACCTTTGTAAGCGGCATATGTGTGCATTTGGTTGCATTAAAAGCCCAAGGCCAGACTGGAATTAACGCTCAAGGAAAAATATCTTCCCCTCTTATTGCTATAAAGCAGGAGCTTCCTCCCACTGGCAAGGCCCTTTGCAGAGGAGCAGCCTTCCCTGCTGCTATGCTGTGCCCAGAGGTGGGAGGGGAACAGAATGTCCTATCCTTTCACCTCCAGGATGGAGACCACTGGGTTCATGTCATATAGTTCACATCACTATCGATAAACACGATGGGGATGGGAGAAGAAAATGAGAGGAAGAGGTGATGCTGCAGCCCACCAAGACTATTTTCATTTGAAAGACACATGCAGTCCTTAGCAAAGAAGAGGTAGCTGACCCCTGCCAACATCATTCCCTGGTCAGGCAGCAGCAGGGAACACCAGCAAGTACTCCCTGGGAGGCCACGGCTACACTTCAGACCCCATGAGGAAACGGTGTGCCACACCACAGGCACACCTCGGGTTCACACCTCAGTAACCCCAGGTGGCCCTGCATAGTTTTAGGCTACAAAAGGTAAATGCAGGATAATTGAGTTTGCTTTCAGGTTTGCAGTGCTGGCGTGTCCGGCTGCCCAAATGAAAGGCTTAGAAAACCAAAGGATGTGTTTTCATTGACACAGTGCCTCCTTGGTGACAGCTGTTATCTCCTGGAACGACACGCTCCTGTTTTGCTTTGAGCATAAGTCACTCCACACCACAGCGCCTTGATCAGATCCCACCCATATTTCCTTCCAAAAGGCTCCTAAGCTCTTACTAACCAAAGGAAATTATAATACACTTTCTGCTGTGATGTAGATGGGGTTCACCTTCCATCATCACCAGACACCAAATTTAAAATTTGTCTGCTGTGCCATAAGTGAATTCATAACAAAGACAGGGTGTGGACATGTTTAAGCAATTAAAACAAGATATAGGCCAGCTGGGTAAACTGTGCCACCTGGGCTATCATTGTTATCCAATTATGCCTTCTGTAAGAGAAATTTTGATGAAAATCCACAATAACACTGGCTGCCAGACTCTTCTCAGATGTCTGCAAGTGATCTAAAGACAAAAATTGCCATGTCTGCAGGAGCAAACTTTCCTTCTGACCCACGTCTACCAAGTAAGGCCAGTGTGGAGTGGCTCAGGAGCTTCTGGATAAGCTGCAGGGAGGGGGACAACAGCCCGACTGCCTTGATAGAGGCAGCACAACTCACTAGGTCCCCTTCCCTGCTAGTGATACGTGGGAAATACAGATGTAAGTAGATGCATCGGTTTCTTATAAAGACTGGGCAGTGGAAAAGGGAAAGGACTCTACATCGCTAAGCTGGATGTTTGTGAACATCACTTACCCTCCACTGGATAACTGCCCTTTGACAGCTGAGGTCTGGCACTACCTAGCTGTACAGAATCCTTCAGCCTGACCTACTTACTGCTGAGAAATTAATTGTTTCTGGCCATGGCGCCATGAAACTAATAATCAGTGCTGGAATTGTGGTGCTTCAAATGAAGGAGTCCACGCTGGTATTGGCAATTGAGTGGCTCAGAGGGGAGTCCTGCTTCCCCTGAGAATGGATATTTTTGGGTTCGTTTGCTGTTGGAGGTAATGTTAAACTAACTGTGACTTCCCAGTAGCTTCTTATTTATATTTATGGGAATTTCTGACATATGTCTGAGCCTTACCTGGAAGATGTGAAAAAGTAGAAGATGCTAACATGAAAAGTTACTTCAGGTAATTGAGGTTTGCAAAGGACAAGAAGTAAAGCACTTCTCCTGCAGTCCAGGAACACTCTTTCTCAGTCTGAATGAATGACAAGTAGTTGCATCAGCTTTTCCACCTCCTGCATTTACCTTTCACTAAATTAGTCTTGTTCAATTTAATCTCAAAGTATTTTCAACACACACCTATTATGACCTATATTTCTATCACCAAGTTAAAAAAAATGATAGAACAAATAACAGGATTTCCTCTTATCAAAGAATCGAAACTACTTTTAAGCACCCTGTGAGTTGGACAGCTTCTACTGTGATATTACCTCAGAAAAATAAGGTAAAAAAATAAGGTAGAAACAATGAGGGTGTGATATGGACACTTTGATTATTTAAATTGGAATCCTTCTAACTCAGACAAGTTACAGTCTACTGACAAAGTAATAACTGGGCTTTTGTCCCCACTCCTCCAGGTCTTCAATAGCCCAAGGAAAAACACAAAGACTTCACTGGACACTAGGATCCAGCAGTTGCACGTGTGTGTCATCACCTGTGAACCAGCAAGCCGGACACGCTTTGTTGCAGGAGGGCTGCAACCAGCCAGGTGACTCTCCATTTAGTCAGCCTGCTTTCTGCCCTCTCTCCCTGGCTCTCCCCACCACTCCCTCTGAGCACCTCCTCGAACGCTGTTCCTACATGCTGCTGGAAAGGAAAAAAAAACAGCCTCCTTCTCTCCACTCTTTGAACAAGCTCATTCTGGGGGAGGGAGTACTCCTGCTGCTCAACACAGCATGGAGAACTATTTCAACTATTTCAGAGCCTCAAAGCGTCCACTGTAGTATTTTTTTTTTTTACCCCTTCCCCCAAACTCACTAATGCTCAGTGCATGTCTGATTGCAACTAATGCTGTCATGCTATGGAGACCACTTGGGAAATGGTCTACAAGTGGGACTGAATAATGAACAGAACAAATTGGTGCATTCTTTCTATGCTGAGTGTCATGAAAGGTCTTCTAATCAAGTTACAGCTTTCACAGTAAGCTTTGGATCTTGCAAGGAAGCCAATGATAGGAGGTCATTTGTACACTTTTATTTTGATACTGTGACCTACAGTTTTAACACAATTAGAAAAATTCAAAGGGCAAGATTGCAGTGCCTCTAAACATGTATACACAGCAGAACTTTCCACGTTCCTCACATAACATGGGTCTAGATTACAATTTAGCAACAGGAATAAGCCATAGCCAAAATGTTTTTCATTTTCATAAGAAATGCTAGCAAAGATCAGACCAACAGTTAGAAACCACAAGTTAATCTGAAACTAAAATAACACTTGCAATAATAAACTGTAATTCTGTGGTTCCATTGAGAGAGACACAAACCAAACAGTAACAAGCTCTCTTCTCCTTCCCAAGGCGTTTGCACTGATACGCATAAAGGATGGCGTCACATAGCAACACTCTGATTCAACGTGTATGATAGCAATTCAGTTCTCCTCAGACATGTCTGCTGACGTAGAAGTATTACTCAACTGTGATTACTTCTAATAACAGACAGGAAATTAATTTCTCATACTCACATGTGCTCACTTTTGGGTTTGTTTTTTTTTAGCAAGGCTGCTCTGGACTGGGCTATACATTTCATCGGGAAAAAAAATGAAAAAGGCAACCAAACAGCTGACAGCTTTCAGTGAGAACAAAGCCTTTAATGTGGCGAATGGGAAATGAATGATTCTGTCTGTTGGAATCAGGTTGTTGAGGATCTGACTATTTTCCCTAAAGGCGTAGCTCCCAACACTTAGCACCGGGCATAATGCTTGGTGTAATACAAATAAATCAGTTTCATAAAGAAATAGATTTGACTGGCAACTTGGAAGTGCCTGTGAAAATAGACTCACAATATGGTTAGGAAGTCAAAATATAAGAGGAAATACAAATATATAAAAGAGACAAAAAGCCCTGACACATTATTGTGAAACTTTATCTTTTACCCACTGTACGAAGACTAAGACCAACTCCTGTGAAACAAAAGCAGAGAGGCGATGCTTTGGACTAATTACTTCTCACTAAAGGATCTCTGATCCACTCCTTCCAGGAGGAAAAACTTTTGAAACCATCCCTGTGTGCACTGCTGGTTCAGGGTGCCATCTCATGGGGACACAAATCATATTCTTTTTCCTTTGTCACTGATATCACAGTTACTGCACCAGCTTCCTTTGCCAAGCTGGAACTATCACTCAAAAATCACCTGCTTTACGTTGGTCCCAGAAAAATGAAAACACACTCCTTTTGTTATGTTTCATCAGTAATTATTTTTTTTCCATTTAGTGATATTTTCAAATCTTTGAAGTGCCACTCCCTCATACTGTTCAGGTGAATGGATTCACCTTATTGAAACCACCTTACCATGGGAGCACTGTTACTGAGGATGCTTTCTCTACATATCCACAATTTCCTGTGCTTGATTATGGATCTGTTGAGGACCTCAACTAGTGAATTACTGGCAGCATAACAGGCCATCGGAAAGTTCCTGATTGAGCATAGGAGCAATTTTAGAATTATCCTCCTTCAAAAATAAAAAGATCTGTATGGGGATAGGAATGCTCCTGTGAGTAGATCAATGTAGATATTCTAAAGAGAGAGGAGATCACATTGACATAAGGTAAATTAGCAGAAGTACCTTTCCCTAGGTACCAATCAGTAAAGGGACCAATCAGTCCTGTCCCTCAGACACCAAACTAGTTCTAACTCAGAGCTTCAGCAGTTTCTGGAAGGGATTACGCAACCTTCACTACCCACTGTAGCAGACCTGGACTCTGACACACACCTTCCCTTCCAGCTCTGTGTTTGTATTACTCCCTTAAGTGTCTCTTTATAATGTGCCGAGGAGGGGAGTACAGGAATTAGGGACTTTTTCCCTCCTTTCTTTTATCCATTGTCATCTGTAGATGAGTCACTTTATTCTGTAATCCAAGTAGTTATGTGTCTGTGTGATTAACATGGGTGAAGGCACACACTTTCCCAGAGCTGCTTATTGCAGTTTCACAGCCTGAATATACGCATATTAAAGGAGAGTAGAAGCTTAGAATCAGTATTTGCTGAAGATTTCTCTGGAAATGAGCGTGCCTTCACAGGCTGAATTTTCTCCTGTTGTGTGTTTTCAGTGGAGGATGGAGTGAAGGCCGTTGTTGATACCTGAATGCAGCTAAGGTGAGGTGTCAACATGTTAATTCTTGCTTCTCCAGTTGGTATTTGGCAGATCTGTTAAAGGCAAACAAATCACAGTGTGCATTCTTACGCACCACTTGAAGGAACACACCCTGCACATTGTCTGTATGATCAGTAAATTATAGAAGTCATACCTGCAAACTTATCTTGACTTCCAGAAACAAAACTTAAAAATAATGGTCCAAAACTCCAGCTAATGTAAACTGATTAGTGCCATGAAACACAATAACATTAACATTTATATAATAGAAGGAGGACATAAAGATGTAATTAGGTCTCTGGGGACTTGTGGCAATGCAAATACCTATCCATCTGTCTGTCTAAGGTCAAAATTCAGAGCCCACTGCAAAGGTGGCTGCTGACTTCAGCGGGTTTTGGGCAAAACAGGGCAACAGACTTGTTAGTGAGAATTGTATTGAAAGGTGGGGAGAAAGTGGAAGGATTATAGACAGCTTACAGTAGAATAACAGCCTGGTTCAAAGAGCTTCCTGCTTGAGATGAAAATTATTCTGCTAAGAGTGGCTTGGATGAAGAGAAAATTAAATGACTTCTCTATCCAGTTTCTGCTCCTTTCCATACAAGGCCTAATTAAAAGGCTCAGGGATTAATAAAGAGGGATCTAAGAGGGAAATGCTGGCCCAGGAATCTAGTGCAGACAAGATTACAGCAGCTGCACAGCCTGCTGTTCCCAGTACAGCTGCTGGCCTTTGGTGGTTGTGGGACTTCCTTGTGCTTCCCTGAGCCTGCATAAGTGAGAGGTGCAACAGCAAGTGTCTTAGCACCGCGGTGCTCATCCTCCCATCACACCACCACTGCATCTTCTGTACTGTGGAAAGGGGGAACATACTGGTTGGAAGACACCTTGGATGGCTCCATTTCTTCCAACCCTCCCATGAATTAAAGAACTGTGAGATTTCTTCTTCTTTAAGCTCTTCTGCAGTTCTAAAGCAGAGGGCATGTTTAGATCCTTACTTCTTCAGATACTATTTTGAAGAAAATTACAAGACACTCCACCATTTAGAAGAAAAATTATTTGAAGGAGGTGCAGTGTAGTCTAGTCCCAGAGCAGTTCTCTTCCTCTTTATCTCCCTATTCATTCAGACTGCAAGCCATTCAGTAATTTTGTAAACAGTGCTCTCTACAGTCACACATGAAAAAAACACTTCGAATTTAGCAGGAGAATAAAGTGCTGGAAGCATCAGAGGTCGCACCTCAGTTTTTAGGCTTACTCATGCAGTGTGACTCTGCTTTGCAACAGTTAAATTCAGTTATTCTGCTGTATATTGGAATGGCAAAAATTATCACCCTGTCATCTGTGTAGAGTAGTCCGGTAATCCTTTTAAAATAACTTACTGGAGTGGAACTGCTTTTCTGCTTCTCATTGCCTAACACAATTTAGATTTCTGGTATTCTGGCAACAGTAAACACTACAGGCTTTCAATTGCAGAGAAGAGCAGATTCCCAGAAAGAAAATCTGGGTCAACTCACAGGTTTGTGTCTTTTTAAGACAGTGAGACACAAGCTGTGACAACCAGCTGGCCTGAACCTTTGTGTAACACAGGCTGCAGAACCTCATCAACTGATTTTATGAGACCCATAGTTTCTCTTTGGATTACAATTTATATTTTTTTTAAATCCAGCAGTGATTAAAAAAGATCCCCCCAGGTGATGAAAGCATCTACAATATCCTTGGGAGTCATTCCAAAGATTCTACAGGTCATCAAGACCTTAAATGAAGGCAATGTGAAGCAATCCAAAGTGCACGGTCCAAACTTCAAGCTTTTTAAACTCAAACAAACATTGGCTGGAGAACATTTTTTCATTTTGTTGTGCAGAAAATCCTGTTGCCAGAGGTCAATGTTCACAAAGGAGACAGAGGAGTCCTGGAAAGACTTTATTTGAATAAAGGGAGAGTCCACTGAGGCATATCCCTGGGGGTCTCTCCATTTGCTGAAGGCTGCAGCCTCCATTTTATCCTAATTCCCTGGCCACATACAACCCTCTTCCTTTCCCCATTGGCTGAGGTACTTGGAAGGTACAAACTTCTTTATCCGCCTATTACATAAAAGTTTAACTTTTGCAGTTTTTCAATTGTCTAACTTTTGTATTTTCAGTTAATTCCCCTATTTTTCGGTTATCTCACTCCTGCAATTTCAGTTAACTTCCCCATTTGTGAAGACACTCATCCCTATTTTATCACCTGTTTGTGGAGACACTCTTACCCCTATCTTATCATTAACAATAAAATCTCTGAAGTGAGCAGGGCTGTAAGCCTGTTAAACACTGTGACTGTGAAGACACTTCAAAGAAAAATGCTGCTACACCAAACTCAACAATGCATAGCACAAAATCCCTCCTTGAACTCATACATGGGTAGAAGAGTTGGCAGTTCCAGCTGGCAAAATTGCATATCTTAAATGAACACGAGTCAACCGATACAGCTTTGAAACCACATCTGCTCAATGGTGCATGAAGTCATCATTGAAGAGATTTTATTCCATTCAGTCTCAAGGAGTTAGCAAAACCTAACACGCAAAATGCTGCGCAGAGAAGACCTAGGTGAAATGTTTGTGCTAGGCCTGTATACAGAATGTCAATACAAGTGTCCCTGTTTGGTGAGTTTGTGATGAAGAAAGCCTCAGAAATTCCCAGGCTTATGCTGTATAGGGCAAATGCTATCCTTGAAGACAACACAGGCAAAGCTAAGAAAAATATTGTTTCAGATTTCATTTTTGGTCCTGACAATTTCTGTCGATACTCATGTAACAGTAGAAAAAAAGTCCTGAAATTCACTATGCTAAATGATGGTCAAAAACCATAGAAGTACTGCACTGTATATTTCACAATTTAAGAAAATAAGCTACATTTTTATTTCTGTGCTGTTGGGGTTTAACCTCAGCTGGAAACGAGGACTACAAAGCTGCTCTCTCAGAATTTTACCTGCCAGTTTTGTTACTGACAGCCTTTGTAACCTAGGCCAGATTGATCTTTCTGCATCATTTCATCAGGTCAAAAAACACAGAAAAATAGAAAAATCCTGCCTTTCTTGTCTGTCTTGCTTACCTACACTGTTAAGTTACAGCAATGATTTCCCCCAGCTGCATGGCTCTTATGTCATCTAATTAATAGTGAAGTCTCACTCTGATACCAACATTAGTCATCCCTAGCCACCTCTCAGCTGCCACAGTGGAGGAGAATCACACACATGAGGTCTGGCTGGGCTGCAGGCATGACTCGTTTTATTGATGTATCCATCTATTCTTGGCCCCAGGTGTTCACACAACATGCAGTCTGCATGTTCCTGCCTTCCATACCAAGAGAAGTCGGCAGGAAGCGTTCTTCACGACAACTTACTCAGCCTCAAGAAACATGGGAGATCATGTGTGGCTGTGCCACCTAACGTCCTAGAAACGTGAGTAACAATGCCCCAGGCAATTAGGGCTTACCTGGGGCCAATAGGTACCTATATTAACATCTTTAGTATGCTTTATTTTCATTACACTTAGTTGTACACAATCATTATGATATGGATTCTGATGTATGGTAACACAGGAACTGCAGCAGTCCGAAGTGTTAGATAAGGTGACTGTACTTGTCTCTCAAATTGTAGTACCCTTCACGTGACGCTTCATTAGGTCCTCAGGAATTAATCTTGATGTCATTACTCAGCATTCAGACAGTCTTTCCTTAAGCAAAACTAGCTGCAAAGTCAAATTATAGTATGAATACTGTATGAGTAAGACAAGGCAAGATTTAGTCTGTTATCTGTAAAGCCCCATATGCCTTTTCTGCTGGTTTTTTTTTTCCCTCTTCTCATTCACATCCACAGAAACCGGTTGTTATTCCTGGAGTTTCAGAAGCCAGTTCAGTGTGACTGGAGAGGCATTTACTATTTACACGCCTGGGTTGTACTTATTGGTTTAGGCCAATGTCTGTCTAAAAGCTAAATATAACATTACAGATTTGAAAATCATAGGTACAGATGATACAGCCAGAAATATTAGCAACAGGAATGTATTTGAGCATACTCTGGTGCACTTATCAGAATGAGAAGGTAAGGACAGAAGGGAAATTATATCCCCAAGGCAGTGTTTTACATAAACCGTAGATAAAAAGTAGACCAAAGGCTCCATAATGTCATAATCAACAGTGAAGGAGTTAAAAAGCTGGTTTTACCTCATGCTCTGAAGATGGTATTAGGAATAAGAAAGAAATGGGTATGGGATTTTCACATACAGAGTTTTCTTGAGCACTTCACACCATCAGATGTTATGCTTGAATCCTGACAACGTAACTTTAAGGTTCCTTTAGAAATTATCAGGTCTTCTGTCACTTGGCAAGTTTCAGTTGCCTTTTGTGACAAACTCAATAAATCGCACTTTCTCCACCATCTCTCTTTCCCATCTCCTTTTCCAAAGCCTGATTGCATGATCTAATCTTTCGTACATCATCTCTTTTCACGTTTGCCATCAAGCCAAGGAGAGCAGCTGTTAATGACTATGCCTAAAAATCAACCAAAGCATTCTCCTGCAGGTGAATACATGAGGACACTTACCAAAATAAACTGCCAACCAGATGTGGTTTAACCCCAGCCAGCAGCTAGAACCACACGGCCACTCGCTCACTCCCACCAGTTCAGATGGGGGAGAAAATTGGAAGAATAAATGTGAGAAAAAAATTATGGGGTGAGATAAAGGCAGTAAAATAAGCAAAGGAAAAGCCACACACACAAACAAAGGAAAACAAGGAATTTATTCACTGCTTCCCATAGGCAGGCAGGTGTTCAGGCATCTCCAGGAAAGCAGGGCTCCATCACGCCTTACGCTTATTCAGGAAGACAAAACGCCATCACTCCAAACTTCTTCTTCCCCCAGCTTTATCTGCTGAGCATGATGTCGTATGATATGGAATATCCCTTTGGTCAGTTGGGGTCTGCTGTCCCGGCTGTGTCACCTCCCAACTTCTTGTGCACCCCCAGCCTGCTCACTGGTGGGGCAGTGTGAGGAGCAGAAAAGGCCTTGACAGCAGCTAAAAACACCAGCGCGCTCTCAGAGGCATTTCTCCTCCCAAATCCAGACCACAGGACTGTAACAGCTGCTGGGAAAAACGTTAACTCTGCCCCAGCTGAAACCGTGATGCCAGATGATCTGAGGCAGAAATTAGCACCACCTCCCCAGGGGTGGCCGTGGGCATGCCCAGAGCAGGCAGCCTGCTGGCAGAATCTAAAAGTTCAGTGAACTATTTTATTACGAAACCAAATCATGATGCGACATCGCAATTATTGCATCAAACTTCCGTTGTGGTCACAACGCTTGGCGGTGGCTGGAGAAAAAAGGGGTTTGTGAATCTCATGAAGTTTCCCAGATGTTCGTTTTCCGTCCCAGAGGAATCCCAGCAGCTCGGGGAAGGACATGGCACTGATTTAGCCGGCGTCCATAAACCCACCCACCCAGCTTCACTAAACCGGTTTATTGTGTGCCCTGAGTCACATCCTCCTTCACACCCTGCCGGCATCACCCGCTACCCGAGTTTTATCGCTCACCCCCAGGTGAGCAACACTTGTCTGCTTGTGACTGGGTGTGAATTTATGAAGAGCCAGTTTCTGTGAATAAAACCACTGGGTGGTTTTATTCTGCGGTATTTATGCTGCGGGAGCAGCAGCGGAAGTAAAGTTCTTAAACTTAGCGTGAGAGAGGGAAAAAAGTTAATTTTACCCAAAACCTTGCAAAGGTGTTTTAACATTCTATAGAAGAAATAAAAAAAAAATCGCCTGTAAATTTTTAAAAAATTAAAAAAAAACAACCGCGCATGCGCAGTGTGCCGCCTGCGGCAGGAGGGGCTCCTCGGCTCGGCGCACGGTACTGACGTCATGCTCGCGGAAGCGGAAGCGGGTGGGTCGGTGTGCGGAAGCGTCTGTCGGAGGCCGGGGTTTCGGTTCTGTGGGCGGCGGCGGGGGGAGCCGGGCCGAGCTCCACCACCGGCAGCCGCGGGGCCGCGCTCTCTTCTCCCGTCTCCTTCCCCACGCTTCACCGCTTCGCTATGGCGGGCAGCACCGGCAACCTGCAGGTAGGGCGAGGGCGGCCCGGCTCGGGACGGGGCGGTGCCGGCAGGCGGCGGCCGGGGGCCCGCGGGCAGGAGGGGCGGGGGGTGCCCCCGGGCTGGGTCTGCGGGCGGGGGGATAGGGAGCGTAAAGGCCTTCTGCCGGTGGGGCTGGGACAGCGGCGGGAGGGCTGCGGGCTGTCCCTGCGGGCGGGCGCAAGGGGGTGGCGAGTGGACTCGGCTCCGGGCTCGGAAGTCACGCAGGCCACAGGTGAATCCGTCCCCCCGTCGGCACCGGCCTCTGCTGGCGGCGGGCGGCACGTCCGCGGGGAGGGGACGCGTCCGGCAGGAGCGGCGGGGCCTGACGTCCAGCCTGGGAAACAGCGTCTGGAGAGGCTGAGGGAGCTGGTGGTGTTCAGCCTGGAGAAGAGGAGGCTGAGGGGAGACCTTATCACTCTACAACTACCTGAAAGGAGGGTGTAGAGAGGCGGAGTCCGGTCTCTTCTCCCAAGTCACAGGAGACAGGACTAGAGGAAATGGCCTCAGGTCGCACCAGGGGAGGTTCAGGTGGGATATTAGGAAAAAATTTGTTCACTGAAAGGGTTATCAAGCACTGGAATGGACTGCCCAGGGAAGTGGTTGAGGCACCATCCCTGGAGATATTCAAAAGATGAGTTGACATGGTACTCGGGAATATGGTTTTAGTGTTGGTTGTTTGGGGTTTTTTTGTTTTGGTTTGGTTTTTTTTTATGATTGGACTAGATGATCTTAAAGGTCCCTTCCAACCCAGGTGATTCTGTGTGGTCAGGACACGTGATTTGGGTTAGGTTTCTTCTAAGACTACTGGCTGTAGGAAGTCTTTGCCTACTTTATTTTTCTGTTTGTGTTAACCCTCAGTTGGGGCTATATAAACTCGTGTGGCTGGTTGGCAAAACAGATCCAGACATGACCTGCATTAAAAATACTTGTTTTTCTCTTCAACTGTTGTGAACCATGATTGTCTCTGTAAGCTCATTATGGCCATGTAACACTTTACACTGGCAAAGCTAGGGGAGACATCACAGGATCTAGAATAAGCAGGAGAATGAAACCTGTTTAAGCTGACATTCTTTCTGAGGGGGCTGTTCATCATACTGTCAAACTGTAGCCTGATAAATACAGTTTGTGCCTTAAGGATAGTTAGAGCTGGTCATCTATGCCCGACTTCTTACAACTTTATAACTTTATTTCCTGATTGATATCAGTACTTTTCATCAGGGTAACAAGCTAAGATGCATGGTGATACAATGACGTACTGGAGCTGAGAATCTGCTGCCCAAGTAATAGCCTTATGGGTATTCTACAAAACCAGAGTATACCAAAACCAGTCGATACATGATCTAGACTTTTTTATTTCAGAGGAGCAGGGCTGCAAAATGCCCAGTTTTCTCACAGTTCCATTCTAGCAGGTGGTCTTTGCCATTTATTCCTTTGATTTAGTGTTACATGTATCACTGTCTTTGTTGCTCTGGATCCAGGAATCATTGGACTGTTCTGTGGAATTTAGGTCACTAAATGGACTTAAGAACTTTAAGAGGAAAGTAAATTCTTTTTGGGGTCATTTTTTTTGCTTTTTTGAATTTGAATTTTGAATTTTATTTGAAAGGTGCCTGGAGGAGCCTAACAGAGCTAGCACAAGGTGACCAGCAAGGAGGGAACTCCTCATTCATACGTGGAAACTGCTTAGTTTACCTTAGAAGACTAAGTTCCATTCCAAAGAAATGGATGCTTACAGTGTTCCGATACTTGCCACAACAGAGCTGTAGAATCTGCTTTATTGGAATATTGTTTTTTAAAAAATTACTCTTTTGATTTTGGATAGATCTGATGAGATGGTCTTTGCTTTTAAGACAGCAACACAAAGCAGCAGAATGTGAGATTTTGCTCTTTGTTCTTTCATGGCTACTGTTTACTAGCTTTATTTTGCCTGAAACACAGAAGAGTGTCTGGATAGTGGCAGGAGTATCTGTACTGGAATGTTGAATGAAAACTCCTTGCTGCAGTTGAAGCTCTCCACCTTGCTCCCTGACATTACAATAACACCCTGAGCATACTAACAATCTGTAGGAAATGAAAGTGACTGAATGTGGAAAGGTACATGTGGGGCTATAGTTTGTATTCGGTCACTCTGGCTAACCAACTTCCATTTTTAAATTTACATGAACTTGTCATTTAGATGACAGTTTTAGTTATCCTGAAGTGATATAGACATTCCAAGGAGCAAAGTCTAATAAAAGGTAATAAGCACTTAAGAGCAAATGAATAACGGTGATACCAACAGGCCAGTGTATGCAATGCGATGACTTACATCAGTCAGTTTTATTTGAAACTAGCTCAGCTAACAAATTTAAGAGCCATCCATAACTTCTCCTAGAACTTTTCTTGATGCTCATGATTTTTTCTGTCTGGGGGGGGAGTGTGTGTGGTTTCTCCCCTCCTCCTGCAGTGGTAATCAGAATTTCTCGCTTGGATATCAGGAACCTGAATCCTTCTAGAGAAGCCAGCCAAATAGTCAGTCTTTGAAGATGTCTCTCAACACAGGGTTGGAAGAGTGATAGTGCTAGTTTAAGTGCATTGTAATCCTGGGCTTCCTGTATTGACTCTGGTAGTGACAGGGTTTACTGATGTCATCAGTCATAGTTCAAAGTGTCTGGGTCTCTGATGGAAAAAACTTAGAATGGATTTCCAAATCTTTGCATGATAAATGCAAGAGATTGGTAAGGAAAAACACAGACACAAACCAGTAGTAGTTTCAATTTATTACATAGAAGCTTAACGCTTGTCACTTGCGATTTTTTTCTGTGCTAGTAAATTTTAGCAGTTTGCTAATCACTGTGTGTAAAAAGGATAGAAATACTGTACCTTGTGTAAAGCATCCCCAAAGGCTTGCAATCAATTGCCTTTAACTTTTTGGGGTAAATGTCGAAGAGCAGAAAAACTGGCCATCAGAAACAGTCAGAGCAACAGCTTAAAATGTCTCTTTGATCATGCAAAGTGCTGTCATGCAGCACTTAATTATCTGCTTGTGTTACAGAAAGCAATAGACCTTGCCAGCAAGGCAGCGCAAGAAGATAAAGCAGGAAACTACGAGGAAGCCTTCCGCTTGTACCAACACGCTGTGCAGTATTTTATCCATGTTGTTAAATGTAAGTGTAATGTATTGGATGACTAAGTAGAGTTTAGTAGTCAAATTGTACAGGGAAATCTCTTATGTTGACATCAGTATTTAAATTTTTACTTCCATCGTCAGGCGATACTTGCTAATTGTAGTTTGACTGAGGTCATCTATTTTGCAGCTTTCGCCTTTTCTGTGTTGTGTGCTTGCTCCATTCTCGTAAGAAATCAAATTACTTTTAACTTGTGTTTTGTTTTAGGTTTTTTTAAGACAGGGAGGCAGGGGTTTGCTGTCTCTCCTCTGGACTTCGGTAGCAGTGTTTCAGGCTGACCACTGCGCATGAGGAAGTGTGACAAGAAGTACAGGGATCCCTGTATTTCTGTTGTGCTGAAAACCACGTGTTAAACAAGAAGTCTTTGTTGTATCTGTGGAGCGATTTTTGCTCCTTAACTCATGCTGCTTGCCTTTCTGCAACCTCTCTGCTGGTGTTTTTTGCTCCTTAATGTCTTGCTGTTCATCTTGGCCAACAAAATGTGTGAGATGGATTTGTATGTTGTCATTTTTCTTCAGTTTCCATATTCTTCTAATTATTATTTTATGCCTTTTTTTTTTTCACACTTCTGTGTACCTTTTGCATCATGTCCAGTGTTTGTATGCAAGGAGTGGGCTTTCTTAATGTAGATCCAGCCCTAACTGAAGTGGGCTAGGGTTGCTCACCTGACATAAGTGCACTTACGGGTCTCCATGAATTTAAAAAAACACTATTTTCTTTACGGTCACTTAGAATAATTTGTGTTTATCATTTCCTATCCATTTATATCTTGCAGGATTTATTAGAATGTCACTTTCTGTGCTTTTAACAATACTGATGTACTTTTGGAAACTTAGCATATAAACCTAACGTTAAATTTTGATTGCTGATCTGAAATACTGTACTAATTGCTAAGAGAACGATGTGGCTGTTGAACCACACCTAACTCTTTCAGAAATTTTATGTAATTTTTTCCTTTGATGTCCTTAATCCTTTACAATCCGATTTTAAGCCAAAGAAATGTTCTGTTGTGTATTTGATTTCTGGTAGGTGATGCCATACTTCATGTCACTTTTTTCCATGGTATAGTGGAAAAATAAGTAGTTAAGATGTTTTGTTGTGTGGTGAGCCTTGAGAGAGGTATATTGATAAGATATAAAGACAACAGAGATATAGTCTTGTTTTCAGATTGATGCACGTGTGTTTTGCTGTTAACAAAATGTTGTTTCTCTTCAACTCACAGATGAAGCGCAGGGTGATAAAGCAAAACATAGCATTAGAGTAAAATGTGCAGAATACTTGGACAGAGCAGAAAAGCTGAAAGAATATCTGAAAAAGAAAGAGAAAACTGCACCAAAACCAGTTAAAGAGTCTGGTCCTACTGATGGAAAAGGGTATGTGTTTGGAGAAGGTAAAGCAAAATACTTCCTGAACTCAGCTTGTTCTAAAATTCAACTCTTCAAAGATCATTTTAACTACTGTGTTTTAAATGCTTCAGATGACTACTGCTGCTGAAATAAAGTAGGCTAATGAAAGAAAAATAACATGAATTAGCAGGCATTTCTGATTTCTGTGCTTGTTTACAAAAATGTGTGAACATTTGTATACGAGGTTAACTGCAGAATGAAAACTGTTTCAGACTAACCCATGCCTATCACATTTAATGGCAAGAGCCCAATGACCTTTACATTTTTTCCTACACTTGAACACTTACTAACTATAAAATAAATTCAGACTGATGATTGCTTTGGCCCGAGTTTTATCTATCACACGCTTGATAAGAGGTTGCAAAGCACTATGTAGAGTGATGTTCTGTAAGATGGACTGAATGACACTAATACCTTGCTGCTGCCTAGTTTCTCCACTGCTTTCCTTTTATTAGACTTGATTTTCATTTTGCTTATCGGAGAGCTAAACAAGCAGAGCCTCTTTTCACATTCACTACTGCCTTTATAGGGATAGGAGAGAAGAAGGGTTCAGGATGGTATCTTCTGATGGAATTGCCCTTTTTAGCAGTCCTGAACAACTGGAGTTGCTCAGTTGTCTTTTGAAACTTCACCTGATTTTCAGTCTGCTTTGTTGTCTACTTGCCTCATCAGTTTTATTTTTTGAGCTTTACTGCGTTCTGCTGGTTTATAATGGAAGAAATGGGTAATACCACAGAGGCTACATATATTTTCATGACCTCCACTCCAATTGTTCACTATCTAGTCTTTTTTTCCTTCTTTAACTTCCAGTTTCTTTTGCTCTGACAAGATGAGAGTGTAGAGTTTCATAATACTAGATGGAATTGACCAAGTCCTGTTAGTTAGAGTTCCAGACAGGAGACAAGTGCCATTGTCAACAAAATAAACCTTTTTAGTGCTTTCATGTTGCTCAATACAAGGGCTTTTGTTTCCTAGAGGCTGGCTCAAAGGATGTAGAGGTGTGTTAAGAGGGCCCAGACCCATAAGAAGTTGAAATGGTGAGGAGGGTGAATTAGAAAGAATGTGGTGTAGAAAAGCAGGAGTACAACGATGTAAACTTGCAGAGATCTGAAAGCATCTCAAGGTTTCTTTTGTTCTTCAGACTAGTGGTTTTTCTGCTTTTTGCATTCTAATTTTTATTCTAAGACAGCAGTCTCTTTTATTGAATTTCAATGTTTTTTTTCTTGTTTCTGAATCAGGAATGACAGTGATGGGGAAGGGGAGTCAGAGGATCCTGAAAAAAAGAAGCTACAGAATCAACTTCAAGGTAATTTTGAAGCATCCTTTTCTTTAAATCATGGTGACTTCAGTCAAGAAAATTCCTATATTTTTACCATCTAAATGTTATGGATTAATTTACTGTCTGTAAGTGGCTCGATTAGTATGTACTCTTCGCATACAAAAGCATAGTCTTTATGGAAGTATGGGTTTGTGTGCCATGAAATCATAGAGTGACTGTGTTGAAATTTGTCTCTTGTACCCTGTGCTTCATGTTAAAATTGTACCATTTATCAGCATAGCATTTTCCAAAGGCAGAAGCTGCAAGATCCCAGGTAGTATTTTTCACTCTTAAGTGCATTTGAGTATTGCCTAGAGGCTAAGGTAATATACATCATGCAAACAGTTTAAGCAGGATTGTTTTCATAAAAAGACTTGCGCTCAAGTTTAGGAGTTGGGGACTTAAAGGGGGCCTACGGGAGAGATGGTGAGGGACTGTTTATCAGGGAGTGTTGTAATAGGATGAGGGGTGATGGTTTTAAACCGAAAGAGGGGAAATTTAGATTAGGCATTAGGAAGAAATTCTTTACAGTGAGGGTGGTGAGGCACTGGAACAGGTTGCCCAGAGAAGCTGTGGATGCCCCATCCCTGGAAGTGTTCAAGGCCAGGCTGGATGGGGCTTTGAGCAACCTGCTCTAGTGGGAGGTGTCCCTGCCCAGGGCGGGGGGGGTTGGAACTTGATGATCTTTAAGGTCCCTTCTAACCCGAACCATTCTATGATTCTATGACATGTATTCTTGCTTTTTTACTGTAGCAGGAAGCATTTTCTCATATGTAGTGATGATGCTCTCCCAGTTGAGTAACATAATAGTTTGGGGGTTTGAACTCAAATGCTGAATACAGTCAGTGATGCAAGGTATAGCATCTATCAATAGTTTTGCACACAGTAAAAAAAGAGGCTTTGTTTGATATTTATTACCCTTTAATGGTGAAGAATTGTTCAGAGTTTCCTTGCCAGAAGGTGCTTATAGATCTGAAGAAATGTCACAGTTCTCCCCCTGTTTTTCAGTGTGAAAAAGATCAAATGCATTTCCCGGATTTCTGCCTGTGTAATTTAAGGAGCTATTGTATCATGGTTGGAAACTGTGCCAGGCTTTTTGTACTTGTCTGCACATTTATTTAATCCTATGCGTAGTTCTATGAAACAGTTTCCTGTATTTTAAAATGACAGCAAAATGATGGACTCTTATCCTATCTCTCACTTCATTTCTTCCCACGTGAATCTGGTATTCAGTTCTTCAAGAAATAGTTTCTTGCACCTACCACTTCTTTGATACTTTCTATGAAATTACAGTGTTCTAGCTCATACATTTGATCGATTGCTTGAAATCTGAGGTGTGAGATACTTGGTACCTTTAAATGTAATACAGGAGTCTGTTACTCAGATAATACAAGCTCTGGGCAGCCTTCAAATTACTAATTTTCATTTGGCTTCCCGCAACATCCATGGAAATTTCCTGTATTTAATTTTGCTGCCTTGTTACTTCTAGCTGACTTTGTCTTATGTAACTCTCCCAATTTTATGGGTATTTATCAAGATTTTAATTACTATAGCAGCTTGGCTTATTGTAGGAGAAGTGACCAGTAACGTTCACACTGGATAGTAGTTTGGATCTGTTGTCATACCCTCCTGTTTAAGAATTTTAAAGGCCTTTTGCACTCTATTGCTTAATCTTCCAGCGATTAATTTACGCCTACAAAATTAGCAAGCCTACAATTCCAGTTCTGTTTGTGTCCAGGTAATCACTTATAGTGCTGTAATTTACAATGCAGTAATTTCAGTTACCATGGTGTGTCTGCTGCAGATAACTCTGATGTTTCAACTTTGAAATAATCTCCAGTTCCTATCTGAACTGTTACCTGTTCTACTAATTATTTTAGTGATGGAGCCTATAGTTCTGTTTGAGGAAAAACTGAGATGTAATCAACCTAGCAAAAGAATTTAATGCATTGGAATGCATTTAATGCATGTGTGGTTGAATTAATTCCAATATATAGATTGCAAGCAAAGGCAGTTTGCAGTCAACTTTCTCTGTAACGTTCTTAACATCCTTAACAACATGATGATTCTTTTTGACTTCAAATTCCAAATTATTAGCAATTGTTTACAGAAATTATTTGTTTCAATCTGATGGAAAAGGAATGCAGCAAATAAGAAAATGTCAAATGAGATACTTAAAAAGTAAGCAGGTTATTTGCTTTATTCATTAGTCGGTGAGTAACAGTAAATTTTCAATCCTGTAGAGGAAAAAAAGCCTTAAATAACTTCACAGAGCTCTGAAGGCATAAGGTAAGTGTGTTGAGAAAACAGCTGGTGAAAGCCAGTCGTGAAATTATAGAAAGTCCTTTCTGGAGAAATAGGACAACTGAAACTTTCAGTATGTTTGTGTGCTTAAATAAGCATTGGGTTGGTTGGCATTTGTTCATCTGAGAAAATTTCTTTTACCTTTTGGATTTGCTTTGGCTAGGACTATCAGATCTAATGCTGAATCACTAGCTCAGGTCCAAGTTGTTCCCTCTAAAAGTAGTTAAGACAAAATAATTTTTAGCATTGCAGACTGGCCAGTCTGAGGAGAAGGCTAAATTACAGCTCAGTTGGCTAAAATCACGCTGAACTTGTTTGTTGAGCAAGATGAGACTTGGTGGTAAATTTCAAGAGACAATGGCTAGACTGAGAAAATACTTCTGGAAGCAGGGTCCATATAACCTTTCTGATGCTTTCAGCCCTAACTTTCAAAGCTCTTTACCATTAGATGGTCCAATTGTTTGCTGCACATCTGGAGATACCCAACAAGTTATTTCATCTGCTGGAGAATCTTATAAATCCTGGGCTAATGCAGCTACACTCAAATGTTTCAGGAAGTACAGTGGTGGTTTAGTGAGGAGATGGTGCCTGGGTACCCATGAGAGAAGGCACTCCTCTGTGACTACTAAACATACACTTGCTGGTCAGTTATGGACTAGCTTTGACCATTGCAGGACTTCTGCTAATTCTCAAGTTTTCTGGTTATCAATGGTTCATTGTGGTAAAAGAACGTGACAGATTTCTGTAGAAATACCATCTGTTTGACTAACAGTATTCAGGGTTTATATCTACTTAAAAATGACTTGTTTTATTCAGTATGGACATGGGAATAGATTTCTTAATTATTTTTTTATTTCCAAAACAGAAGTTAGTGAAGTTGTGAAAAGATATGTGCATCACTAATTTATACAATCTTTTCTTACAGGAGCAATTGTTATGGAGCGGCCAAATGTAAAATGGAGTGATGTTGCTGGCCTCGAAGGTGCCAAAGAAGCACTGAAGGAAGCTGTGATCTTGCCCATTAAATTTCCTCACCTGTTTACAGGTTAGAATTGCAGCATTTATTTGCTATTGGCCAGTCAGGACCGGCCCTGGGGTCTGAGAAGAATGGTATGCTGGTGTGTCAGGGACTCAAGCTGAGCTCCTAAAGGGATTGTGATCCATCTGACAGAAGTTTCATGGGTAGATGTGGAAAAACTCTGAATAAATTAGAGGGGCATCAGAAAAATAGGCTCCGTCTTTCTAGGGTATATTGAAGTATATTGAAGGCTGCTGGTTTCTCTTTTGCAGGAAAAAGAACTCCCTGGAGAGGGATTCTGCTCTTTGGACCACCGGGAACAGGAAAATCTTACTTAGCAAAAGCTGTGGCAACAGAAGCAAACAACTCTACCTTCTTCTCAGTATCTTCCTCTGACCTTGTCTCAAAGTGGTTAGGAGAAAGTGAAAAGTAAGTTGGAGTTGCCAGAGGTCCAGGAAAACATTGGCAAGAAGAAATTAATGCAGAGCTAGATAGGTTGCTGTAAAGAAATTGGAAGTTGAGAGAAGGGTCATGTCTTTTTTTAAAAACAAATTTCAGGTGTTTCTGTCCTTCATGCTGCAGTTCCATGTAAAGGTATCACCATGTGCTACGTTTTGTGCTGCTGCAACTGGACCTCTCTTCAGTGCTCAAGATAGGGTTGGTTTTTTGTTTTTGTTTTTGTTTTTTTTTTTTTTTTCTTTTTAAACTAGCACAGAAAGGTTTCAGGAGCACCATGGAGCTCATTCCCTTTCTGAACTCAGCTGTGATTGCACACTACACCTGTCTGAAGTGTTGGGGTACTCTGCCTCTTGGCATCTCTCTACTCATTTGTCCCAGCAGCTGTGCTGTTAACATATGGCATTTTTATGTCCATACAGAGGTGATTTTACTTTATCCTGATTTCAAACAAAATTTGGAAGACATAAGAAACTTGCAAAAATAGATTGAAGGAGAGGAGCAGCCGTGAAAGAAATTTCATGGTTGTCCATGCTCAGTCTTCACTTGTTACTATATGGTATGTGAAGAAGACCAGAAAGCTGAAGTGACAATCAACTGCTGTCTAAAAGTGCAGGAATTTGTCCATCTAGACTTCCAGTGAAGATTTCCTGAATTAGGAAAAAGCTCTGGTTTTGTTGTACAGAAAGGACTGTCATGATGATGACAATACTTGTCAAACCATGCTTTAATAATTTGAAGTGTGGGACAGCTGAGCAACACTATTTAAAGATAGGATGGGCAAGAAATGCTATTAGATAGAGGGTACGAACTGGGTTTCTTTCCCCAAAAAAAACCTTGGAACCCCTGGAAACCTTAAGCTGCTTTTCTTCTGTTACAAAAGGAATACAGAACTGGAGTTTAGCTTGGTGTTTTTTCTGTTTGACTTCATTTGAGACTATTGAGATTTAGTGCTGTTAATGTGAAGAATTTCCTGCCATGTTCCTATTTATTTTCCTTTTGAACTTAGTAAAATGTGTTAAAAAAGATATGGCTAGGTGTTGTTGATTGGTTAGGGGTTTTTTTTGCAAATCAACTTTTCTTGTCATATACAAACGGTTAAGTTGTATAAAGTACACGTATATGCTGTTTCTTGCAAGATCTCTAGAGCTAATCTGATTGGGTTGCAAATATTAAATAAGAGAAAACTGTGTTCTTTTGAGTCTGCCTAGAGTGGTGGGTTTGTATAGTCCAGGCTGTCCTGTAGAAATGTAAACTGAAAAAGGTGGGGTTTTCTTTCTTGCAAAACCATGCTTGGAGTACCCTAAAGTGTTTCACATGGCTTTATGCTGGGCTTTTTCATTTAGTATAATTCAGAGTCTCAGAACTGGAATAGCTTTGAAGAGCTCTATGTTAATGCTTTTATTGTTTAAGCTTTCTCTAAAGGAAGTGGCCATATCATAAACTTCAGTTATATGTTTTTACTGGTGCAATCGTTAAGATAACTGAGGCTGTTTCCTTTTTTAAGATTAGTGAAAAACTTGTTCCAGCTTGCCAGAGAAAACAAACCTTCGATTATCTTCATTGATGAGATAGACTCCCTCTGCGGGTCAAGAAGTGAAAATGAAAGTGAGGCTGCTAGACGGATAAAAACAGAATTTCTGGTCCAGATGCAAGGTAGGTTTACTTGGGTTTCAGAATAAGTCAAAGGAATTAAGATATGTATTTTAAGCAGAGCTTGCATGAGAACACTAAACAGATCTGCAGTTCTGCCCCCTTAAATTTTGACACTTTAAAGCAGTCTGTGTTTATCATCTAAATGGTGAAATGATTTCTGCCTTGATGTAGGGGTTGGTGTTGACAATGAAGGAATCTTGGTCTTAGGAGCAACGAACATACCCTGGGTTTTGGATTCTGCTATCAGGAGAAGGTATGATGGCTTTTTTTTTTTATTTACGGTATGAAATTTGCAACTGATGTGAGGGTTCAGTCTGAGACTACTGGAAGCAGTAATCCAGCTCAGGTTTGCAGACGTGGCTGATGTTCTACAGCTCAGTTCCATGAGAAGGACTGAGCCAAACTAATAGCCCCTTGTCCCTTTAAAGAGGTAGGTTGTTCACTCTTATATAGGACCTGTAGTGTATTTGGTCTCTTGGTTAGCTGATGGTGCTTAAGCATGCAGGAAACTATTCTGTTTCTTTGTTGATTGTTTTTCTGGTGGGCTTGGGGGATAAGTTACAAAATGGGCACCTCAGAAGGACAAGAGAGGGTAGAGCTTTCCATTTCATCTGTTAACAAACTGTTGAATAGCTTGAGCTATTTTATGAAAATGTAGTCTGTGTTACACAGAAACACTGTTTTTCTGTGTGTCAGGCATTATCTGTGATCTTTCAGTGCACGTCTTAACTGCTGTTTTGTAGATAAAGGGCTTCCATACCTGTATCTGATTAGCTGGATCTTTCTTTGAGCTGCAGAGCAGCAGAGGACAAATACAGCTATGTGACAAGTATGATTATGTTGTGATGAGGACACAGCTTGGATAATGGTGATTTTTGTAGGCTAAAGAAAAATTACTTTTTTGTGACTGACACTGACTTTTATTTATATACTTCATTCAAGCTGGCCATACTTTGATTTGGGGTTGGACCAGGTGATCTCCAGAGGTCACTTTCAACCTGTATGACTACAGTTTTGTGTGAAACAGATTTAGAGGTTCATGTTGCTTAAAACTTCAGGTCGTTCTTGACATTCCAGCTCTGGGGTTCGCAGTACAAGACAGACATGGACCTGATAGAGTGGGTCCAAAAGGGATCACAAAAATGATCAGAGGGCTGGAGCACTTCTCCTGTGAAGAAAATCTGAGAGAACTGGGGTTGTTCAGCCTGGAGAAGAGAAGGCTCCAGGGAGACCTTAACACAGCCTTCCAACATATAAATAGGTTTATAAGAAACCCAAACAACTCTCCTTGTTTTTTTTTACCAAAACCTGTAGCAAATAGGACAAGGGGCAATGCTTTTAAAATAAGAGAGGGTGGGTTTAGATTGGACACAAGGAAGAATTTTTTTTATGATGAGGGTGGTGAGACTGGAACAGGTTGCCCAGAGAAATTTTGGATGTCCCATCCCTGGAAGCGTTCAAGGTCAAGTTCGATGGGGCTTTGAGCAACCTGAACTTGTGCAAGATGTCCATGGCAGGGGGGTTGGACTAGATGATCTTTAAAGGTCCCTCCCAACTCAAGCCATTCACTCTCTGCAGTGTAAGAAAGGAGTTCTCTAATTCTTTTCCATAAAACTTAAAGGAACTTGTACAACAATGGCAGTAATCAAATTAATTTTTCATGGATTTGGCCCACCTTGTCATGTATATCAAAATAATTGTGTTGTATAGAATTTGGAGTCACTCTTATTTTGTTGGTGGGAGGTAATCCCCACTGTGAGAACAGATGCTGCTTCAAAGGAAGAACTGCGGCTATCACTGTTTTCTACTGATGACTGTATTGAGAATATGACTTCAAATTTGCTTCCAACTATGAAATTTTCTTTAATTTAGTTGGAGATTGTAGAAAGTAGTTGTGTCAGCTTGTTATTAGGCAGTTCTTTCTTTGGGTGTGAAAACTGTTCAAGTGTACTTCAGCACTTCAGAACTTTTTCCTGTCAATTTTTTCTCTTTTCAAACACAAACTGTGCTGAAGAGAATCTGAAAAAACTTCAGTCTGGAGAGAAGATCTCTGTCATGAGAAAGTAGTTGTTGTTATATTCTGGATGTTTTGCTAGCTACAGGATTATTTATGAGAACAGGTTGTTGAATGTTTGCCTTAGATTATTTTTTTTTTAAGGTTTATAATACTGAAACTGCTTCTTTCTAATATTGTTAGGAACAAACTATATACTTATTTGCATAAGCTTCTTTCCACTGTGCACCTGCATCAGCTAGCATCTGTGGAAAATTCTGTTTTTTCTTTTTTAAACCAGGTTTGAGAAGCGTATTTATATTCCTTTACCTGAAGACCACGCCAGGGCTGCAATGTTCAAACTTCACCTTGGGTCAACTCCAAACGTGCTAACGGAGTCAGATTATCGAGAGCTTGGGAAGAGAACTGATGGCTACTCTGGTGCAGACATAAGCATCATCGTGCGTGATGCGCTGATGCAGCCTGTTCGAAAAGTGCAATCAGCTACTCACTTCAAAAAAGTAAGTAGGAATCAAAATATTTTTTGAGTTATTTCATCTCTGAGAACTAATTTGCTAATTCTTTGCAAGTAAACTGAATTCGGGTTTGGGTCATGCTGCACATTTATGAATGCTCTATGAATCTTTTTATCGACTAGGGGAGAACTTGGGTATTCCTTCTTTTCCCCCCTCCCTTCCCTCAGTCTTGCTGTCAGTCTGGTGGAGCTGGTTTCTGGTTATTCATGCTGTGTAATCCAAGCTCTGGTGACTCTTCATGTCTCTAGGGAGTGTTAAAAGCATTCAGTTTGAAGTTTGACTAAAACGGGAATGTTACAGAGGTGCTCTTTTTCTGGATCAAGTTATGTGGTTCTTCATGTTTTTCTAGCATGTTTAAATAGATGTACCCCTCATCCGTATGGGAACAGATTAATTATAGTTATGGATATTCTGCTTACTTGGCATATTTTTCAAACTGAAAAGTTAAGGTTCTTGAAACGTTCTGATAAAAATGTTGAATCAGTGTTACTTGCAACCCCCATTTTAAAGGGGTTTTGAGGAGCTATTCCCAGTTTAACAGCTAAACAAGTATTTTGAAACACTGCTATGATAAATTTCTTCTGAGGGCAACTTAGCAGTAACACTGCAATGTAAACTGTGTTTAAAAATAAGTAGCTGTTTTGATATATCAAGGATTTTCTAGGTGCTCCCTTCCCTTAAGCAGTGATGCCTGTAATATTTATTCATTGTTGACTTTAAGTGACAATGACATTTCTGGCTAAAGGGCTGTTACATTTTAGCCTTTTGTTCAAATTTGGAAGAATCTGAGGCATGTCTTGGACTACCATGGAGCGATTAAATATCCTCAATTGTCACAGCTTGTGGAGCAACCCACAAGGAATTCTTACCTCCTTTTGCCCTAAAAAAGGAAGGAAAAAACCCCACAACTGCAGTATTTGGGGTCTCTGGTGTAAGCCAAGTTGATTCCACTTGTGGTGTTAGTACTTTAATGGGATGCAATTTCCTATTTTTATAAGCAAAATCTTAGCTTTATAATTATTGGCATCATAACAGACAACTTACCTCAGTTAAACAGTGCTTTCCCCAATTACAGCTAACTCATTGTAAACCACTCCTTGCTCTACGTGATAATACAGGTTTGACAGAATTTTGAATATTACAATCTGTGCTTTCCAGCATCATTCTTTTAATGCAGTTTGGAACAGCAAATCCAGTTCTCTGCTGTTAAAAACAGCCCGTGTGTTGGCTCTCAGTCTTTGCATGTGTTTTGAGTTCCTGTGGATGTGTGATGCTTCAGGTAATGATGCAGGAAAATAAAACTGTTGGTCCCAAATCACGTGTTGCAGAAAGGGGACAGATACCTGGTGGGGCTTTTTTTGGGTCTGTCCATGTGTCTGGAAAAAACCCGATGGTTTCTGTTCTCCCACTAGATGGCCCCATTCTCTATCGAGTGCTTCTGAGGTGGTGTCAGAAAAGGTGCTCAAAACTTTGTAGTGTGGTATGTCAAAGATTGAAAAGCCATTGCTGGCTTCCCGACTTGAGGGGGCACTCCGAGATAATTATTGAGAAGTTTTTAGAAAGCTATTAACCAGTAATGAATGAACTCCCAAACTGATGAGGCACTAGGAGTGGTGGTTTTCTCCAACTAGCTTTCATGGCATGTTAGTTTTCCACAGAAATCCTCAGACTTAGGAGGAAGCAGCTCCTGGAATTTGACCTGATGTGAATTTCAGTATCTGGCTACAGCTGCATTTTTTCAAAGGGCACGATGCCAGCACATTTATACAATTTCACTTTCACAGGACATGTCTTCCCAATAGGTGGGGCATCTGCATAAAATCAAGGAATGTTTTTGCTCTAAAGATGCTGTGGAGGTTCTGGGTTTTGTTTTTAAAATTATAACTCCTATAAACTGAGTATTTTGTTATTTTTAGGTAAAAGGACCATCAGTATCTAATCCAAATGTGATGGTAGAGTTGCTCACCCCGTGCTCTCCAGGTGATCCTGAAGCCATAGAAATGACGTGGATGGATGTTCCAGGAGATAAATTACTGGAGCCTCAAGTTTCCATGGTAGGTGTTCTTTTGTAGCATTTCTTTCTTGCTTTGCAGAACTCTGGAAGGCCTATGGTAAAGACTCTTTTTCAAACAGTTGTGCATGAGTTGTTTGTTTTCAGAAATGCTGGACATACCAGCTAACATTTGTACTGCTGCAGTATGACATGCTTGTGAAAAAGCCAGCTCTCTATCCCCAAAAAGCATTTTTCTTACTGTTCTTGTCTGCTGGTGTGCAGCCACTGTTCTTTCATCCATAGACAGCATCTGGCTCTTCTACTCTGCTTTCACTTATCTTTTATTCACTTAAAACCTTTGGGGTTCCTGCCCCGTGATATGCTGCCTTCCCATCACTATCTAGTGTTAGTATTGATACTGGGAAATGGAAAATTCAGTGTAAATTGGGAAGTGATGTGCTGTAGGTAAATACTGCCCGTGAGATGAATACAAGCACAAACAATAAATGTAAAAAGATCATGGATGTAATGGTAGTTTCGGTTAAATTTAACCATGGGTGATACAGCTCTTTCAGCAGTTTTCTTTGTTCATGTTAAAATACTTGCTTTGGTCCGGGTAATAAAATGTGTCATCTTAAGACAAATTGAAATTTTAGTTCACCGCTTAAAAAAAAAATAAAATTGCTGGACAATTATTCTGTATTTTTCCCCAACAGCAACAAAAGATTCTGAATTTAATACAACATTTGAGGGAAGAACTTGACAGCAGCACAGATTTGTTATAATTTCTTGTGTGCAGATAGTCCTGCAATGAATGAAAGAAGTCAGTGTATTTCATGGGGATCACAACCCTCTAAGGCAGTAGGCACTGCTTTGTAAATGTAACTGTCACTATATTTCAGAAAAGAACTTTCCGTGTGTATTTGCATACTGAGGAAGCACAAAAGGATTTATGCAGGTGCAGGCGTGCCCTAGAACTTCTGCCTGCATGGTCTAAGAGGATTTCTAATCACTCTTTCCTGGAATTAAATACAGCAAATTTTTGTGTGCTCCTCATGGTCCCTGGGTGCGTCGTTTCAGTGTCCACAACCAGTTCTTGTCCTTAAAAAGATCAGGCTTTAATTCTTTCAAAGCAGGGTATCTGTAGTCTGATGAGAGAAATCTCAAGTCTAGAAAAATCATGATATTAACTTTTGGGTTTACCCATCATTTTATAGTAATATGAGGTGTTAGGCATCTGCTTTTTTTCGGTTGCTTTTGGCTAGGACTTGATTAGTTTTCTTGTCCCTTTTTGTTCATAGGGTGTTTTAACTGCTGCTTTCAACTTCATAGACCTGGGATTTTTCTGAACTCCATTTTCTAGTATCTAAATATTAATCTAGGAAATTGACTGAATTGAAGAGACAGAAATTACTGGTCATGAACAGTAAAACTTTGCTAGAGATGAATCACAAACTACTGTTCTATATCGTTGGACTCCGAAGAGTACATGGGAACATCTGATTATTTTCCACTTTAAACTGCTGTAGTTAAAGATGGGTTGAAAATAGTAACTGACAAAAAAAAGTAGTTCAGCTCTTTTCAGTAAAAAGAGATGAATAAAACTTGCATGGATGAGTGACTTACACCTAAACCTGAGGTGGTGGTTTCATTATTAGAAAACTCAATGAGAGTTGTCTGTCTTCACAGGGTTAAAAATGCTACCTCTGTGCCTAAGTAGGTTAGGGTGACTTAAAGTTTTGTGTAAATAGGAGCTCTCATGGTCATCTTGTTTTTAATGGGCTTTTTAATGAATATTTCTCTTGGCAGCAGGATTGGTAACAGTGGTACTGTACTTGTTTCTGAAAATGCTTCTTTTCTTTTTTTTTTCCTGACAGGCGGATATGCTCAGGTCGTTAGCTAGCACAAAACCAACAGTTAATGAACAGGACCTGGAGAAATTAAAGAAGTTTACAGAAGACTTTGGTCAGGAAGGCTAAACCAAAGATATACGTGGAGCATTAGAACTTTTTTTTTTTTGCTTTAAGTATTCTTGTGTCTTTACTGATGGCACTTCAAATAAATGCCAATAAAATCACTCCTTTTCTTACTTTGCTGAAGGAATCGAAGATACCTTTGCAAAGACCCTTAAGGTTTTGTATTTTATTGTTTTCCTCAGATGTCTATTAAATGTCTTCTATTGAAAAATAATATGAAAATACAATTTTAGGGTGAGACAGCAAAGTGATGTGGTAACGTCTATTAAATACTAGAAAACTTTAAATTATTAGTTCGATTTTAGGTATTATATTAGGCCCAGGTACAAGTGAGTTTTAAACTCCCAGTAGGCTCAAAACCCCCTTTTTTGAGGGGTGGAAGAGAACTATTTGTTGGGTGTTTTCAGTATCAGTCAATCAGTCTACATATTAATTGCTCTCATTTTATTTAGAAAAATGCAACAAAAATGGCTAGTCAAGCATACTGCAAGTGTGGGTTCGCTATTCAAGTGAGAAAGAAAACACTGTGAGGAAAAGACAACACGGGCCAGTACTTTGTTTAAATCCTGATGGAACTGGTATTTGGCTTTTTCTGCTACGCTGTGTTAAAATTTTGCCTTAAACAGCAAGCTTTTGTTTTTAACTCTTCACTAGCTGATACACACTGTCACTATGCAATTTAGCAAAGGTTTGTTAAACGCAAGTATCTTGGAAGGCGTTTCGCTGGCCATTCCTGTTTTGTTTGTTTTTTTAAAAATCTGGATATACTTTCTGCAGGAGTTCGACTAAAGTTAGGAAAAAGCATTAGTAATAAATATCCTGTAAGATTCCACATCTCAAGGCTGGCAAGGTATAGGTAGTCTTTGGAGAATGTGTGGGAGGTATTTTGGGAAATAACATACTTTCACATGTGAGGAGAGTATAGAAGATGTTTTAGCCACAAACTTTCCGGTGATGACTTAACTCAGAGCCCTACTGATTACTACTGCATATAGGTTACATCAATTTAGTGCTTAAACTTGGAGAGAAGGCTGACACTTTAGTACAGAAGTAGCACTTCCATTGATCTTTTTCTGAAGAACTGTGCGTTGAGATGTGCCTGAATGTAACTTACAACACTACAGTGTCAGCATTGAGTTTGTGCCTTGTAAGTTTGCACTGGCTGTAGATACGAAACATCGTTAGGATACCTAGAATACTGTGTGTTCCATTATCAACAGCTCTGTCCTGCATTATGCTTTGTTTAACTTGCATTAAAAGAAATTTGCACATTTTGTGTGTGTATGTTATAGGTACATATACACATCTATGATCATCTTCTGATGGGGTTTGGTTTCCTATATGTACATATTTTGTGTACTTTATAAATCATAGGACGGGTGAAATTTGCTGTACTTAAATGAAGTAAAATGTTATAGTATAACATCAGCTACGTTCTTTGAGTATTTCTTCAATGTTATGTTCAAGTATTTACTGCTTGATTGTTTTCTTTTTAGACTTTGGTTTCTATGTTTAACAGCTAAGCAAAATATTTAGTTAAAAATTCTTTGATCTGCAAGGTGCTGAGCTTTTGTTTACTAACATGATGAAACATTCTTTCCAAAATTGTTCAGTTGCGCACAGCTTTACCTTTGTCTTTTGTTGCAATGTGTAAATGTAAATCAGTGGACTACAAATCTCTTTGTGGACCTGGGTGGGGAGGTCAGAATTCCAGTGTAGGTGCAGGCAGCTGTGGTTAGTAAACTTAATCCTCATTGCAACAGGATTGCTTTTTCATAGTTGCCTCTTGTGTACACTTTAGAAGTGAGCCCTGGGCTGGCAGGGCTCTCGCTCAGCGGTTTGAAGCTACTATCAGAAATACTTGTCTCTTGACCTTTTTTTAAAATGAGAGTCCTTACTGCAATCCTAAAATTCTCAGGAACTTCTTTTTTTGTGGTAGGCTGATTTGTCCTATGGGTTTCCATAAGCTTAACTCTGTAATCTCTTATCATTAATGTAGAAGAAACGTATACTGTATGTTTTTAAATTTACATCTTGCTGCTTGCTCAGTTGTGGGATGACATCTGTTACAGAAGCATTAATGTTTGATGTTTGAAGTTGTTTTTAGAAATATATTCCAAATAAACATTGCTGCTTAGAATTGCAGCTACGAGGACAACTTTTTTTGGTTTGCTGTCTTTGTAAAATAGGAATAGGTTAATACATATCATGGAGCTTCCAAGCTAAGTTATCCCAAAATAGATGATAGTCAAATGAGAGGTGGAAGCGGGGAAGCTGCAAAATCACTTTTTATTTTTCAGTGCTAATTGAAAATACTCAAAGAATTTATGAAAGGTTATATTTGCTTTACATAATCAAAACCTCTGTAAATACTGGTTAAATTAGTTGTACATTTTTATAAGGTCTGATGTATGACTCATCTTTGGCTAGAGAGCTTACAATTATTTTTTTCGAACTTCAGGTGTTAGTGCTTACTCTGACTGCAAGATGAAAAAATGTCATTTTCCTTCCTGTGGGTAAAATAGTTTTTCAATTAAATCAGTTGTATACGTGCTTGTGTTCTTCACAGATGGTTTCTTCACGTTGACATTAAACTTTGGATTTCCTGTCACTTGTGGTATACATCTTAATGCATAGACTCATAGGGTTAGAAATTCTCAGTAAATTGTCTTATTTTTTCCCCGTTGCCTGACTGACCCCAAATTCCAGTGTCTTGTTTCTTCCCCCATTTACCTATCAGTCGGCTTTGTTTTGTCATTCTCAGTGCAATGAAAATGTACAAACCTCCTTTAAGTTTTTTGTTTGGTTGGTTTTGTTTTTCAAATTATCTGCTGGTCTTCCAATATGCTGCTGTTTTTTGGAACAGAACACGTGTAGCTGAGGCAGATACTCTTGAATCAGCTTTTGTTCATGCTTCTGTCTGTCAGGGGTGTCTGATCATGGTTTGCTCATTTTGTCAACTGAAGGAGCTGCTGAATGTTCTCTGGTCAGGCATTTTTATCTACTTTTTGGGTTATTTAGCCTTCTTCCTAATTGGAATATAATCTGGGTTTTTTTCATGTTATTTCTGAGGATTATCTTGACAGGAAGCTTTTTAATAGTTCTGAATTTGTTGAAATATGCAGGTACATCTTTATTTTGCTGTTTACTCTTTCCTTCCTCCAGAATGACAAGCTTGTCTCATGGTTGGCTTCCATACATTTTTTTGGTCTTAACCAGATTCATCCTAGTAATCATGGTTGATTTAAAGCCATTCCCATAACTTACGTAAACTATTGCAAGAACTTGGAGGACTGTTTGTTTCCTACTGTGCTGCTTTTCCAACAGATACTTAATTCTTATCAAAACACTGATCCTTTTATTCTTGAGCAGGAGGCACCTTTTGTTGTAGCTCTTGTGGCACAGCTCCAGTGCTTTCCCCTTCAATTTTTTCTTAGATTTTCATTAACAATATTTTAATTCATTATTTTATTCTACAAATCCTCTGTCATCATAATGAGCCGTGTAAAAACTCTTAATTGCTCATTCATCCTGTGTCTTGGCATTTGTGTACTGACAGCCCAGGTATTAGATAAGCTGGTCCTGTTATTTGTTTTTTTTTTGGTCCCTGTGACCTAATTACAATTCTTCCTCTCCCTCCCTACCCCTACATGCACACACACGCCCTTCTGATGGCCGCTTTTTGACTAGGCCACTGTTTTGTGCCATTTTCTTTTTACTTGCTTTTGCATCCTTTGTCCTACGTGAGAGGCTCCAACCTGATGAATGAACGTTCAAGGATGCTTCTCCCCTTCATCACCTCAACTCGGTGTCTGGGGATGCCAGGGTCCATCTGTCCCTACCATCTGTGCACGGTACCTGCCACGCGGACAATCTGTTCGTCTTTTGCAGCAATACTTGACATTTTAGGGCTCACTTATTTGAACTTCTCAGCCATTAGTCATGAAAGCAAAAGACAATGTCCTGTCTGCACCATAGCAGGAGCTAAGTTGTCATCTAAAAAGGCTTTGGTCGTGTTTTGAGACATCTTCAGGAAATAAGTCACCGACACCTGAGCGCAGGCCTGATGTTGATAATGGAGCCCGGGTTTTCTTTCCTGCTTGGTGACCTGTTACCAGGCACCGTGCCACGACTTGGCAAGACTTGCTTTTGCTTGCCCTCCCTCCTCCTCTGCTGCCTCAGCTAATTTAAATCTGAGCTATTCAAGGCAGGGACTTTGCTTTCAAACATGCCCAGTGTCACATGCGTTCTGTAAACTATAAACAATAATTTCCTCTGACTCACTCTGTTGTTGGCTGATGACTGTCCACAGGTAATTTGTTACAAAAAAAAAACTCGGCTGGAGTAGTTGCCTTCTGCTCCCGCTCTGTCAGTGTCTCAGCAGCAAGGAGTCACCAAGGCGAGGGACTGAGAAAGTTGCTATAAATATCACCATCTCATTCAGGAAATACAGTGGCAAATGAGGACTGTTACTTGTAGCTGTGACTTGGGCTCTGGTAGAGTCAAACGCATCATTTGATAAATGGAAAGCTAGGAAAAAAATGAAAATTAAAACTATATGAATCCCAGCTGGGATGTTCTGATCTGTCAAGACCTTTTTTCTTTTTTTTTGTTAGTATTTTAGAAAATCTGGAAAAGTAGCTGACTGCTGTTTTCAAATGTGCTATTTAAAATGCCAGTTGAAATGCTCATGCTCTTGCCTAGCTGAGCCTGAGCTCCCTTGGAGTTTTAATAATGTTTTAATGAATTAATCACAGCTATGAACTGTTCTGTATGCGACCAAATAGCAAAACAGTTACTTGTTTGGATTTTTTTTCTTTTAATCTTTACACCCGCTCTTGTTTTGATATGGACTTGTGTGTTCATGTCCCGCCTTGTTCTAGCTCTAGGATTTAAAAATGTTTTCTTTACCTGTCTGAAAAACCTCATGCCTGTGACGCGTGTGTCCGCTGTCAGTGTGGAAACAAGCGGGTGGTTTCCCTGCCCGACAGCAAACCTTGTGTAGTTGCAGCCCAGCAATGGTTCCCATGGGAGCCACAGGACCTCCTGACAGAGCCTAAAAATCTTCCCCCTGCCCTTCATCTTCACTGCCCCCTCACCAGCTTCAGGACAGAGAAGGGATGGATGCTCACATAGATACCATCATGGCCTACACGCACACAGAGGGCTGTGGGACACATGCATAGTGTGAACGCTGGTTACAAACACCTTAAAAAGGTGCAGGTACCTGTGTGATGAGCCACCAAATGCACAGCGGGTAGTCACTGCAATGGTACCTTCATCCAGCACTTGCAGCCCTGTGAGGTGCTCGCTCCTTGCAGGATTAGATGGGCTCAGGCCGGCAGGGGATGAACGTGGAGTGTTTGTGGGGATTTTTTTGTGGAGGTTGCATAGTGATGGTGTTCTTCCTGGGTAGTTAGGCTCTACGGGGTGGGAAGGCATCCAGAAGGACCTGGACAAGCTGGAGAAGTGGGCCCGTGTGACGCTCAAGAGGGCCAAATGCAAGGCCTTGAATCGCCTGTTCCAACCCAAATTATTCTATGATTTTACATGGTGCAAATGCATGTAGAGATGCATGCAGGGTGAGAGACACTGGTCTGCGCCTCCCATCTCCTGGAGCCAGTACAGGGTGGAAACTGACTGGTGGACAAGGGCAGTGATGCCGATGGCCCAGGCTCATATGGGGTTTTGTCCTGCTTTCGTCCTTGTTGTCAGCTGTGTAATACAGTTTCCACGAGCTTTGCAGCTATCGTCAGGCTTATTCTCCTGGGCCGCCTTTTTGTAAAGCGCTCGCTTCAGCGCAGCAGATACTGGAAAGGCACGATGCTTCTTAGAAGAAGAAAGGTTTTGATCAGAATTTTCCTTTGATGAGAAATGTTAATTGGCAATTTATGCCTGCCTCTTTCCTGTTGCTTTTGAGTAGTAGTCTCTTTTTTTGCTGTTCACTCTAATTTCACTTTCTTTCTTTTTTTGTCTGACTTACCCTCTGTCCTTCACACCATTTTTTTTTTTCCCCAAATGAAAGATAAGGCACCATTTCCTTTTAAAATTCTATTTCAAAGCTCTTTATGTTCCTGTTTCTCCAGTGTTTATACCAAAGCTAGTCTATAGGCAGCAAAGCGAAAGCTGACAGCGTGTCTCTGATTTCCCTTTTTCCCTTCAAAGCGACAGGGCCCATCTGTCCGTGCTGCCCCTTCCCCAGCTGACAGCAGGACAGCAATGGGCTGCTCCACTACAGGATGGAGAAGAGACCTGGAGGAGTGCAAGCAGCTCCTAAGCATTTGATAGCAACACAAGGGGGAGAAACGGTCCAAAGTGGAAGTTTCCTCATTTTCCACAAGCTATTCTGTACTCATCTCTTGGTTTAGAGGTAGAGAACTGAGCTACGTATAAGAGATCTTCTACATTTCAATTGCGGAACGGCAGCTTCTCTGCAGTGCATGCCAAAGATAATTTATCAGGGCCTGATAATAAGGGCAGATGTTGTTCAACCGCATCCAAGAAATAATGCTGGCAAGAGGCTGATGTTTGTGTATATCCAGTGCATTACCTGGAACTGGAAACAGACTTAATTCGTGTGAAAAGATTGAGCAAACAAAGTTCTCGGAATTGCTTTGAAAGAGAACCTGGCACGAACCTGGAGAAGGCAATTTCACTTCTCCCAGTATTTTTAAGAGTGCAGCCACAAAGCAAAGAGCAACGGGAGAGTACAAAGCTCTCCCACCCCTTAAGTGGAGTAAGGCAGGCAGCTCTAGAAGCATGAAACATCATCACCGAGAGGCACAAAGAAGATCTGGAGGGCAACTCAGCAGCTTTACAAGCACAGGAACTACCTAAGAAGATCACCTGCAAAAGGTAAGTTTGTGAGAAACCAGAGACTGCAAATCATTAACTCAACCTTTTGTAATGGGATTGAGTCACACAAACACACGCATAATAGACACGGCTCCACGGAATGACTTGGGGTGGTGTAACTGGTACCTTAATCCCAAAGCAGAGCAAACTCACGGAAGTTTAGGACCTGTCAATCTTCAAAGATTACCTAGAGGTACATGTTTCCAAAGGCACGATATAAAGCACAAAGTTATGCCTATTTTGGAAAAACAACAACAGTGGCTTAGGTGGGAGCAGATTTGCTGAGCAGAAATCAGATAAAGTGAAACAAACAGGCGGCCAGAAGTTGCTGGAAGTATAATTGTAAAAATGTTCCCTAGCTGGCTAAAAAGTGAAAGCGTTCATGAAAATACATACCTGGGAAGGTAATAATGATAGAAACAGGTGAAAGACTGCCTCTGAGGAAAGGCAAAACACGATACAAACATTGCTCAAGCAACGTGATAGCTTCAGTGGTTATTCCTCCCTCAGCTGTCCACCTAGAATTACTCTCCGAAAACTAAAAATGTACAGTGACTAAGGAGTTAATTCCTCCACAGGTGAAATTCTCTGTCAGTGTCACAATGTCAGCTTAGAGATGGTAATTGCAAGCCATAGCAGCTGTGGATTTTCTAGCTGGGTAGGGAGCAAGGGCTGGTGAAATCATGGTAATCTTCATCTTACTGTTCTCAGGGGGGAAATAAATGGATAATGATAATCATATGCACTGCAAGTTCATTAAACCAGGGGTCAGTGGGGTCTCTTAGGGCTGCCAGACTCCTCCCTTTCTTTCATTATCCAGTTTCCCAGTGGGAGGTAGGTGCCACCCTACAGTAAGCACAGCACTGCTGTCTTCTCCTCTTCCATTCCCCTGAAGCGTAGATTCCCCATTGAAGCACAACTTCTTCACTCCCTCTGGATGGCAGATCCTTGCTTTATGCATTCAGCAGTTCAGCTCTTCCCTAGGACACTGAGGAAAGGGGGGCAGCTGCCACCAGGATGGAGAAAGGAGTTACGGCATCCAAGGTCTCTCTACCACAGCACTGAGAAGTTGAAGGTTTCACCTGCAAACCTGGAATACCGTGCTCAGTTTTGTTCCCCACTACGCAAAAGAGATATGAACAGGGAGGAAAGCGCCCAGAGAAAGGCCACAAAGATGATCCGAGGATGGGGAAGCCTGCTGTACGAGGAAAGGCTGAGAGAATTGGGTTTGTTCAGCCTTGAGAAAAGAAGGCTTAGGGGTGAACTTATCGCCATGTTCTGGCATTTAAAGGGTGGCTACAAAGAAGATGGAGACTCCTTTTTTTACAAGGAGTTGCATGGAAAAGGAGAGGGGTAATGGGTGTGAGTTACTCCTCGGGAGATTCCAACTAGACACCAGAGGAAAATTTTTCACAATGGGAACAATCAGCCATTGGAATAACAGAATAATAGAATCATAGAATCACGGAATGGTTTGGGTTGGAAGGGACCTTGAAGATCATCTATTTCCAACCCCCCCTGCCATGGGCAGGGACACCCAGGGACACCACCAGACCAGGTTGCTCAAAGCCCCATCCAGCCCGGCCTTGAACCCCTCCAGGGATGAGGCATCCACAGCTTCTCTGGGCAACCTGTTCCAGTGTCTCACCACCCTCACAGGAAAGAATTTCTTCCTAATATCTAATCTAAATCTCCCCTCTTTCAGTTTAAAACCATTACCCCCTTGTTTTATTGCGACACTCCTTGATGATCTCCCCAGGGAAGTGGTGGAGTCTGCATCACTGGAAACTTTTAAGATTCAGCTGGACGGGGTACTAGGCCTTCTTTTCTGGACTGTGCTTTTGCCAAGAAAGGTTGGACCAGATGGTCCTTGAGGTCCCTTTCAACCTGGTATTCAGTGATTCTATGAAAAGGACACTTGTAATACCAGCCATTTGTGCTGTAATATTATCAATTCACAAATTAGTTTGCATGTTTAAATGACTACTTTGATTCTTTAGTTGCCACGCTTTGGTTCATACTGAATATCACAACCCACAATATTGTTATTGCACAAGTCTGTTGAAAGATTTAAATTAACAAAACTGAGGAAGCAGAAAACCACAGCTGCAACAGCTCTTATAGACCGGCTGCTTTCATCTACTTGTATTGTATTCCCTCGCCTTCTCTAAACACATCACTATTGCATTGAAGCTTCTTCCAATGATTAATTAACAAAGCAATGAGCATGTTTTATCCATTCTTTTTCCCTCTCAGTTCTCAGAGTATATACAGCCACGGTCAGCTTGCTCCTTAAAATTACACACTTTGTAATGTTATTTATGAAGGTCGGATTAATTAAGTATTGCTTTATGTGCAACTGCAGTTTGGACTGGAGAGCAATGATGTTTACATTAGCGTTCAATTTCCAGTTCAACAGTCATTGAGAAAATAGTTTTATAGTAAACAACTCCTTGGGCCAGGAATGTGTTTCCTCTATGAATGAGGTCATGCGAGATGAATACGAAGCAGATAACTCTGGGAGGGCAAACTTCAGTTTCCGCCGGCACACTTTAAAAGAATCAAAAAAATCTGCTGGGGAATTAATTTGTGAATTATATGCAGTTCGTAAGGTCTCTCTGTATTTTTCACACAGAAATACATGACACTTTACAGTCCAGAGAACAGAACAAGAGCAGACATCAATCAGAGCTGCACTGCCAACCCCAAGGTTGTAAGGTGGCCTCTCAGCTGAAAGAAAAAAGCAGTATGGATTTCTCCATAAAAATCCACTACAAGGGAATTCCATGTTAGTCTAGAAGGGCTTTTGAAATGTAGTAAGATGTGATCCTAACTGTGACTGCTCAGGACTGTATCATGTGTTCAAGGCTTTTAAAGGCCCCCTACCAATATGTTTAACCTTAATTTTACTAGAAATTTACTACAGATTATTTCTTGCACCCATGCCCTCACCTCACCTTGATGATGAGAGTGATACTGTATTGTGAAAGTCTGATTTATCTCTGTCTGCTTTGCTTTATCTCCATACTGCTGACATTTGAGCTTTGAAAGTATAAATAGTCTATAGTTATTACCTGATTAATCTCCTCTTTTGTGATAATTTAATATTGTTGGAAAGATAACACATATAGACTGTCCTGTATGTAAGAAAGGAAATGTCCATATTTGATTGCTGCCTTTTCCAGTCCACATTTTATTTTGACTTCTGCTAACAATGTAATTAACATGCTGTCTTTTCTTAGATGGATGGCTAATCAACTACCATTGTTGTCACTGTAGCAGCCTGGCATCTTATTATGCACGATTTCTTCCTCTTCTTTCCTCATACCTCCGCCTCTGCAGCACTGAACTCAAAATGCCACCAAAGACATATTCCAGGTCAATCCCATTGCAGGACTAATTCTTGGTTTCTCATCCTTTTACAACGCCAAATTCAGGTTCTTTGTTCTCACCTTGAAAACTGCATAATCCCTGCCCACATCTCCGTTCCCATTTCCGCCTACTCGCTACTTCTAATCTCCTCTCCAATATTATTTTCACGCCCTTCTGCACACCCTCTTGCCTAGGGGTTTTGGGATTTTCTGTTTTGTTTTGTTTGTTTTTTAAAACTGTTTTGTACAAGCCAACAACTGCATAATAACTAGTGAGAAAAAGTAATTCGAGGGAGTTTTTCAGTTACAAACAATTAAATCTTAAATTTTAAAAAAAGTCAAATGCAGGAATTTATACAAAATAAACCTCTAAGTCAAATATCTGGAATTATTTATTTGGATTGCTCTGGAAGGGTTTTTTGTTTCTGTGTTTTAATCTTTGTTCTAGCATTATGCCTTAAAGCTGAAAACCACGCTTTTATCTTTTTTTTTTTTTTTTTTCATGCAAGTAACAAGAAAAACCTGTAGTTTCCCCCAGCAGGGAACAGCATGCTGAAAAAAACAATGTTCAGATCTAGGTTTCAGAAGAGAGGAGCAGCCTTAACTCCACCTGCAGCCAGCACAAACCGGCAGAGCCCAACTGCTCCAAAAAACCAACCTCGTAGAATCCACACCTGGTTTTCACTGGAGGCTGGCGATGCGAAATAGGCTTTAAAACCCACTCGTGATAAAGTCAGTTAATTGTATGTCACAGAACGTTTTGTGTTCGCTACCTCTCTGGCACAGAGGAGGGTGTTTTCCCACTGGAGCAGGACTCCCAGCTTTGGCCCGCCAGAGAGCCGGCCTGCCACATCTCCGCCATTTAAACTGCACCAATTGGTAACCTCGGGCAATGTATTAAAAACTTTGTCTACAAAGAGGCCCTTAGACGTTTTTGGAAGCGCACAAGGGAGCCAAGATAAGCACTTAACACGGCCAAGCTTAACCAACAGGGCTTGCTTTTTTTTTTTTTTTTTTTTAAATCCCCTCCTCTAAACCCGGCGTTTATTGCCTCAGGACAGGGGGCGAGCGCCGAGTAGAGGCGTCTCTCTCCACAGCGAGCTGGCGCACAGCGGCAAGACCCAGGGAAGAGAACAGCCACTGAGCTGAGCTCTCCCAAGAAACTGGCACTTTCACAAGGGCCGCGGCACTCCTTCGGCCACCCCCGGAGAAGCTCTACCCCCCGCCCCGGGGCGTAGCCGGCCCGGCTGCCCCTCACCTCACCTCGCCTCAGAGCTCGCCTCAGGCCCGGCCTCGGCCCCGCCTCCTCCCTTTCGGCGGGAAGGGCGCGCGCCGCCCGCCCCACGTGACGGGGTAAGGTCCCCGCCCTCCCCGGGCAGGAGACCCCGCGGAGGGCGGCAGGGCGCAGCGCTCCAGCCCCGCCCCGAGGAGGCGGGGATCGGGCCGGCACCCCCTTCCCCTCCCCACCGCCCCCTCGCCTGCCACGGTGACCCTGAAAACACCCTCGGGCTCCAATCTCCGGCTGCCGTCCCGCCCCTCGGCCAATCCACGGGCGCCTTCCTTTCCTTTCGCTGGCCAATCCGAAGGCTCAGGCCCGCGCCCGCCCTCGGCAGCCAATCAGGTGGCGGAGTGGCGGCCGGACCCTCCTCCTCCTCGTCGCTAGCCCCGGTGCGGCGGCGCAGGCGGGCGGCTGCTGCTGCTGCTGCTGCGCCGGGCTGCGGACGGCGGCCCCTTTCCCGGGGGAGCAGCTGCTACCGCCGCCACCCGAGGGGCTTCGCCTCCCTCGCCGCCTTCCCCTGCTCGCCGCCACGCTTCCGCCGGCGCAGCCCGAGCCATGCTGCTCCTGGCCGTCGCCTTCATTGTGGCCTTCGTTCTCCTCCTCTACATGGTGTCGCCGCTCATCAGCCCCAAGCCCCTCAAGCTGCCCGGCGCTCACGTCGTGGTGAGTGCGGCGCCCCGGGAGGCGCCGGGCGAGGAGGAGGGCGGGCGGGGGTCCCGGTCGCCGCGCCTAGGGAGCGGGCCGTTGGCGGGGCCTTCCCCCGCCCCGGCGGTTGTGGGGGGGAGGAAGGGTTCCGCGGCCGTTTTGTCCGTTGGGCCGGCTCGAAGGGAGGGCAGGAGGGAGGCCGCTGCCGCCGAGGTGTGTGTGCCCCCGGCGCTGTGGGGAGGCTGGCACCGGGCGGGGGTATGGCGGCGTTAGGGACACCCGCGGGGGAGGCCGTGCTCTGCTCCGGGGGCTTGTGTGAGCGGAGGAGCGGCGGGGGCTCCGGCGGAGCCTGCGGGCGGCCGGCCCCTGCAGGCGGGTGTTGGGCGAGGGGCCGGTGGCGAAGGGCCGCGGCGGGCGGG
>NW_015090830.1:13460317-13490410 GCF_001431845.1 Calidris pugnax | reverse complement strand
ATCTGGGCGGGCTCAGCGTCGGGGGCGGCGGCGGGTTTGCAGGAGGTGCTGGCGGCTGGCTGTGGCACCCCGAGCTACCGAAACGTGGGAGCCGCAGGTCCGGACGATAAGGAAATGACCTGTGCAGATGGTTCTGACAACCGCTGTCTGTCTCGATTGGCTTGAGGCGATCTTCTGAGTCACCAGCAATGTAAACCATCTGCAGTCTGAATGTTGACTTTCTGAGACGTGCCTTTTGTACTTCTGAAGTTACTGGTCACCTTGAGTTTGGTTTTCTTGTAGCGTTTCCCAAGGTGTGTGCGCGCTCCTAAACAAAAGACAAAATCTATGGTTTTCTTGGTGTAAAAAAGCAAGTCAGACACGAGGAAATGGGAAGACTAATACAGAGGAAGCAGTCAGATGACGCTCATGCATCTTTTCGTCTTTAAGTACATAGATAGCGATGTCTATGAGCAATATTTTGACTGATTGTAGTGCACATGGTATAAGTTAGTATTCAGAAGGAAGTCTTCAGAAGAACATAGTGTTGAAACAGCTCATGAGTAGCACATCACTATATGTTGTAAGGGTGCCTGGCTGCGGGAGGTGGGGGCAGAGGAAGGAAGACAATATCCAGAGGCTTTCAGGTGTATCACAAAGTAGTGTATTTGGACACATGAGAGCAAATGAGTTAAGCAGCTGAAAGGTTCAGGGTCCTACAATCAGCTCCCTTAATTTAGGACACACCTCAGAGGTTTAAAGCTAAGCAGAGAAGCTCTAGTTTGCTGTTTGGTTAAATTTAATTTTAAGGGGTGAGTAGGTAGTGCTTGCAGATTCCTTTTTTAATGGTGGAAGTTTGAAATAATCCAAGAAGTTAGACTTTTTAGGTACAAGTGAATTTACAACTACTCTAAGTTAACTTCAAAAACATTTTTTTTAGCTCTGGTTCTTTTTTTGTTTTGTTTGAGGTTTTTTAATTATTATTTTTGGAGCTCTTCTGTGGAGGATGGAGCTGTCCCCAGAATGATTTAGACCTGTCCAAGTTGCAAGAGTATTCCAAAGTTGCTTTATGCAATAGGTGTTGCTTGAATGCCGTAACTGGCTTTATGGCATCGTATACTGTGTGAGGTGTGTTCGAGCTTGCGTTAAGGTTCTCTGGTTATGGCTTTTCCCACAGAATTAATGCTTGCTAAGGAAGAACCCTTAAGTAGGATTTTAAGAACCTTTCAATATTGTGAAAAAGCAAAGGTGAAGCAGACTTTTTGTGACTTTTATGGAGAAATAGAATAGCAAACAATAAAAAGTTCAATGGATTTTATTCCAAAATTTTGCTCGTTCATTTTTTTTAATATATTGTGATTGTCCCAAATTTTGTGTGTTCTTTATGTGATTAAGCTACTTAAAAGCTGCTGTACTGGTTTTTCTAATCAGAATGGTTCATTTAAGAAACTTCACATTGAAAATTGGGAGACTGTTCTTGTTTGAGAAACCTTCTCCCTGTAACCATTGCCATTAATTATGGTAGCAGTTTAAGCTCAACTTGATAAGAGTAGAAGTGTCAAACACAGTGTTCCTGCAAATCTTATAAAATTAGGAGTACAGCTAGAGAAGTAACTATATTAATATTTTGATGGCGGACAAGGCTGTAGATACATTTAACTTGATGATACATATAAAAACCTGCAGGTAAACAGTTTTATTGATGTTGCCACTGGCAGAGATACTTGTTTTATTTTGAATTTAGTTATGCTTTTAAAGTATTCAGGCAAACTAATGAAGTACGGAGCAACTGTTTCAGATTTCACTAGTTCTTACATTTGTAGATGCTGTTAGTAACGCTGGGCACTTGTATGTTTGGATTTCAAATTTTCTAGCATAATGCATAAAGAAGAATATTGGATGTTGGTACCGTAAATCAGAAATTTTGTTCAGTGAGGATTTCCACATTGTGTGTGTAAAGTGAATTCTTACACTGTATACTGGGAGTAAATGTTCTCTGCGACTGAAATAACTGAGAGACTTCATGAAAATATTTAAGGACCGTAACATTGTCTAAGGACTTCTTTGAAGTCTTCTCACAGAAGAATATCAAAATCTGTTAGGTGATCTGCATATGCAAATTCTTTTTAGTTTGACTTGATTCACATAAGACTGTAGATTAACATTTGTTAATCTTTGTTGGGCTTCAGTTAAACCCAAAAAAGGAATAAAGGCCTGCAAATAGCATATCTAGCTGGTTAAGCCCTCTCAAGAGGGTAAGTGATTACCATTGCACAGTAAGTAAAATTTTTGAAGATATATACTTCAGTAAATTGTTTTTCTGAAGCAGAAAAAGTCTGTCTTATCTAGAAGGTCTTCTTTCTGTGGGCCTGTTGAAAGTATCGTGAAAAATATATGTTACATTTCTGAAGGGTGGTCATTGGGCAACTTCAGATGTTATTACGTACCAGTTATTGAATTTTCAACTAAAGTCAGCGTTCTTTTCACTTAATCCTTCATAAAAAGGTTTTCTATTCACTCCTAACAGTTACAGTTAACAGATGTTTGAGTTATGGCTAAGTAACTGACTCTGGCTGCCTTTTGGGGTAGAAATTTGGAACGGAAAACTGTGGTTTTTTTCTCTCTGTCCTTTTCTGGAGTCACTTGCATGATGGAATTGCTCACTGTGTTAGGCGAGGCATGCTTTCTGAAGGAATCATCATCGTAGGAGTCTATTTTTCTTAGGGTGCTATTCAGAGTGAGAGTCTACAGAACTCCAGATTACTAGCGGCCTGATCTTGTGGGTATTTTCACCCCCACTTATCTGTTATGTATTTTGGTGACCCCACTGAGCACCATTAAATAGAAATGACTTCTCTGCTATCAAATTGGCTGAAACATCAGGTGTAGCTTACTTAAAGCAAAATGCTTTTTAGATGTCTAATACTACTTGCTTTGTTTCTAGCATGACTAGGGAAGTGTTCTCAAATAAAGGGTATAAAAGTTATTTTAGTGCTATAGAGCTGTTGCTTCTTGTGCTGAACTTCTCCGTCCTTCAAAAGTGGGAAGACCATTTTATACATCTTTTATTTTGCCATTGGCTTTAACTTTTTCCTTGGGTCTCAGGCTACATACTAGCAAATTACATATTCTGTGAGAATAAGCAATTATTTTGGTAGCTGATAATAACAGTAGTCAAGAAAATGAACATAGGATAAGGTAGTCATCACTGCTTCATGTACATCATGCTCACTTATATCACATTTACCTGCCCTTTGTTAGGGATGTTACACCTGCCCTATAAATGTTCTCTCTGTTCTTTCCTTCAACTTCTCTACAAAGGTGCTTTGTGTGATTGAGCAGAATGCAACAAAAACTTAAGATGTTAGGGCAAAACCAGCTTTCTGTAAATACCATGAGCAACATTTAGAAACTATCTCTGAAATACCAATGCTAACCTTCCCCTTCTTGTTTCAGCCTTTCTAATACCAAGCTGAAATTTCTGCAAAAAACCCCTGAGATCTCAGTGATATGAATACAGTTTATCAAAATTTGTGGATTAACAATGGCAGAAAACCTAAAGGTGTTCTCTGCTTGGGACTAGCTCCTGGACATAGTTCAAGATGATCATGCCAAATCCACATGCATAAAGGTCATCTCTAGTCTAGAAGTAGTTTCACCTCTTCTGTGCAGCACCCAATTTGATAACTGCGGTCAGCTTTAAGGACGGCTAGTCTTGGTGTCTCAGTAGCTCTTGTGTTGCGAGTGATACGATCTGTGGTTTGGATGCATTCAAGTGGTTGGACAAGAGGTCACTTTGAGTCTAGTCAGGCATGCTAACCATTCAGAGCAGACTGCAGGGATGTTCTGTGTCAGTGGAACTAAACACCTGTCAGAGCACTGTCTAAAAGCATGAAGCCAGCTTGTATCCAGTGCTAAGTGGAAGTTCATAGACTCTGTTGGAGATACAGAGCCTATGAATAGTCTTGATTTTGATCGTTCCTTGTGACATTCCTTATGGACTGTCTCATCAATTGAAGCAATTTTCCAGTATTTCCATCTTGAAGGTCAAACACAGCAATTCTCTGTACCTCACCCCAAAATTTACATTTTTCAAGGGTGAACCAAACTTTGTAATCAAGCATCATAGCTCAAGAAGTCAGAGCCAGACCCGTTCTGGAATAGCTAATTTGGTACCTGTTCTTCTCAAACACAGAAAAAGCTTACTAGCACTGCTCAAGGGCTGGTAGTATTGCATTCTGAATGTCTGAATTAATACTAGGATTTAATTGTCCCTTCCTGTCAAGAAATTCCTCTGTTTTGAGTTGCTGTGACCAGATTTTTATTTTTGCTAACTCCTCTGAGGCTGGGTTACAGTGAAATTTAAAAATGGGGTCAGTAGCAATTCAAATGTCTCAAACTAATGACGTGCAGTAGCACTGCAGAACTGTTGGCCAGAAGGGTAAGTAACCATAACAATGTCTTGTTTAATGAAGTAGATGTGGGCTCTTACTTTAATTCTGAGCATTTATGTTAGTAACTTACCTAACAGACTTCATACATTTGCTCAGGCTAACGTCATTGTAGCCCAAAATAAAGTTTTCACTAGTGTCAGGGATTATTTTTTTTCTATTGCATTAGCTTTCATGATGAATGTTCTGAAAGATGTGCGTATTAGTGACAGTCTCCCAGTTAATTGATATTGCCTTTTGTTGTTGACCTATCCAGTGTTCTTGGGTGTGACCATGAATAAAAACTTCCTTTTCCCACTTCTTGCATGACTTCAGACTTTGTCTTTTTGAAATGAATGTCAGCGTTGTCTAACAAGCCAGAGGCTTGGTACCAGTACCTCCACCTTCAAAGAATTCCTCAAGCACTGGTGCAGTTGACCTGTTCATGATGCTCAACAGTTTGTGCAATCAGCTGTCTCTCTGTGCTATGCCAAAAATTTGGAATTGGAGCTGTCTTCCATGCTCAATGGTTAGTTCGTGTGCTGGTATACCTCTGCTGTTGAAAATCTGTTGAAGCAACTCATGAGTGCTGTGGAACTGAGGTCTGACTTAGTGTATCAAACTGAGTCTTTAAATCTTTTCTGAGATGTATTGAAGTCTTGCAAGCTATTTTGGGAATACACTGAAATTCTTAACTTCTTTCCATCACGAACCGTAAATTATTCTAGAGTACTGCTGAAGTCCCAAATTATTAGCTAACACTCATGCTCTTACAAAGCAGTCTTTGAAAGCAGTCATCCTTGGGTGAGAACTCTACCGACCGGGTCTCCCATTTCCAGTACAGGACTTACATCTTGGAGTCAACCTCAAAGTTTAAAGTTGCGTGAAGCTCATCTTGCAGAGAGAGTCAGTTAAAAGCTAATCTGAACCAGCTATCTCTAACAGTAAAGGAAGCCTTAAGAGCTGAAATTTGTCTTTGTGAATGTTGTACCCAGTCTTAGTCCACTTGTGACTGAAGAGGAACCAGTCAAACCATGGACTGTGTTGTAAATCTTTGTTTGCTGGGATTATTTGACTTAAGTGAAGCTGTTTTTCAAGGTTAGTGATAAAATACTCGTATGATAGAAGAATTTAGTGACACATGGGAATGTACTTCTTGCTCTTCTGACTTTACTGCCTCCAGGAACAGAAAGAATTTTAAGGATAACACAGCTCTGAAAACAAAACTGAGGCGTTGGCAGATGAGGAGACAACAAAAGGCTTTTGATAGAGTGTGTAGTTAGAAATTGGGGATAGTTGCTCTTCCACTGATTAGCTCAATGCCTCCATTTTCTCATACTTAAAATGGAGGTGATACCTTACTTCCTCTGAAGCCTTTTGAAAGGTTTGATAAAGAGCAAAAAATGGTTTCCAGAGCAATCCGAATTGCTTCTTTTTCAAATTATTAGGAAATCTGTATTTCAGATTTCATTCCATCAACATAATTTTTTTCAATAACTGTTTCTAGGCATTTTGTTCCAATATTTTCCCAGTTACAGCCTCTTAGTATGCTGTTAAAAGACAATTCAAATAACTGGGGTATATAAGGAATATACCAGTGTTTTTTAAGGACATGCAGATTAGGCTTAAATGAAGCCGTCATCTAAAGGCAGTGTCAAACAGGCAGGCATTTTTATTTTAGTCAAAAAGAGAGGTCAGGATTGTCATCTACATGCTATTGCGCATGGAGTTCATCAGTAGGTTTATTGAGGGTAGTGAGAGAGGTGTTAAGATGACTTTAACCTGTCTATTAGTATTATTTGGGAGTATATCCTTCTGCAACATGTGATGCAGGGCTGTAGTCATTACCCTGCATTTGTCTATGGGCAAACTGTTAATCTCCTGTTTATGTATGAGACTTCTCAGTGTTACAGTTTAGAGAAAGAAGAAAAGGTAACGGAAGTTGAAGTGCTGGCATCCCTGTGACACTGGAATTGTTGGGTGGCACAGAGAATTCAGAATTCAGACCGGGAGGGCCAACTCTTGAACTAATTAATTTTTTTAACTGAGAAATAAGGTATTTTCTGCTTATGTGTACGTGATGTTATCTTCAGCAGGCAATCTGCAGTTGGTAATTTCTACTGTAATCCAGTATAGAGGGGCAGTGTTATTATGGCTGATGCCAACAGTGATTTCAAACTTCTACTTTTAGAAGTAACATACAAAAATTACTCAAAAGAATGTGAATGGCCCGAGTGGGTTAAAGTGTGCCTGATATAAGAAATGAGGAAAAAAAAAATATCCACTAAAGTAAAACTGGTTTTGGGGTATAAACAAACGCTTATCAATCTATTCAGATCTTATTTTTCATTCATACTCAATAATTAACTAACTTTTAGCGTATCTACTGTATTCATACCTCATTGGGTGATATTTTAATCTCAGTATGTTTTTAGAATTTTCATTTAATTAGACTCATACCATAAGAGAGAGGGGATGAGAATATTGTACTAACACTGCTGTTTTCAAATAACTTTTAGGTAACTGGAGGTTCCAGTGGAATTGGAAAATGCATTGCTATTGAATGTTATAAGCAAGGTGCTTTCATAACGCTGATTGCTCGGGATGAGGTAAGTGTGTGTGTACTTTTACTGACTAAACTGTTCACAAAAACTGTATAGATGGGGAATAATTTTGGAATTGGTAATTATTCATACTTTGGTGTTTATTTTAAGAGGAGCCTAAGCATTTCACATGAATGCATTTGAAGAGAAGAGGTGGCTGCCTTTTTAAGGAGTGTAGCCCAACATGGAATTTTTGATTAGCTTGCCTTAAAACTCTACCACTGCTTTCACTTCTTTTAATGACATTCATTATTTCACTGTCTAGAGTCGTGGCAGAGGACAAAAGCAGGAAAACCCCTATATTCTTTTAAAACTGTAGAATTTCTTTATAGTAAGTGACAACTGGGGGATTAAAGACAATTCTTAAAATTTATTTTGGTGTCTAATCAGCATTATATCATACATTTTACTACTGAAAAACAGTTCATCAAGGTGGCTTTGGAGGAAAAAGGGTTGCTTTGGGTTTTTCTAAGGGAGATTCAGAAGGTAGTTAGAATGACTCTGCTTTCATAACGAGTTGTTGTTTTATTTGTGGACAAAACCCCTAATAATTCAGGAAATAAAAGCTCTTAAATTTTTTGGGGGGCCTTAGTCCCAGCTGTCTTTGAAAATTTACTTACATTTGAGAACTTACTTTGCATGACCTTAAAAACAGCCAGAATTAACACAATTCTTCTTGAAATGGGCATGACAATTTGAATTTACCAAATTTTAATTTAATTTTTAGGATAATTTCATTACAGTGATTGTTTTATTTTATTGATTATTTACTGATTTTATTGACTATTTACTGATTATTTTATGTAATATTATATAAATATAAAATAGAACCAAAGTACAGGAGAAAAATTAATACCCAAGTCTTAAGTGCTCTGTGTAGTTGTATGAAACAAAAAACATTACATCTATTACAGAAGTCGTTACTGGCTTTAGAAGATGAAGTGAGAAACAGATCAATGAGTTCTAGTAGCTTGATAGAATTCACATCTTCACCATATATTTATAAAAATTGTAAAATGGTAATAGTAAAGTGTTATAACTAGTTGAGGATAACTTTTGGGGGGTTTAGTGAATGTTTTTAAGCCATATTGAAATATTGAACTATTTTGCTCTCAGAACTGCAATGGTTTAGCTGTTCTTTTATCCATTTCAGAACAAGCTGTTGCAGACGAAGAAGGAAATAGAGAAGTATTCTGTTAATGACAAGCAGGTAAGATCACTGCTAATAGTTGTGTGTTTTGTTTAAAGTAGTCCTGTCTATAAAACAAAGCTGTTTGACAAAAATATGTGAGGACTCTGAATTAAAAAAATCTAATTATATATGGTGCTCTGAACTCTGCTATGTTTGATGTTGCCTAGCTAGTGCTTAGCGTGCTTTTTTTAGAGAAAAAGGTAGATGTTTTCAGCTGTAGGTGTAGTGTGCTTTTTAGGATAGGTGCAGTGTACTGACACTTAATAAGCATTTGTATTCTTCAAGGTGAAGTGGAAGAACCAATTCTTTTCTTTTTTTAACAAATCTCATTTTGCAATTCATAAATACAGTAATTGTCTTAGGAAGGAAGTTCAGATACTTGTTTCCAGGTTTAGTGTACTATGTTATGCTTGTATTCCTTTTCCTGGTAAAGTACTCTAAACAGATACACAAATTAAATTTGTGAGTTTCCGAGACCTTTAAACACTGAAGCTGTTTTGGCAACTAGATAGTGCACTTGTGCATAAAGGCTCTGTTTTAGAGCTTATGGAGGTGCTAGGTGAGTTTGCAATGTTCAAAATAATGCAACTTCAAGATGAAATGCTGAAATTATTTTATCGCAGTACTAAAAATGAAGAGGATAGGGGAAATAGTATTGGGTCTGTTATAATCTTTGATTTCTCCTTTCTTGTATTCCAGAAGTTTTTGTTACTTTCATGATTACAAATACAAGAAATTTATTCCTGTGTGAAAAGGCATTTGAATTAATTAATTGGATATTCTGTTGAAAATAAGCAATGGAAAAAGTCAAATCCAATAATATTAGTACTAGCTGATACAAAATATTCTTAATACCTCCATTTATTAGATAAGATTCTGTCTTCCTTATATTTTTGTCAAATGGCTCAAGCTGACTTTTTCTTTTTTCTGTGCATGCTGCCTTATTCAGCTCATCTTTATTTGAAAAACTAAGCCATTTGAGGTGAGGAGAAACTATGTTGCCCATATAAAAATAAATAAATAAATCCTGATAACCATTTTCTTTTAGCTGCTCTAGTAGTTTCCCAGGCTGAGCATTAAAGTTAATCCCTGGTCAAACACTGTGTCTGGATGTTCCTGTTAAAATCTGTCCAAGCTTGATAGATGCAGACTTCTTAAAATAATATTTCTTGGTGCATGTTCGTCAGAGTTTGGCTAGAATCTCAGAAAGTACCTTCAGGGTTGAGCAAGCTCCAGTGTGGACTGAACAGGACAGCTTTTACAGAAGCAGCTTTAGATTTCCACCCATGTTAAGCATAGGATGGCTCTTCTGTAGCTCTTGTTGGGTTGTAGACAATGTCACAGGGGAGCCTGCCTGAGAAAAATTGAAGAACAGAACTGCAAAAAGCGGGGAGTCTGGGGCAGAGCTCCTACTGGAACAGCAGATGAGAAGTTAGGAGGTGAGGGTAGCTGAACTGAGAGAAGTTGTACAAAAGGATTGCTGAAAGAGTGTACACAAAGATGATGTCTGATATGGATCACATACACAGAGACCGGTAAATTTGTTAGATGTTGAGCTAAGAGGCAAAGATCCTCAGGATAGATGAGTGCTGACAGTGCAGCCTTTGTAAGTGTGCAATGGGACAAAGTCCTTGCCCTTAGAGGTTTGGGTTTGTTTGTTGGTTTTGGTTTTTTTTTTTCAATATTTCTTAAATCCTTCTCATAATGTAGAATATTCCCAGTTACTTCACTGGGAGTTGGATTTATTGTGAAAGCTTTATTGATGATCCAATGCCATGCAATATGTAGAAAAAAAGGTGAGGAGCAGGGTTGGGGATATTAGACTAATTCTGGCAGCCTATTCTGTGTCCTAGGCATGGATCTATACTGCATGCTTTGGAGTGAAGGTAATCAGTATATTATAGCAGAAGAAAGAACATATGATAATAGAAGCAAAGAGGTGAATTGTATAATGTGACAGTAGTCAATAAAAGCTGTGGTAGTTCCCGAGTGTGTTGGTCACAGTATGAATAACTAATCTATGCCATCTGGTATATTAGCCAACTGCTCCAATTTTGGTACAGAATTTTTTTTAACCTCCTCATTGATCTTGCAAAGACATCCAGATAATAAATCAATGGGTTTTTATGTGTAACTGCTATTTTGTTCTCAAACTTACGTAAAAGATAAATATTTCCAAAAAGTAATAAATGCCCTAAGGGGAGATGCATGTAGACCCACCAGTAACTCGTACCACAAGTTTACTCTGATGTCCGACTACACACAATGCTGGGAGGCAGGAATAGCCAACCTGCTGTACAGGAATGGCAGGCAGATTCTGTTTATGCAGCTAAGAAGTGTTGCAGTCTGACCAGAGGCAGAGCTGCCAAATAACAAGCTGCCAAAGCAGTTAGTTACACTGTGCTAAGCTTTTTTTTTTTTCGTGTGTGTGTGTCCACGTGCTCCATGCAAGTGGTCACAATGATACTTGTACAAACTGGTGATGACTTTTTTGATTTCACCTCGAACTGAGTTTAAAGGAATTGACCAAAGTAACAGAAAGGACAGAAATTGGAACAAGAATACAGGAGTCCCTCTTTTAATTGCGCTGTGAGATTGCTTCTCCTTTCAAGATGATTAATTACCCTGAAGCTCTGCTGGATTGCTCAGCAGAGAGGATAGCTTGTTTGTAAATACCTGGCCAAACTGGAGTTTGTAGCGATCTTACAGTTTGTAAGTGGTAACCCAAAGGCAGTGCTTCCTTTGGCCAGAAGTTGATTTGAAGGTGCTTCAAATCAAGGTTCTGAGATCATCTTGCTGAAAGTAATCAGTAACTTTAAAGAAAAGCAGGGCCCAATTTTTAGCTGCAACAGAAATTTGGTATCACTGTCATATGTTTTTTCTTGTCCTGTCCTGCCTGCCTCCCCTGCCTTCTCCCCCAGGCCAATGCATATTTTCAGTTTTCTGTATCTTTCAACCTAAACCCCATAATCTCTGGTTTCCAGACAAGAAGTAAACATATACACATTACTTCACTTTTTAGATATTTAAAACACTGTGCAGCTAGTCAGTTTCTCATAGAATTTTTATTTTAATTTTGTCCTTGACATGTCCCAGTTAAACAGTATGTAGCTAAGTTTATTAATATTCTTCAAAAAACTTTTTTTTTTTTAAAGTGAGTAGAGTGCAATGTTAGTGCTAAAGTCAGCAAGTTTATAACACTTGCTTTATGCATTTTTGGAAAAGTGTTTTTGCAGTGCTGATGCTGCAGTTTCAGAGCAACATTCTGCAATCATGCCTTGCTATGATGTGGGGAAAAAAAGTTTTTCTTAAAGATAGCCCAAGTCACACAAATGGCTTGACTTGTGTTTAGCAGTGATGAAAGTTAAATGTAGCACTGTGGAATTTTGACTACCTTAGAATAGTTTTTATTAAATGTTGTGTAAATAACTCAAGTCATAGTGTGTCTTAGTACAGCGAATAAGAAATGATACTTCGCACATGAGTAGCTTCTTTGAAGATCATGAAGTGCTTATTTGTTCTTAATATAATCATTATACTCAAATGTGTGTGTGAGGGGGCGGAGCTCGGAGGAGGCAGGGATTGCTTTCTCCAGTGCAAGAGAAGTGCAAACTGTCCTGTCAAAAAGACTTCTTTTTTTTTTCTGGAAAAGATGTCATTGGGTTTTGTTTCATTTTGAAAGGCTCAGAGTCAACAGTTACTGGACTTAATCATGTTGTAAGAATGTTCTTGCACTTTCCTTTTCCAGGTTGTACTATGTATTTCTGTTGATGTATCTAAAGACTATGAACAAGTGGAGAATGTCCTAAAACAGGTGAGGAAGTAGTTCTAAGTATGTATCTTAAGAAGCTTATCTGTGTGTGACATATTTTTATTGGAAATAGTTTTTTATAATGATACTGTGCTGTGGGATGAGGTTTTTTTCCTGCTAAAGAACATCTTACCTTTTTCCCGCTCTTCCAGGCTCAGGAGAAGCTGGGGCCAGTTGACATGCTTGTAAACTGTGCAGGAACATCAGTTACAGGAAAATTTGAGGATATTGAAGTGAATTCTTTTGAAGTGAGTGAGCATACCTTTTCATTTTATTATATGATGATTTCTTATTCAACCATTCTAACAATTAGATAGTATTCCTGTGCCTTTGCAGACTTTGTATGCTTTAGCAGGGGAGTTGGATCAGATGATCTCTAGAGGTCCCTTCTGACTCTGACAATTCCATGATTCCGTGATAATGATATACTTGATTTGTGGCAGCTGTCAGAATTAGAATGTATCTTTACATTTACAAGGATTGTCTCTTAATTCTCACCTAACTATTGGTCCCTTGCTGCGTCAGAAAAGTGAATTCTCCCTCTGGGATGGAGTCCTCAAGATGGCAGAAAAGCCTGGGTTGTGTTTTCGTAGTTTAATGCATTGTGAAAAGCACTGAATTTCACATGGTGTAATTTTTTATTTTTTCTTCTCCGGTAAAGTTTGTTGTGTTTTAAAAATACTTTTAACCTGTTTAAGAAAAATTTGACTGTTACCACTATTAAACTGAGGTGTACAAATTGTTTACAGCTTGAGAAGCTGCTGCTCTGAAAACACCAAAAAAAAATACCCCAAGCCCCTGTATTTTAGTTATTTTATGCCCACAGATCTCAGGCACCCAGTCATCTGCAGATAACATTGAATCATCTGAAAAAACTAAATAGGCATAATTTTATAATAAATCTGAATCATCCATTCTATTGCTTATATAGGCTATCAGTTGTGTTCTAGGTCTTCTAGAGAGTGACATGAAAGACTTCCCCCTATCCATCAAAGATTAAAATCTGTGAAATGCATAAATACAGAGATTTTTTTGTTTGTTTCTTGTTTTAGAAAGTTCTTTAAATTGTCATTTCATTATGTTTTCATACATTGTGTCCTGGACACTCTTTATGTTAGATTTTTCCCTCAAATGTTCTTTGTGCCTTGAAGGTCTTACAGTTCAAAGTATTATCAGTATCCTTGATGCTGTTAAGACTTGTAGATAGTCTGGATTTCTTTTGGCTTAAGTGAGAATTTTAGCTATAGAACAGTTTATGAAGCTGTAGAATAGAACGCAATTGTTTCTTTTCCCAGCTGATAGAACTACAAATGTAGTGAATTTTGTTGTTAAAGCAGACTGAACTAGGGATTTTTGATTAATAATACCAAACAGTAGGATGATTCTGAATCTGTGACTTAAATATCATATTAATATCGTTTGTACAGAGATTAATGGCAGTCAATTATCTGGGTAGTGTTTACCCGAGTCGAGCAGTGATTGCTACCATGAAGGAACGAAGGATGGGAAGGATTGTGTTTGTATCATCTCAGGCTGGGCAATTAGGCCTATTTGGTTATACAGCTTACTCTCCAACAAAATTTGCTCTTCGAGGGTTGGCTGAAGCCCTGCAAATGGAGGTATGTGTGCAATAATTTAAGTATTTTTGATTGTGAACAAAATATTTTTTTAACTAGCAGTACAGCAGGCTTTCGTTGAAGTAGTCCTTTTCGTGTTGGGCAGCGCTACTGTTATCTGTGTGCTATGTTGGCCCTTTTTTTGGCAGCAGTACAATCCTATTGCTGTGCATGGGGTTGCAGAAACTAAGCTGATTTCAATTACATAAGAGGGAATAGATTGAATCTGTTCCTAGAACTGAAGATGACATGTTCAGACTTTTTTTTTATCTTATATTTTAACTAAAAGCACTTGGATTTTAAGTCTTCTGAGAAGAGTCTTTTCAAGGCTCTAAGTGCAGAATGGTATTGAAGATCCCATGGATGCATCAATGGTAGGCCAGTAATTCCCAACTTGTTTGTGAGGCTGCAGCAAGTGGTATGTAAAACTTGCAAGATAGGTCCACAAAAAAAAAATTTGACAGTAGTTCACCCTTCTAAATTCTGGTATAGATTAACTTTTTATAGTGTGATGATCTAAGCTTATGCTTAAATCAAAACTAAAAACCCAACAAATACTGTTTTAATTATTCAATGACACAAGATTGGTAAGTGCATTGTAGTAAGACAGGTAACATTGATTTCAAGATTGCTTCCCTTCTTTTGTTAAGGATGTATATTACATTGTTAAGTAGATATTAAGTATATATATTAAATGTCTGTGTTTTGGTTCTAGACCTTTGCATAGTCCCAGTTTTGCCTTGGTCTGCTCAATGTATGCCTTGATCAGGATAAGTATGTGGGGTAGAACTGCCTGTAATCACTTCTGGCCTGCCAGATAGAACAATGTGACTGCAGGGTCTTTCTTTAGACTGGGGACATATCTTTTGGAGACTGAATTCTTCAAAACTAAAAATAGGGCATTTATGGGCCTGTGATGTGGTATTTCAGTAAGTGTTTTCAATGTAGAAAGTTTTTACAGGTTTGCATTGTAGTAGTTTCTGAATAGTAGTGCAGTAAGTGATGTAATTCTATGACACATACATACAAATACATAACTAAATGCAATCCTTGACTCGAGGCCTTCCATTTTTTTCTTACACTTTCTACTTATTTTTTTGTTTCCGTAAATTTTTATCCCTTGTAAGTTTATACCATGGGTTGAAAAGCCTTGTAACTTGACTGTCTCTCTTAAAGGTACCAAATTTGAGTTTTAAATGTTTGTTCTTTTTTTCTCGTGTTTGTTCAGCAGAGAATGTTTGTTGACATAAACAACAAGAAAAAAGCATGCTAATAAGTTTCAGTGAAAGTCTTTTTGGCCTTGTGTTTATGAATGCTGAGTACTGGTGTTTGGCAATGGTTTAGTCTTGTCTTGAAATTGGCAAAATTAGAGAGCTAAACTCCTTCCATATTCCTCCTAAAGGTCTTAAAAACCACTTAGATTCATCAAATAATTTATCTCAAGTGCAAAGTTTTTAGATATTTTTATTAAACAAAACATAACCGTCTCTTGCTTTTTGCTGTTTTGCTGTCACATTTGGCAGAACTTTTGAGTCTTGCAAGTGCTGAATATGAGGATGACTAAACACTAGAAGCAATTTAAATTCATGCCTGCTCTATTTCTTTGGTACAAGAGAAATTAATGAAGTTCTGAGGGACATGTAAAGGCTGTCAATATTAAGATAAGACTTTCTTTTGTAAAATACAGGTAAAGCCTTATAATATCTACATAACGGTGGCCTATCCTCCAGATACTGATACACCTGGCTTTGCAGAAGAAAGTAAAACAAAGGTAAACTGCTGTTCAGTAATGTTATTAAAGCTTCATTTTGTAGTAGGCAATGCATTTCAGTTTTCATTCACTTCGGTAGTATTTCTGAGATCAGTTCATATTAAGATTTTAACTAGTACTTCAATATAATTCCATTTTATCAACTTAACTAGACAGAGTTAAATAACTTGTAGGATAATTTTGTGTAGTTTATTGTTCTGGCTTTAAATGGAAGAACTGCCTACCTTATCATATCTGAAACACTGGAAAGTCTTTCTGTACGCAATCAAAATACTGTTGTGGAATGGTAAACTGTAAAGCTACTATTTGTTTTGATATCAAAGCTTAATGAACTAAAAATAACATTCCTATTTTGTGTCTTTTGATAATAGGCGGTTGTTCTGATAGATGTGACAGATCAAAATAAACCTCATTTCCTTCAGTGAAGTCTGCAAACTAACCATGCCGTATGACTATATGTAATGACACAATAATGGCTGTTGTCTAGTATTAAAGTAGGAAGGAAATTCTTTTGCATTGGGATTGGACTGTAAATGACAATACCACTTTTCAGAAGGATTTATCAGCAGTAGACCTCTTTTATTTGACTTTACCTTGAAAGTGGAAGTTTTGGCCTTCAAAAATTTAGTTCCATCTCGTTATAATGCACACATGACCCTACATATGAAGTAGAATTCCAAAAACTGCATTCAGGCCCCTGGTTCAGACTGAAGTGTCAGGTAACTGGAGAAAAATGTGTCTATTTTTTATTTGCATGCCATGAACTAGAAACCTGATATCAAAGGAGATTAGCCTTTTCAAGATTCTCCATCATGTAAAATAGGAAATTGAGGTTGAATTCCATTTTGTCTTTCATTCTTCGTGTAGGAATCAGTAGGGATTGTATAACACAATTCTTACTTCATTATTTCTTGATATAGATATTCTGTATTAAATATGTACTCCCACACATCCACATAAAGTGCCAGAATTAGACATCTGCAGATACTTGTACAGCTTGCATATTCTGTGGGATTTTTCTCTGCATAATAGCTTATTTCAGGGAAATAGTCACCAGCAAAATGCACGGTTCATCTAAGATTTCTCTTTAAAAGAGATTCAGTGAGATTTATCTTGTCAAAATGTGTTAGCTTTTAAGCAAAGACTTCTGCTTTGCATTAGCATACATGAAGTCTTGGGGTGACTTGTGCCTGTCATGATAATGCACCTCAAATCTCTACAATATTGCATTGCTCTGACAGTTCAGATACTCATTTATTATTTTTGCGTTTATTTAATACTACTTAGTTTAGAACATGTGTCTCTGTAGTTTGCATTTCTTTAGGATTATGCTGTTTTTCTCGGGTATCATTGAATACAGTAAAAGAATGTCAGGAACTAGGATACAGCTTTCTTGTGTATAATCATTTACGTGGTTTTTTTGGTTGGTTGGTGTTTTTGAGGCAACTGGTTTACAAATGACAACCATGCTTTGCCTTACTGACTAGCCAGATAGAGTATTTAATGGCTGATTTCTGCCTGTCTTTTTTTCGACATGTCATTAACTTCAGCTGTTGCTGCTGAACAGCTATTAATTTTTTTCCCAAACTTGTAGTATTTGAGTTACTGTTGACATCCCTATATCTCTTTCAGATTTGGTTGGTACAGGCCAGTAAGCTCAAAAGTACATAGGGGTTATGAAATGGAGATCTGATGATGTAAAACATATAATTGTAGGAAAGCATGTAAAAGGTGTTTGTATGTGATTTCTGCTGGCAAATTCCCCCCACCTCCTCTAAAATGAGCCTGGTCAGTGAAATCAGGATTCATAATTCTATAGGTATTTGGAAATAAGCCTTTTTCTGTGAATTTTAATTTCTGTAGTACTCTGGATTGATAAAGAGAGAGAAACCGCTAGTTGCTCAGCATTTCCCTAGAAGTGCTTTTTTAAAGTATTAATATCAGAATTAAACTAGTCTCAGTATTTGACTAGGCTGAACTGCTTCAACTGGGTTTTGTTATTAAATGTATCTGAATTAGCCATTACAACAAGTCGATTTGTGACCAAGTACTCTTTTTCTCCCTAATTTAGCACTGATTTTTCTTCATTACCAGACCTATCGTAACATTGAGCATAGCTTGCTGTGCAGTTGGCTCCATCATTGTTTTGTTTGTTAAAAGGACATGAATGACAAACATGCTTCTAAATACTTCAAAGCATATTTTTGCCGTTTGTTTTTGTAACAAACCAGACGTGTTTAGGGTTTTTTTGTGAAAGAAATTGTGATTGCTAGAATAACGGCAATAATTGTGTTCTTCTAGTGAGGTAAAGTGCCATAAATGCCTTAAAACATGAAGAAATAAAGTGCAGTGATAGATTTTGGTGGATAGTAGTGTATAGAGTTTGAGAAATTAAATTTTTTAAAAAAAAAGCTTTTTTGTAGGTTCTTAAAGTATTTCAGGCATATCTTTTAATTTCTGGCAAAAAAAACCCATAAATGAACTAATGCAAGTGTTGCAGAGACATAGTTTAAGCATTTTGATAACTTCTCCTGAAAATTAGATACTTGGGGGGAAACAGTTTTTCATATTTTATTAGTTAACTGTTAAAAAAATGTAACTCAAGGAAAAGTTGGCATTTCCCTTCATAAAATTAGTCTTTTATTTAGGAAGGTGTTTTTACCTTTCTTTAAGTGGATGTTTTAGATAACAGCATGGTACCACTTGGTAACAGTGGTGTCATCCATGACAAAAGACTCCAAACCAAAATTTGACCTTATTTTTCTCTCCTGTGCGTTATTAGTCAAACTTACATTGGTGTTTTTCTGCTAAAGCCCTTAGAGACGAAGCTAATTTCTGAAACCTCATCGGTTTGCCAAGCAGAACAAGTCGCCAGAGTTATAGTCAAAGATGCCATCGTAAGTAAATTATCTTTTTAAACTATGTTCTTTGTTGGAGAGGCTGGGATTGCGTGTAATGCTTCTTTGAGACTATAAGACTATGGTGAAGCTAAATGCAAAATCGATTTACACAAAACAGTACTCCTTGTTTAGTTTGAACAAGAAGTATTTTCTTTTTTCTTATTTCTCCACTGTAGCCACAAATGATTTTATACAATCTCCTGCAACTGAAAAGTATCTGAAGTTGTACATCAGACAGAACCAAATGATGCATCAGTATGATGCAATGTCTCAAAGGCAGATTATGACTGCTTTTAAAGCTGTAAACTCTATTGACTTTTTATGTATTAAATACCATTTGTCTAACCTCAAAAGCTTGTTAGACTATCTTATTTTTCTTGAAGATGAGTTCATTAAAAATAATTTTAAAACAAATGAAGGCAGTCTAGCATTTTGGCTTTTAACGTCTTAAGTATGTGATTTATGAGTGATTAAAATACATAAAATGCTGCTCATAGTGGTTAAAGGTATATTGCCTTTCTAAGGAATTTTTTAATGTTTTATGGTATGAAAAGCTTGCACAGTTAGTAGAGCACCTCAGAATAGAAACAAACATGAAATTTCATCTTCATAAAGTTATTAAATCCTAAAATCTGTAATTACTTTACAGTTCCAAATACTTTTTGGTCTTCAATTTGATTTATACCTACAGCAGGTGTTCAGTTGTTACAGTATTTTCAGAAACGCAGCACAAACACAAAATCATGTCTGGTTTTAGGGTGGTGAGTTTTAAAAGGAAGTACTACCTCCTCTCTAATCTTAAGCATCTGGTATTTCTACATCATGGTTTCCAGCACTTTGGATGATATATTTGTTCAGACATGGTCTTTATGTACTCAAGCCATCAAACTGAGAGACTAAAATAGAAATTAAAAGGTATTTTAATATTTAAAAAACCTGGCATTTGAAATATAACCCCCACCAAATCACAATTGATAACACACTACTTTTAACAAAAGGCAAGCAGTATTTATTCTCCAATTATAGTAGTGATTGGTGATCTGACAGCGTTAGGGTATAATTCTGTCTCTGAAATGTATTTACAGATGGGGAGACTATCATGCATATTTTCTATCAGTAAGCTATCGTTTTAAATCTGCAGTAATTTTGCAACGTTGCTGTATAGCACAAAATATTTTTAAGTATTTTGAATCTTAATTGTGTTAACTCTTTTTTTTTTTTTTTAATCAGTCAGCTACATTCATCAAGAATAGCTGTTGAAATAAGATACATATGATTTGCCACTACTGGGTAAATTACTTTTTTTTCTTTTTTTTACTTGCTGTCTTCCTTCTATCTAGCAAGGGAACTTTAACAGCTCAGTTGGATCAGACGGGTACATGCTATCAATATTGACAAGTGGAATGTCACCAGTCACTTCTATTACTGAAGGTCTTCAGCAGGTAAGATTTGGGAAGGCCCCATAGTCACAATTCGTTACCGCTTAAAATACTTCAAAATGTAGAACACTGTGCAAACATTGATTATTTTTTCATCAAATGGTTGTTAATACTGTGGAGACTTGGGTTTAGTGAAACTGAAGTGATATTTTTCAAGCTGAAGCAGCAAGCTGGGGGGAAAGCTACTACTACTACCTGCTACTCCATCCTGAACTGTTACATAGTTATGATGGTTTTCATGATGTAGCATACCTGCCTGGAGCTTTATTTCCCCAAGTACTTAATATGCTGCAGTCTGGGATCTTAAATGAACTGAAAGATGTTTCTCTCTGTTTCCAGGTTGTTTGCATGGGCATTTTTCGCATCGTTGGCCTATTTTACCTAGGAAGTTTTGACAGCATAGTTCGTCGCTGCATGATGCAAAGGGAAAAATCTGAAAGTGCAGATAAGAATGAATAATCTTTACTTTGAATTTGAAAGAAGGTTAAGCAGTCCGGGACAGCTTGCTGCTTAAGTGGGACTCAGTTTTTCTCCGGAAGGATTTAGACTGGAAGTACTTGTGTGTGTGACGGATGAGTCCCCTCAAAAGCTATGAAAGAAAACAGAAGTACAACTCCAGAAAACGCCAAACTATGCAAAAGTGTGAGTGAGGATTAGATATTTTTTTTTGGTGATTTGAGTTAGAATTTGGGGAACTTGTAAGTGATCTGCGGAGTAGAAATTGAGAATGGACTATGTGTGGTGATTCTGGACAAATGCTTAAGTTTTCTCACTTTGGTGCTTATGGACAAAATAAGTACCATAATGGACTGGGCAGAAGTAGGTTGAAGTCCCCTGAACAGGTTGGTACCTTTTGCTAATCTTCTGGAACCGGTTTTAATTTAGAATGTTAACTTTTCCTCTGGCCAATCTACAGATCCTTCTGTCAATGACAGCTTTCTTTATCCAACATGCAACTGCAGAAACCTTAAGGTGGCAGATACATTTGTATGATCCAAGCTTTCTCAGTCTGGGAGTAATTAAAAAGTATGATTTAATATATGCATACTTTCTAAAGGGAGATGAAGAACCCGTTCCCACAGAGAAATGCGAGGAGATGTGATCGGGTCTGTAGCTCTTCTGGCCTTTTGAAGTATGTTGTGAAACAAAGAATATCAAACCAGTATCAAGTGTGTTGATTATGACTTTCAGCATTTTAAGCCATTGAAATAATGTACAATTTTTACAGATACTTACTTTTCCATATCTGCCAGGTTTTGCTCTGGAAAGGAAAGTAGCTTAATGCTACTGTTATGCACATTATTTTTCAAAGCTGCAAATGATGAGCCAAACCAGTAGTTGATGATAGAATTAATTGTAATTAAAATGCCAGGCTCTTCCAGTAGCAGGAATGTAGCTTTTTGGGGCAGAGGGTCAGGAGGGTGTGTGTCAGAATGGCATTCCACACTTAATTTTACCACTACACGGAAAAACTTTCACATGAGAAGAAATGATGTAAAATACTCTCCTTCTATGCCCCACTTCTATTTTTTTTTTTCATTTACATTATATGAAACAAGGCTGTTCAATAACTGCTTCGGAATACACAGAACCCAGTGGTGGTTTTTAATAAATATTAAGTTTAACACTGAAAAAGCTTGATGCATAACAATGATGTTTTAAGGGTGCACTATATATACTGTTTATTTAATGGACCACTATAGCAAGTGCCTTGTGAGCTGCTTTTTTTTCCAAAAGCTGCATATTTTGTATTTGTTAGCACTGCTGTGTTTTCAATGTCATATTTTCCATTTTCAGTCAGTACTCTGAATCTAAAATTACTTGTAAAACTGGGCACTTTCACTTCCTTGAAAGTAGTATTTCACAACAAAATAGGCAAAATTGATTGCTTGTGTTAAGATAGTCTGTACCTCTATTTAAGAAGAGATATTCAGTTAACCTGAGATGAAAAATAATAGGTGGTTAACTGGAAAACCTTTAAAATGTAATTTTTTGAGGCTATTTTCCTTCTCTGAATTTGATTATCACTTTTCAAATATTCTTCACATAGACTAAATTTGCTTTAATACCTGGTTTACAAACATATTGGCACTCTCATTTTAAGTAGTTAGACTTTCATTAGATTGCAAACATTAAGTCATTGTTGAATTCTTCACAAAGCCTGTGTCTTAGGTCCTGCCTCCTAATTTTTAGATACGTGAAGTTGTGCATGCCTATAATATAATACTAATTTTGAGAATAGTGTATTCCTGCATTTTTAAACAGCTGGGCTTCAGTGCAAAGAATTCTAGTGTGCGTACGTGTTTCCTGTGCTGTTAATGTGAATGACATAATGGAGCATTTATCATACCTCTGTTGTCAACATTGCTATGTTTCTTAAAGCGACATAACAATGCTCTTTGGACCCTATTATTAATTCCTATTTTGATGCAAATCAAATACTCCTTTGACCACCTGCAAAAGATACCAAAACGGGTAAATCAGTTGTGCTGTAGCTTGAAAGAAATGCCTGTGTAAATAAGTTGGCATCAACACAAGCTTGAAGGTCAGGACTTCAAACCAGTAAGACTTTGGATACTTGAATTTTTGGATCTTCAACTTAGAATGTTAAAGGATTTGCGCATAAGGAACATAATCAGAGCACACATAAGACATTATGGCAGCTGAGCCTCTTTAAAATATTTCAGGTTGGACATCTTAGATCACTAATCACTCTTGCTTGACTGAAAAGTCCTCCAAATAATGACTGATAGAATTCAGTGCAAATGTCTGAAGGAGTAAGAATACTGAGTCAAAGTTATGGCCCTGATCTATAGAGATGTCAGCTCACACCTAATTTTGCATAGTGTAAGTGGTTGTATTCATGGTAAAATTGTAGGTTGAACCCCTCAGCAATTGTGGAAATTGGAATGAAACAAGTTCTTTGATGGAACAAGAAAAATCTTTTTAAATGTTCTAGGTGCTGCAGTTGCAAGTTAATACAGTTAAAATTAACTGGTAAACTTTTCAACAGTTTTATTGTCAAAACATAGTAAACTGTCAACTACAGCAGCCTTTGGTGTAAATTTTGTTTTCTTCTGCACATTCCCTATCAACCAATGTACTCGTCTTAAGGTCCAATATGAAGTGAAGGAGATGCCTTGTAATCTTGTGGAAAAATGTTTAGCAGCCAAAAAACTATTTTGCCAGTTTAAATGTTACAAAACCTCTGCATTGAAATGTTTTAGCAATGTATTAGATCAGTGAAGAACTTCCAATAGGCTTTATTACTTTTTGTCAGATTGTGTTAATAATTTAATCACTTGTGCCATATCAGTCAGTGTCTTGTCTCTTGTTTTCTTTGTCCATCTTTAAGATTCGATTTAGGCTTTGATAGTCTTTTCCATTCCATGTAGTTTCTAATGACTGTCTGCTTTAAATACAGATTTATTGTAACTATACATATAGTTTACTTCACCAAGGTGTTCATGTGCAATTTAAATAGATCTAATATTTTACTAAGAAAAAAGATATAGATAAATAAACTTTATTTGCTGTGAAAAACTCTAGGCACTTTTAAATGGTAAAAAGATATAGCATTATTTGTAAAAAGAAACTTTGTGCTTATTGCTTCATCATTTTTGTGCCAGAACTGTAAACTAGTTTTCATATTTTATATTTCTCAAAATAAATGGAGAATCAACAAAGCCTGTAATTTCTAAGTTCTTTGAGGGGATGAAGAGCAATAGAGAAATTCATTTGCAGGGGTTGGTGGTTTTCTTTTCTTCTTCTTTTTTTTCCTTTAAATCTGGGATTAGTTCAGCAGGATCCTCTTAATTTTGTAGGACAGCAGAGGGGGCAATATATCCCTCCATTTTAGCAGCTTAGGACAGAGGTGTGCAGCGGCTGAAGAATTAGACTGAATATTGTCAGCAGACCCGGTGTCATCAAACCTTAATGAAAGTGGGATTAAATTGACACAACCTGTCTTTATCTCAGGGGGAGCTGCCAGTGTATAACTAGTGCTGGTGCTCTCTGGAAGTGCTTGTGAATCCTGATGATGCTCATTCTTCCTAGAGGGGAACAATAGCAATAATAGCTCTATGGTAGCTGTCTTCCTGCAGCACCACTGAGCGTGCAGCTGTATAGAAAATTACTGTATTATGGTTCAGGTCTGTGGTAGGAGGGCCTGAGTGGAGAGCTAGCTCCAAGATAATAGTAGGGGAGAAACAGCCTCTAAGATAGTTATTCTCAAAGTAAATCCCAAATCACAGAAGTTCAATCTTTTAGAAGGATAGTCTTATTAAATTATCAGAGAGCCAAAATCAAAGATGGATTGAGGAAAGTATGGGCTGTATAAAATGTGTTTTAAAGCTATGGGGCTGATACTAATCTTAGAATGTTGGAGAAATAAAAGTTTTGAAAGGGAAGAAGGCCACACTGCAGCTGGAGCTGCTGATTTTTTTCCTTTCCAATGTAAGTAGCAGGCCAAAGTAGATTGCTCTTCATTCCTTTTTGTAATCGGATTTCAGCTACAAGGCTAAATTATCTGGTAGCTCCAGTCTTTCCTTTTTTTTTTCTGTCCAGTCAGTACCGAGCACACTGAACAGTAGGTGCGTGTTTGATGATCTGTCAAAGCTGGTAGTAAAACCTCATGAAGTCATTTCCTTTCCTCTGTCGCTGGGGGGAGACTCAAAAGAGCCAGAGACCTTCAAATGAGGTGCCTGTCTTGCTGCACCTCCCATCCTCTTTCTCTTATTTCCTTTCTTTCAACCCAGATGCACTAAATTGGTGAAAAAGATGACCCTGCTAATCTTCTGTTGGTGGTGGTCTGCGGTGGGTGGGAAACGATGCTGCTAAGCTTTTGGGCAGAAACTTGCACTGAAAGAAGCAGAAAGTGCTTCTGGGTTTTTTTTTTTTAATTAAAAAAAAAAACAACATAGCAACCCAAAGATGCATGTCTAATTTGATGGAGGGGGACAAGGGGAAACATTTCACGAAGCTGAGTGGGAAGGTGTGCTGCCTGGGGAAACCTTGGTGAAGGAATAGAATAACACACCTCTCTGGTGGAATAGCACCGAGCCAGTCTGAAATTTTATTTTTCTAAGTTGAAAACAAGTTTGTTTTCAGCTTGGAGGGGAATTCCCATGTTAATTTTAAACCTTTCGAGTTCTAACTATGAAGTTCATTCTGTAGTAGTGCAGCTAGAGCAATGTAAATAAAGGGGCGAAAGCAAAACATATGTGATTAACAGTTAATTGCGCTACCGAGCACTGGGAATCAACTCCCTTGGCTAAAATAAGGTGTTAAATCTGTAAAGATACCAGCTGTAAATAACGTATGTAAGAATAAGTCTAGAACCAAATTTTAAATGTTCTAGGTAACTTGCAACTGAGGGGGATATTCTTTTCAAAGCCAACAGTTGCTTCAAAGAAAGTAAAGATGAGGTGTGTTGGTCTTCATTTTAAAGCATTTACTCAAAAAATGCTTTTGCCCCTTTTTACTGTGAGAAATTTTAACAGGTGTATTGAAAGTTTATGGCTCGCAGATGGATGTTCCTATTTGTCCAGCAGACTCTTCCCATCTCCTGTTCCTGTCTCCTTTGCTTCTCTGCTCTTTCAACTGGGAAGTTGGTCTCCGATCCCTTTTTCCACAGCAGAGGGAAGAAAGAAAGGGCACAGGCGGCTCTGCCCAAATCACAAGAGCAGGTTGGGAGCTTGCGAAGGGCGGTGAGACAGCTCAGATGCCGTGAAGACAAGACCCTGTTGCTACATAGCAGAGAAGAGATGTCAAACAGGAGGCTTTCCAGAGCTGGATGCAGTTGTTTTGACTCCCTCCAATCCAAACCATGGGGCCTCTGTCTTGATGAGAAGTGAAGATGGTTGAGGGATGAGTACAGTAAAAGGGGTCTGAAAGTCAGGAGCTGTTTGCTGGGTTGGACCCTAAGGATATCGTCTGAAAATCTCATCCAGCTGCCTTTCCTGATGAGCACAATTAAGCCCCATGAAATAAACCATAATTGCAGGTTGAGCATGCTTTAAACGTTTTACAGAAGCGTTCTGGGCTCTGTGGGCGCTTCCAGCCAGGAAGGATCCACTCCACACCTGTAGCATTTGCGACACCGGCAGGATGAAAGGCAAGCTCCCGTTTCAGGAATGCACTCTGAAGAGGTGCTCGTTTGGTGGGGGCAACTTCCCACCCTCCTGGTTAAAAATGAGGAAAAAACCCGCACATCCAGGCTTCACAGGTGCTACCTTCCCCCTATGCTTTTTACATACAGAAAACTGTTTCTTAAAGCATTTTATACAATGCCTTAGTTCGCAATGTTGGGCAACGCGTTGAGCAAAACAGGTGAGCCAGTCTTGGCAATAAATGGTGTTGTGCAGTTGATGGCAGAGAATTAGATGCGTGTCTGCAAGACTGGAGGAGAGCCCTGTTTGCAAGGCATCTCGTGCAGCGTGGCAGAGGTTCCGTAGGTCCCTGGGTGTCGTGGTCTCATGGACAGAAACACAGAAGATCATGCTGTTGGTGGTTTGTTTTAATCGGAGCAAGTTAGAAAGCTGTCACAGGCACAAGGGCACGCAGAGCAAAATACGTGCTGGCGTGGAAAGGAGAAGCACCGAATGCTTGAACAGAGGAAAACCCAGCTGAAGCACAGCCGTGGGTGGCACAGACAAATGCCTCACTGGACATACCACCAACAAGCATTTACAGCGCCACGGGCTGCTAAATTTGACGTGCAAATTCCCCACCCGTGGGCACAATCTTAGCAGACTCAATAAACCCCATATTTAAATAAGCTGTGCTAGAACACGGTAAGACAAAGGACTTCTTTGGTTATCATAATTGCATTTACCTGTACCACTCTAAATGCTACTTTTGGGCTACTCAGATTTAGTTTGGGGCGTTTGTTTTGTATTGGTTTGTGTTGGAGAACGGAAAATCTCTGCAGGTTTACAGCAAAAAAATGTGGGAACGCCCTTGCTCGCTTTGAGCACTGTCACGGGGTGCAAACGTACACCCCTCTTGCTTCGTGCCTGCTCAGGTGGGGCTTTAAACAATCGCTTGTTTCTCTCTAACCTGCCTGCTCGTGAGCCAAGGAAATAACAGGGTGGGCAGGTCACCAGGAACCAGAGTTGCTATTGAAATCCCCTCGGCGTTAATACAAAGGTAGAAGGGAAAGGTGTCCACTTTCAGATTGTCGGGAAGTTCGGTGTTGCCAGGCGTAAAGCCCTTTTCTAGAGCATTTGTTAATAATGCACTCGCTGTACGTCGGGCATCTGGGAAGCTACCACAGAAAGAGCAGGCTTTGCATGGTCCTGCCTGGTTGGCCAGCTGCCCGAGCAGGGGTAAGAAAGCCCTCTCACAAAAATAATCTGTCCTTTACACCACCGATACCTGCTGTCGGTGCTCCTGCCTCTAAACTGTCAAGGGAGCTCTTTTCACACGAGCTTCTGTTTGCATTTCCAATCCTGGATGCAGCTAATTCTTCTCATTAGTCTGATTAACTTCGGTGGGCCAGCTCACAGGAAGGTAAACGCGTGTGCTGGAGGATTTGCAGGATCAGCTCTTTACTAGTCAGCATGTCACTCTGCTACCTAAAAGCACCGCAGTGATTTCTTACCTAACTTTATGTGCTCATTCCACGTTCCTTGATAAATCCAGAGCCCCTCTTGTCAGTTTCTTCTATTTATCCCTCCCGCCCCCCAAAACATACTGCCTCTATTTTGGATGTCTCTTTAACTGTTGCTTTATCCCGCTGAACTCAAACAAACAAGCAAGGGAAAAAGCGATACAGTGATGCAAATTTGTGACACTTTAATAGATGCTCATCATCCACTCAGGCAACATTGTAATTAGTTTTAAGAAGCCGCTCCCTTCAATTACGTTCATAAATGCAGGTCAGGTGCAATGCATTTAACACATTAAGTTAAGAAGAAGAAAGACTGTTTAAATGCACATAATTTTGTTTTGCTTTTTTACAGAGTCCCAGTTTATCATTCTTCAAGGCACAGGTTTTGTTTCCCATGACTCATTCCCAATCCCTTGCTTAAAGCAAACAGTTACTAGGATTTTCTCGGGTGTTTTTCATTTTTCTGGTACGGTCTCAGCTGTGTTTGGTGTTTGCAGGCTTTCTTGTGAACCATGACCGTTATTTTCCTCTCAAACATAAAAAGGCTGGGCTCTCTCATTTCTTTAGCGAAGTGCTAGTGGGGAAAAGGCATATTACTAAATCCATTCCAAACGAGTATCTGGAGCTTTGCTGTACCTGTTTCTATCAGAAATCAGTTACGAATACTGAAACTGCTTTAGTTTAGTGATTATATGCTCTCAGTACGCTCTGTTCGTTTAGTTGGTCTCACTTCCATTTCTGCATACGAAATACATTTAAATACCTTTAACCAATTCAGTGACATTTTCAATTTCTCCTTACGAAAGCCCATCGGTTTTATCTGCATCTTTGTTTTCTGCCTCAGTCCCACGACGATTTCTCCCGTGGGGCTTCAAACCCAACCCTGCCACGCCGTTGTTGTGCAGCTTTACCCAGAGAGTTTGTCTGTGTTGCCCACCCTCTGTGTCTGATGTGTTTTCGGTGGTGGGACCAAGTGTGTGAGATGCAGTGGGCAGCACAGTGACAGGCTGAACCCACAGCCCCGTTGGTTGTGACTGTTCCCATTTTCTGTCTCGCTCGTTCCATCTCAACCATAGCATGTTCCATGGAAATGTCAGGTTACTTTTTGTATTCAGAGGAGACCTTTTTATTTTTATTATTATTTTTCCTTTCTCTTTTGGTGCAAGAACATCAAGGCGGTGATTTTGCTTGGTTGACAGCTCCCTTGTCTGCGGTTCTGCCACGGGAAGCAATCGTTGCAAATCGTTTGCTCGTTGCAAACTCCTCACTTTCCCAAGGCTTTGATGGGGACAGAGCAGAGGCGTGTTCGTGCCCCGGCAGTGGCCGTGTCACCCTGCCGTGAGTCACGGGTGGGCTGCAGCGTGGAGCATCCTCCATCTTCTCCTGATAAACCTCCTGTCCCCACTGCCCTGCAACCTCTGCTCCCTCTTCACCCCCGAGGACACAACCAGACCCGTTTTAAAAACCGGCAGGCGGAGCGGGGGGGGTGAGGGGGAACCCCGTAACCCTCCTCGCTCCCTGGGGGGGTATGAAGCGGCAGAGCCCTTCGCTCCCGCCCGCCTTGCGGGGACGGGACGGGAGGGGACCGGGGGGGTGCGGGCTGGCCGGGGCGAGCCGCGGGGCCGGGGGCGAGCAGCGGCCGCTGGGTGGCAACAGCCGCCCGCCGGGGAGACGGTGCGGGCGCTGGCGGCCCCCGCCCGGGGAATCCTCCAGGTTTGGGATGCCGGTACCTCCCCTTCTTGCTGGATGGATCGCCCTCCCCGCGCCGGTGCGTTCTCCTCAACGCCGGGGAGGCGGCAGGCTGCGGGCCACGCGTGAACGTGCCAGCGGGTGATGGCAACGTGACCCCCGAAAATGGAGACTTGGAGGGCAGCATTCATCCCCTGTCAAAGCTAACCCACGTCCACAGCTGGATTCACGCCGTGTCTTCCTTTTAGGTTCAGGGTAGTTTGCAGATGAGGTTGTCATCCCAGTCACCCTCAGATCGACAAAACCTGGTAGAATTTATCAAACTTCTCCCCCATCCCTCATACTAAGCAGAGAAAGGTGCTGAATACCCCCTGCTCCCGTCCCCCTGGGCTGTACCCTGGGGTGTCTCCCCGCCTCAGCCGGGGCTGTCCCAGCATCACGCACCCCTGTCCTGCCGTGGCTCGGCGGGGTCGCCGCGGTGCTGGGCCCCCCCGGTTCCCAGCGCTGGGGGTTTAACCTACTTTGAAGGGTGACGCTGCTTCTTTGGTCGAGCTCCAGATTAATTTAATCCCCAAACAGTTCGGTGTCCGTGCCCCCCCCCCGCTTCAATCCAAAAAATCCCCATCAGGCCGGACGGAGGGACAAATCTGAGTCCGGGTTTCTGCCATAGGTCCTAAAATCCATCCCCAACGCATGAAAACCCGTCGGGCGGCTTGTGCGGGGCAGGTGTGCGGGACCCGGCACCGCCGGCTGGGCCACCCGCAGCGGCGGCCGGCGGGGCCCAGCCCGGCCCTTGCCCACGGCCCCGCGGGGGCTTCCGCGGCCGCGCAGGGACTGCCGCCGCCCCGACCCACCCAGCCCGGACCCCATGCCCGCCTACACCAGGCCATTTTTTCTTTCTAAAAGGGAGATTTATTTTTTTTTATATAATTGACACCCCACTTTTTATTTTATTTTCTTTTTTTTGTTATATTTTTTAAAACAAATCCGCGCAGCTGCAGCAGTCCCATCCCTTCCGCGGGGCGCGGAGCGGAGGGCGCTCTGTCCGCGG